>NC_135089.1:11645833-11995000 GCF_051107435.1 Chaetodon auriga | reverse complement strand
CCTGCCCCCTCCCCTCTCATGTACCCCCAGAGTCACCTGCACTACCCCCAGCACTCACCTTCTCCTTCACCATACATGGAAAAGTGCAGCCCTATGCCCCACTGTTATAAAGGTTATAACATGCCCCCCAATTCCCAGTATGGCAGACAAATGAGCAGCCACAGCAATCTGAAGCAGGGGGGTTATAGGTCAACCCAGAACAGTTACGGCTACCAGCAGCCTCCCTCCAGAGGTTATGAGCAACAGCCCCCTTTACAGGCCATGACCAACCCCCAGGAGCCCCACCCTAAATACCAACACTACAGCCAACCCCAACAAAACTACTGTCTCTCAGAGCTGTCTGTCAGATCACCAGAACAGTATTATCAGACTTGTAGCCCCTCCTCAAGCCACTCCCCTGCACGCTCTGTAGGGCGCTCCCCTTCGTACAGCTCCACCCCCTCACCGCTAATGACCAATCCAGAGTCGTTCCAGTACAGCCAACCTCCCATGACCCCTGGGGCAGCCTCCTCTTCTTCATCCTCTTCAGCTGGTATGCAAGAGCAAGCCACTACCAATACGATGCTGATGCCCCCACGCTCACACCCCTCACCCAATTTGCCGCATGCAGCCCCTCACAGCTATACTACCACACCACAGGTCCCCACCATGAAAGAACGCTTCTCAGAGAAGCTTTTGTCAAACCCCAGCTTGTGGAGCCTGAATGCCCTCACCTCTCAGGTAGAGAACATATCTAATAATGTCCAGCAGCTGTTGCTTTCAGAGGCCCTGGTGGCCAATAAGAAAGGTACTAAACGCAACAGTGGAGGGAGCAACAGCAGTGCTGGAAGTGGAGCATCCTCCAAAAAGGGTGAGGAGTACAAAAGTCCTCCATATCCAGATGGGGGTGGTGGTAGTATTGGTGGAGGCCCCATGCAGGACCCTTACTCTACCCCACAGCACCAACCAATGCCCATGGAACTCCACGAGGGAGGTTACTCCAGCAGTAGTGATGAGCAGCTGGAGAGGGGCTACTATTACTGTGGTCAGGGCAGAAGTCCAGCACAGGCCCCCAATAACACACAACTCAGCTTGGATACAGCCTCTTCATGCTCCATGACATCTCCAGATGATATGTCCACCAGGTCAGGGGACTCAGGTCTTCACATCCTTACCCCTGACCCTACGAGATGTCAGTCAGGGCAAGGAGGAGATGGCATGAGTACTCCAGTGAAAAGCATTTGTGATGAGAGGTCTCCTACAAGCATTACAATCCCCAGTCCCATGAAACAAGAAAGGGACTCCCCTTCGGATATACAGCATATCAATGAGCCTGTCAAAGAAAACTTTGAAGAATCAGCCTGGACAGAGAAATCAGCTGACAAAGAGGAGGTGACAACAGAAAAAATCTCTGAACATGAGAGACATTCAGACACAACTAAATCTACAGAGAATCTAGAGAAATGGTCAGATGAAGAGAAATGTCCAGCTCTCTACACTAAAGTAAACAAAGGAGTGACAGAAAAAAACTATTGCTATAAGGAGACAGTGTACCAAGAGGTCCAGAGCAAATATGACCCTGATGCACGAGATTCAGTTGAACAGTCCCCAGCAGCTCTCTCTGACTCCAGTCACAAGGAACACTTTGGCCAAGAAATTAAACCAGAGGCATTCAAATCTGAGTCTCCAACTGCTTCTGAGAGCTCAGTGAAAACATTGCCTTTCATTTCCAGAGGTGACCTTGAACAGGATCAATATTCCACAGAGAAGGAGGACAGCCTAGAGAACACCTCTCCAACCCCCCAAGTTGAAGTCTTGGACGAGAGCAATCCAGACAAGAGAGAGAGCAGAGATGAGGAGGGGGAAGGAGAAGAAGAAGCCGATGAAGAGGAAGAAGATGAAATACAGAAACAAAAGCAACATTCTCTTTCCCCTCCCCTGTCTGCAGAGGTTAGGGAGGAACTGGGAGAGGGGGAGAAAGTGAGTCAGTCATCGACTGACGAGCACATGAATAATAGAGATGGTCCAGAGAAGTCTCCTGGAGAGCTCTGCAGCAGGACAGAGAGTCAGACTACTGAGCTCCATACTGACAATGAGTCTGCAGGGGCGCCTGCCCATTCAAATGCAGCAGTAGCAGATGCTTCTGCTAGGGAATCAGCCATTGGTGACACTGCTCCTCAGCCTCAGTCTGCTTTGCCAGTCTTCTCAGCTCTCAATGATAAAGCAACACCTCCAGCTCCGGCCAGGGATCATATTGATCACAGTGATGCTAAAGTGCTGGAGCCAGACTCTCCTCAGCTGCCAGGGAAGTCAATACTTCCCTCAGCTCCCTCCTGGGCAGACACTCCACCCTCTCCAAAAAAAGGTGATGAGGACATGGAGCCGGGCATCAGCTGTGCCAGTGCTGTGACCCCCTTGGCCAAGCCAGAGCCTGTGGCCCCATCTGCTCAGCCGAGGGCGTTTGGACGTAAGCACGCCAGGGGCAGAAGAAGAATCATGCATTCAGGTGTGGGAATCAGGCGACAGCTAAGCTTGGAGCGGGAGGGGGAGAAGGAAGAGGAAGGAGCTCCCTCGCCTACACAGAAACCCTGCATGCCCCCTAGCAAAACTGTGCTTTTCTCAGATCAAATGGACCTAGCTCATCGGGAATCTATTGTGAGCCAGACTCCCAAAATGCTAACAGATGGTTTTCGTTCAAGAATGTGCACTCGTTCATTTAATGCAACAGACTTGCCACCCAAAGTTGAGCCTCATGTGAAGAGAAAACCAGGCCCAAAACCAGGCTCAAAGCCTGGACTCAAACCGGGGCCAAAACCTGGACCAAAACCAGGTCCAAAACCTGGAGCAAAGCCAGGTCCAAAACCAGGGCCTAAACCTGGCCTGAGACCTGGACAAAAGCCTGGGCCAAAACCTGGGCCTAAACCAGGACCAAAACCAGGATCAAAACCAGTGCCAAATGAACCAGAGCTGCCACTGAAAATTGAGACTCCTATAAAGCGCAAACCAGGACCGAAGCCAGGTCCAAAACCTGGGCTAAAACCTGGGCCAAAATCTGGATCAAAACCTGGACCAAAACCTGGTCCAAAACCAACTCTAAAATCAGGTCCAAAATCAGGGCCTAAGCCTGGACCAAAGCCTGTAGATGTTTTGCTCCCCATTGACACTGCACCCATCAAGGCCCCAGTAGGTCGCCCCAAAGGCTCAGTTTCTAAAACAAAGCTGCTACAACAAGAAGACATCATTCAGCCTTTGACAGGACTGCAAAGCAGGGGCAGGAAGAGCCTAAAAGCTATAATATCACAAGATAATCAGGTTGTAAAACCAGTTCACCAGGAAGAAAAACAAGCAAATCATGAGGAAAAGACACCAGAGAAGGAGGGTAAGAACATGGTCTTGAGATCCAGAAAGCCCTCACAAGAAAAACTGTCCAAAGAAAAAGAAAAAATCATAGAGGAAGATATTCTACCCCGGACACTAACAGAAATTACAGCCAGTGATGTTTCTCTAAATGTAGAGGAGTCTGTTACTGTGGAACAAACTCTAACTCCCATTCCTAATGCAGTCAAAAACACAGATGTTCCAGCTGAAGCACCTGCACCACTTGCCTCACCAGTCCCAACTGGACAATCTGAAGAAAAGACATCACTTCCACTAAAACGGAAACCTAGCCCAGAGCTTTCTACAACCCCAATGAAGAAAAAGAGGGGTCCAAAGCCCAAACCAAAATCCTTACCACCACAGCCCCGCCTGCTGGAACAGGTCTCTACACAGAAAGAGAAGGGTGCCCGGGGCCCGAGAAGAAAGCGAGGGCCACCCAAAAAAGCCTCTGTGGTCACTCCCCCACCCAAAGACACCAATATCAGTGAAAGTGACGTCATTAGTGATGTGCCCGTGGTGCCTCCTCAGTGCCCCACTAAAACAAAAGTTCTTCCACCACGCAAAGGCAGAGGGCAGAAATATGAGGCCATGGTGCAGAAAATTACATCTCCTAGCTCAAAGAAACACCTCCCAATTCCCCAGATAGACAGCAATCTAACTGATGATGTGACAACCAAGGCTTTGTCTCAACATGTCTTAAAGGACGGTGAGGCACCTATGCTCATAAATAGCACTGAGATAACAGAGGGAGAAGTGAAGAGCATAGAGTCTAGTCAAGAAGAAGTGAAACAGCAGAGAAAAGAGATGACACAAGAAAGAGAGAAGCATGAGGTGAGTCAGGAGGTATCAATGCCAGAGGAGGTGAGACAAGAGGTGGAAGACGAGGTTGCAAATAAGGAGGAAACAAGACAGGAAAACATTCACCATGGGACACAGCAGGATGTTGCAGCTGACAAGGTTTGGAGCTCAGTGGAGGCCCCAGTAGAAGTCACAGCTTCAGGAAAGTGGACACAACAGGCCTCAGACGATGTATCTTCTGCGCTCACCAAGTCTGTCAGAACTAAGCGGAAGAGATGGGCCATGGTGGAGAGTACAGATGCTTCAGTGGTAGCTTTGGAAGCAGGGAGCCTAATAGTTACAACACCAAGGCTAGCCAAGCAGAGGGCCATTAAAAACAACCATGAGATGCACCTAAAGCAGAGGAGGAAGAAGAGAAAAGGCCAAGCCACTCTTGAAGAAACAGAGACAGTTGAGGAGACAAATCTTGAAACAGCAGAGCTACAACAGGAGAGGGTAGAAGAGAAAATAAACCCCACAGAGTCCACAGTGCCTCTGCCAATCAGCCCAGATGAGAACGCAGAAACCCCAGAGGTTACCAGCAGCACAGAATTCCTCCAGAAACCTAGAAGAGGCAGAAAACCATCAGCAAATTCAACAAAGAGGAAACGAGGTAAAACCTCATCAGAGCAGATTCCTGGCAAGCCAGTGAAGGTCCACAAAAAGCCTGGACCAAAACCTGGGATGAAAGACGCCATGGAGGTTATTGAGGCAGTAGTGAGAGCTGCAGGATGTGAAGGGGCCGAAAAGGAGGAGAGAGAAGATGAAGAAAGGGAAAGAAGGGAAGGAGAAAAGAAAGAAAGACAGAAGACATGTATTGTGGGTCCTGTTGTGACAATATCAGAAAAACAGACTGAGATTATTTCTGTGAAAAGAATCAGGCGCAAACCAGTCCATCAAAACTCTAAACTGTCTTTCTGTCCTTATGTCCGGATTAACAACTCGAGAGACTTTTCCTCTTGGTGTGCCATAGTCAACAAGCCTGAGGACGCAGTAATATTTCAGAGACGCAGAAAAAAGGGCATCCTCAGAATGAGGAATCCTTTCACAGTTGCAAAGATAGTGCCACACACTGCTGCCATGTTACAGGGACCCCTGGTAAACAAAAATCTAATTGGCAGGTGTCTTACATGTAGCCTGTGTGGAAAGCCAGCAAATTACAGAGACCTGGGTGATTTGTGTGGACCCTACTACACAGAGGATGGCGTCCCACGGAAAATTTTGACCATCAGGCACAGAGAATCCCCCAGGGAAGAGTCAGAGAAGGCCGATGACAACAACAGTAGTAGCAGTGAAGAACCAGGCAACCCTGCAAAGAGTGTGGATGAGTGCAGCACAGAAAAGGAGGACAATACAGAAGCATCCACTCAAGAGGGCAGTAGTAGCAGGCACCATCATTGGCGCTACAGACGGGCAGAAAGAACAGAAAGAATGGGCCAGGAGGGCGGTCCACGAAGGTTAACTCTGCGAGAGAGGTTCAGGAGAATGAAGCAACTCCAAGCCATCGGCACAGGGCCCTCAAGTGACCAAGAGGGCAGTGACAGTATGTTCCAAAGGCTACAAGTGGAAGCAGAGGCTAAGGAGCATTGGGCGCATGAAAACTGTGCCATCTGGACCAAGGGAGTAATTATGGTAGCTGGGAGGCTATATGGACTGAAGGAGGCTGCCACCAACTCAGCCCAAACGGTACAATAGGAATTATTATGCTTATACTACACTGAAATTAGATATTACGTACAGTCACTTTCAGAATCTTTGCAGCGTCTTTTAAAAATTGCAGTTAACGTTCAACTTGTTTTCCCTTTTCCTCTCTCTATCCCCATGTTCCTCTATCGGTCAATTTGTTCCTTTATTGGTCTTGGTCCATATATGTCCGTCTGTCTGACTAACCCCAGAGCTGCTACAAGTGCCAGATTGTGGGGGCGTCCCTCAGCTGCTGTTGGAGAGGCTGCTCTCATAAATACCACTATGTCTGCGCCAAAGAGATAGGTAAGAGACCACAGCAAGAGAGAGAGCGAGAGGAAGAGGGCAACAAGGGATGAAAAGGGAAGAAAAGTCAGGGAAAGGGAGGAGAAATGAGGAGGGAAATTGGGAATGGGAAATTGAACGTAGGTTTAGAGGGCAATAGGGAGGGGAACAAATAAGGCAGGTCGAAAAAAGGGGAAAAATGAAAGGAGAGCGAAGAAAGAGAGGGGAGGGGAAAGTGGATGTGGGTAAAATGAGAGAGGAAAAATGCATCAAGAAGTAACATTATTGAGTGCGAGGAGAGATGTCTGAGGGTGCTTGGGGAGAGCAAAAGAGGAAAGGAGGGAGGGAGCTTTGAATAAAGGGGATGATGAGAGGAAAGTGGGACCCTGGAGTGTGCAGGAGGGAGAGGGGGAAGAGATAGGAGGGAGGAGGGCGTGTGCATGTGTGCATTATTGACCACAACCCCTGTGGCTCTGTCCATCCATTCTGTCATCTGGGGACTGAATGTGTGTGTCTGTTTGCATGCATCTATGTGTGTGCCTTCCTTGCCTGCTTGCTTAAATGCTTCTCAGTGTGCAAGCACACTGCCTGCGTACGTTCCCTTCAGTGCTGGCGTGTGTGTGTCCCTGGTCGTCGTTGTCAATAGAAGTGAGCATCTGTGTGTCAGCACATGCGTTGTATGGCTTCCCCTTACATTACCTCATGCCAAGGAAGTACAGTGTGAGGATTAGAAGGCCTGCCACGTCTGCCTAGCCAGCACAGAGAGCGGAGCGAGGCCCTTTTTAATCCTGCTGAGTGCACCAGCCATATCTGACTGCCTGCCTGCCTGCATCGCAACTCATCCACTCAGTCTCTCTCCTTCCTCTGTTGCTCTCCCTCTCTCTTCCTCTCTGCCTTTTTCCTGCTCATTTTTCATTTTAACCTCACCTCTTTGTCATCTATCTGGCTTTTTTCAAGGTGGGGTTACAGGGGCTGTTGTGTGCATTTGCCTCCCGCTATTTGTCCCATTTATTGTTACTGTCGATCTGCGACACCATTGCTTATTCTCTCCTTTTCTTTGCTTTCTCTCTCTTCCCGCTTAGGCTGCACATTCCACGAGGATGATTTCTCCATCAAATGTCCTAAACATGAGGTAAGACAATCAAGGCCTGCTATTGAATCAATGCATAATCAATCCTTAATTTATCAGTTTTGAGGGTTTAGAATCTTTTCAGATGACTTCTAGTGATTGATGCCACATTATTACTGCACTGTGCTTTAACAGTGAGTCATGCATAGGTGAAAGAAGGGTTATGAAGAGGATTTTTGGTGCCAAGGTAGTGTCCTTTAGCATATCGCAGGGTAACAACCTCTCAGACATTAGTGTTTTCATGTATATTCATATACAATAGATGTATGTTACCACTAGAACATGTATTTCCTCTCCATTCTTAGACCCACTGTGCCTTTTGATTTTTTCTCACTTCCCCTCCCTCCCTATCCACATTTTTGTCTTTCCCCCCACCCTGCTCCGCTCCACCCTTCATCCCTCTCCTCAGCATAGAAAAAATAGAGTTCACACATTGCTGTCACAAGCAGCAGCACCGTGGCTGGATAGATGATACAGCGCAGGACAGAAAACACAATTGTCAGCTCGTGTAAAACAGAGAGAGAATCAAAGGAGAAAACATGAGGGCTCAGGCTGGTGTTCAGTGTACACTGGTATCGAGTACCATATCTACTCCCAGTCCATGTAACTCATGGAGGCCAGGATCTCATCTTGGACTGACTGGTATTTTGTTACCAAATCAATATGTACCCAATGACCTTGGCAAGCTAAACCCATATCATCCACCACGAGCTGTGTAAACACTTAGTTATGCGCCCTTTTTGTATTACTGTCACTCAACACCCACTGTTATGACTGCAGACCGCTGCGATTACATCGGGTCACCGTTTTTGTGTTAATATGAAGGGTCCACTCCACAGTCAGCTTCCCTGTAAGACAGACGCCATCTGGTGGTGGCGTCTTTCCACCGCAGCACAGAGAGAAGGAAGGTCAAATGCAGAGGGGGGGGGGGGGGAGTAGAGAGGGAGAGATGCTGACATTCAGCAGGGAGCAGCGGTGCATTGAGGCAGCAGTGGCAGTAGCCTCCCTTCCTCCCTCCCCTCTCTGCATCTCTCTTTCCCTCCCTCCCTCCCTCCCTCCCTCCCACTCTCCACTCTTGCTTTCCTGTTCTCCTCTGTGCAGACTGACAGGGATGAAAAGCTGGCTGTTGATCAAAACACCCCACCCAGCATCACTGCCTGCTATCCTCCCCACATGCTCTCTCCACCCTTTCTCCCTCTTACTCTCTCCCTCTTTCTCTCGTTATTTCTCTTCCCTCCCTTTTTTCCACTGTTTCCCTTATTTTGCTTCCGCGGCTCCCTGCTGTTCCAGCTCCCTGCGTCTCTCACTCCGCTCACCTCTCATCTCCTGCGAGCTCCCTTTTCCATTTTCAGCCGTCCTCCCTTCATCCCTCGTCATCCCTTCCTCCCCCCTTTCTCTCTCATCTCCTCCCTACTCCTCTCACCGCCTCTCCTCACCTCAACTCCCACGTCTGAGCAGCAGAAATAGAGTATGAGAAACAGAGAGAAAAGGAGAGCAAGACAGAGAGAGGTTGTTGTTAGCGGGCTGAGGCAGAGCTGTCATCAGCTGAGGGATCTGAAGGTCTGTGTGTGTGGGTCTGTGCCGTGCCAATTTGCGCTGAGCAGCCTAATCAAAGGGAGGAGCAGACACATACATACACACACATACATACACACACACACACACACTCAAGCATGCAGCCACCCCACCCATGGGTCCCCCTCTGAAATTCTCCCTCTGCCTGTGCTCACTTGGTTTCAGGCTAATGGAACACACATATGGATAAAATTCAGCGGTGGACACTCGAGAGCTGAGGGACACACACAGCGTGCGTCCACGCAGGTTCATTAACACGACCTGTAAGCTCACACACGTACGTATATACACGAAGTGAGGGGGAGAGAGACAGGCGGAGAGGCAGGGCGAAGAAAAACTGTTCTGTGCTGCGGCTGAGTGGGAACAAAAGGCACAGAGAGCGACAGAATGAAAGAGACAGAGATAGAAAGAGAAAAGAAGGGCAGCAGAGGGAGAGGCAATCGACGATGGGGAAACAGAGAGAAAACAAGTGAGAGCGAAGGTGTAAAAGAATGAGAGTTATTCCAGGGAGGTAAACAGAAAGAGAAGGGGCGAGGGAGGGACGTTAACTTCAAAGAGAAAGAACGAGAGAGACAGAAAGAAGGAGAGATAAGAGACACAGAGCAAAGCTGCTGGTCTGAGTCCAGGCCATAAGGATGGGCAACTGGCAGTTCAGAGAGAAAGACAGAGAGGGTGAACGAGAGATACTGAGGGCTGCAGAGGAGGATAAGGGGAAAGAACGCACTCCACCACCAACACCACACCAGCGCAATTAGTGGGCGTTCCTGCTGTGTCTTTCACAGTGGAGCTGGTTCGCTGGCCAGCTGCATCCATCTCCCCACTCCTGCACACTGCAGCCAGCTCGCTTTCATGTCTGCAGAAACACTCTGGCACACTCACAAAGGCGCATGCACGGCACGGGAGGCACCTCCACCTGCAGTATACCTGAAGATACGCATCCTGAACTGTTTTTTAGAACGGTTTAGACACACACCAGCAGAAGATAAAGGCTCGTGAATGACAGGGAATGTTATGTGTGCTAAGTATAATGCCGTGCTGCGAGTTCAAGGCCAATGCAGGAGCCACGGGGGGGTGGACCCACAGAGGAAGCCCTCGAAACATCTGGCACAGCTCACACGTTTCTTCCTCTCTGTGTGTTTGTATTTACGTCAGTCTCTCCTCCCTATCTCTGCAGGACCTGTAAGATATTCGAGCAAACCACCTCCACCACCAACACCACCTCTCAGCCAGTCAAGCATCACCTATTCAGCAAGGCAAACAGAAACGCTGTGCTAAACAGCCACCTATACCTAAAAAACGTGGTGATGACTGATGCCTGACAGGCACATCGGCCAGTGGGGCAGGGGGAGGCTAAAAAGGCTGCGCTGAGGTGGAGCTAGGAGCAATACAAACCCTGGAGAATGGCTCCGCAGAGAATAGCTGCTCCCTGAACACGGCCTGGAAATGTGTTTTCTCCACTGAGCCCCTCACTGGAAGGCAGCGGCACTGTTTAACAGGAGGATAGACTGCGCGGTAGAGACGGCGTGCCTAGGGCCCGGTGCACAGGGGGGCTGTTTGAAATGCAGAGCAAGGAATGTGTGTGTGAGGGAGTGTGTGCGTGAGTGTGTGTGTTCTGCCTTCGGATGGGTTGCTATCATATTCAGACACCTGGCGGACACTGATTGGATAGGAACGTCCCTCTGGCCACCTTGTCTGCAGCCCAAGAGGTGTGTGTGCGCACACGTGTGCGAGCGCGTGCGTGTGTCATAATCATAGAATTGTCATTCTGCAGCCACATCATGGGTGTGCTTGTGCATACGTGTCTGTGCGAATGAAGAAGTTCGTCTCCGATTCAAGATGTCACGCATCGTAAAAAAGAACAGCAGCCAACCACTGGATGTACTATCTCAATGTGTGCGTTTGTGTTTAAAACAAGATGAAACAAAAAAGGAAACTGTACATGATGATGTGCTTTACAGGTTCTAAATATTCTGATATTGAAGAGTTAAGAAAAAAGCGGACGCAGTATTTTAATATAATGCTCTTATCTTCGGAGATGTATTTTGATGTGCATTATGACTATACGACATCATTGCGTCACCCTTGGTATATGTCAGGCTTTGTGTTATTCCGAAATAAAAAAATGAAAAAAGAAAAAAAAAAAAGAGGAAAAAAAGATAACTCTGTTTAAGAGTCCATTTCAAATGTGTGCACATTCAGTATGTACAGTAGACGCCATCATCATCATCACTTGACAGGTTGCAGAGCAGGGCTCCGAGGGTCCAACCGGGAGTCAGGTCAGCTCACCTCATATCTATCTACGGTTCAGAAGTATTACTGTTAACATTGCCACGATGTATGATTATTTCACCTTCCACAGCAGTGCAGAAAGATGTACATTCAACTCAGATTTCATAACACACCTGTCTGTCTGTGTATCTCAAATGTAGCCTCTCTCACTCTTCCATGCTATGTAACAACGCCCTGCGCAGGGCGTCAGTCAAAGTACTGGTCATATCAAAAGGAGACATATTTAAGTATTAGAGCATAAAAGAAAGTGCAAAAAAACGCCACACCAAACTTTCTCTTTTATGAAGCTCATTATTTAATGGTGTATATAAGTATTTGATGCTGTTTAAATGTAAGATGTGATGTACTAATATAATTGTGTATAGTATTTCCTAGAGATGTTTATTTTCTATAAGATGGAATATGTTATTGCTTATAAAATGTTATTAAAAGAATCCATTGATGAAAAAAAATAACGTTTTTTGGGAATGTCACTTGTCTTAAGTTGGAGCATGCCGTTTTATTGATTTTCATGTCTCTTTGTTTGGAATCGATGACACAGCATCACTTTGTTTGAAATGTTTTTTGTAACGCCAATGTTAAATATACCAGCACCTTTCAATGCTGCTATGACCAATGCCTGCTCTTTTTGTCTTTACTGAACACGCACGGACATGAACACACTGGGGACACAATTCGGATCAGCATATTTTCTCTCTTCCTGTGCAGTTTAATCGTGCTGCTGTGCAAGTGTTCACCAAGTCGAAGTACAATTATCGTAGCTGTATTAACAAATTCTAATCTTTGGTCATATTTCAAAGAATTTAATCTGATATTAACAAAATTGTTTATCATTCAAGTGAAAAAACAATGCTTGAAAAAAATAATTGGCTGTAGGAAGAGATGAACTGGATTAATATATTTCAGCATTTTCCCCAAAACAGATATCTTCTACAAGAAGTTTTGTCCCATTTTACATGTGAGCACATGACCTACTTGCATAATTTTAGTGGCAGGAGACTTTTAACTACTTCTATCATCGTCACCATGTTGTATCAAACTCCACTACCCCATTAAAACCAAAAGCACCACAGGAAACATTAGTCTTCTTTACAAAATGCTTTAATATTTACATCATAAAAGGATAAAGCCAAAGAACAAGGAAGAGATGAAAAGATGTCAAAGGACACATGAATAATACCTTCAGACATGGCTGCATCTCATTCATCTCAACCCTTTGTCTTTCAGTCTTTCACATTAGTGACACACTATATAAACATACTGGTCCTGGGACAAAAAAAAAAAAC
Organism: Chaetodon auriga; assembly: GCF_051107435.1. Classification (NCBI taxonomy): domain Eukaryota; kingdom Metazoa; phylum Chordata; class Actinopteri; order Chaetodontiformes; family Chaetodontidae; genus Chaetodon; species Chaetodon auriga. Next base: position 11,982,559 of record NC_135089.1, on the reverse strand, counting down.
ATAGCAAAGTTTCTTTTTTAAAACATTTTACAGTTGTCTACAAAAATGTATTAACTGGGGCATGAAACTATAATGAGTGAAAGAGCAAGTATTGCCCTTTGTACGCTGGGAGCTACAAAGGAAAACCAGGAAATGATTCACTACAGGTCGTCTTTGGAAAAAAATAATGGTCAACATTTTGAAATTGTCTGCATGAATTATGTAACTTGTTGCAAAAGTGCCAAAGGTTCATGTTTTAGTCTGAGTTGTCGGTGCCAGAATTGGACGCTGCCAATTTCTTTTGATACCATAGTTGCATACGTGTGCAACAGTGCAAAAGGTCAACTGAGTCAGACGATGTGACGCAAATTAATTGATACTGTGTCCACGTTGACACTCCATCGTCAAAAGCTACCAAATACAACAGGTTAAAGGGAGGAAAATAAGTATTTATCACTCTGCTTATGCAAAATACTGCTTAATCAAAGTTTCATAATCAAAAGATTATAAATACATTTGAAAATATGTACACAGCAAAACAAAACAAAACAAAAAAAAAACGACCTCTATGAAAATAACCTCATAAAGCCATATCATTACTCATCTCACTGAAATCAGCCTCGCAGGGCTAGTGCAGATAGAGACACCGAGCTTGTGCAGCAGCATCACCAGTGAAACATGATTCAAATCAATTTTAACACCATTCGAACAACCGTGGTTTCCCACTGAACAAGCCCAATGTAAGTCTGGTTGTTCCAGCATCTCCAGAGATGCCTCACTTTGCAGCCAATCAGAGCAGCCCACCGCTCCAACCCACTGAGCACCTGGAGAAGGTGCACCCATGTCGAAAAGATTGAGGGGTGGGACGATACTGAACAAATGCAGGGCAACCGTCTCTGTCATGCTTTTCTCTCTCTCTCTCTCTCTCTCTCTCTCTCTCTCTCTCTCTCTCACACACACACACACACTACACACATACACTCATACTTCATTCACAATGATCCATGATGGCTCCTCTCTGTGGACAAACCGTGGCACTGCAATGCACTCCCGCGAGGGAGATTCAGCTTGTAAGAGAGAAAAATGCTTCTCATGTTCTGGTAATGATTCACAGCAACAAGAGCGTGAACTCTACAAGTGCCACCTGACGTGGGGTTGGGCTGGTGGGAGGGGGAATCCATGAAAAAAATCCTGACAGTTTGATATGAATCTGTGTAATTTAATAAATCTTTTTAATAGCTGCACGCCAAGATGCCAGAGATTGTATGGTTGTGTGTCTGCGAGGGGTTTCTGTGTCTGTCTGTGTGTGTTTTTTGTATGTCAGAGATGCTTCTATATACAGTGTCCATGCATGGCTCTCGGGCCCTCCTCTCCCCCCATCCAGTCCCTTCTCTCTAGCTGTTGGTGACGGTGGTGCCGCTGCCCAGCTTGATGATCATTTGCTGGCAGTCGTGGAGGGTCCTCTTGTCTCCCAGCTTCTCCAGGGTGCGAGCTGCGTCCGCCAGCATGCCCACCCTTTGACCGGGGGCCGACAGGAAGGAGGGGGGAAGGTAGCGGCACGCCAGCATCACAGCCTCCGCCTGCTCCCGTTGGCCTGGCCGCGTCTCGCACTCCTCTATATGCGAAAAACAAAACAAGAATGTCAGTGTGGAATTTCAGGGTGTCATCAGCCACCACCAGCCAATCAGACTCCTGGTGGCTCCTTGTTTGATTACTGATGTGCAGTGAACAACTGAGCAAAACAGATGAGAATAAAACTGAAAGAAATTCAAAGTATCATGAGCAGCAAAAAGCTAATAAAACCATTCTGCCTGCAGACAGAATTACTTGGATAGTCAACATAAGTACGTCCAAACACACCTGTTTTGGCTCCGGGCGTAGCTCGGCGTCGCAGTGAGCGATCCAGGAGCTGATGTGTGCGGGTGGGACTGGCCCCCGCCATCAGCCTGGCTGTAGCTTCATGAAGGAACAACTGGAAAGAGACGGAGGGACGAGAGATGAGAAGGAGGAGGAGGAGGAGGGATGAGAGCAAGTGATGGTGACTCATACAGAGCGTTCGGCTCTACCTCAGAGAGTGAACAACGCTGCTAAACACTTGCCTCAGGGGGGTGTGTTTGTGTGTGTGTGTGTATGTGCGTTGCAAGACCTCCCAGCTAATTTCCACAGAGATTTGTTCGGTGGACTGCCTGCAAATATGTGCACAGGAAGTGTTTGTACGTTTATAGGCTATGTGCTTCTCGGACACTGTTGCCATTTTGAATTTGAATGCCGTGTCTGTTATTCCACGTATGTGTAGGAATCTGTCTTGATGCCTGTCAGTCTCCTACATGTGCAATCACACAACACAGGAGCTGCATACATGTGCTCATCTTGAGTATCTGTCAGTCAGCCAGTAATCATGTTGTTTTTGGATGTGTGCTTGCGGAAAAGTTAGAGAACAGTCTAGACGAAGTTTGACTGTATGTCAGCTAAATGCTAAATGCAGCCAATGCTAAACAACCACCAGGTAAAATGTGGTGACTGACACTGTGACACATACTCTTCGCATTGCAGGTCTGAAGCTGTGCGCCAGCTTGCGTAGCGAGCTAAGATCTTGCTGGAAGCCTTGGAGCTCTGGCGGGGAGGCTTGATGGACCCCTGCAGGGCCGCTGGTACCCGCTGACCCTGACCCAGCAGGACCGGCTCCTTGCTGCTGCAGACGCCACACATTGGTCCTCATCACCAGCAGGAGGTCACACATGAGCAACTGGACGACCTACGGAGAAAAGGACAAGAATAGGCCTGAGACAGGAGACATTTCACCGCCAGAGCTCGTCACTGACACTGCAACTGTTATTACACCGAGAGCAAAGCTATGTGGAGGGAAAAATGTGAAAAGCAAAAATAGTGTGCTGTTAAAACGTCTAATATCTGTTCAATTGAAAAGTACGATAATGGCAAGTCAAACTAGAACATTTCAGCTGCCATTCTCAAATATTTCTGGGAGAAATCTGCCTCAATAATTATTTTATGGTGTTAATATAAAACCATGAGTCATTAATTGCATTCATAAAAACAAACACTGTACGCTCAGAATGACAGCAGATTAAATAACACACTACAACGGAGCTCTACTCAAAGTTGAAGGGCATTTTCTACCTTCACTGTGAGCGTGTGCGTTCTGCTGTTTGTGGCCCAGCTCCGTGTTGCACTGCAGGTACATTGCACTCCGCTGAGACACACATGCAATGCAACTACAATGCACCACAGCTCTGGCCGTAGACGTATGCACGCTGTGAGCTACCTATCCACCAGCATCACCATCTGCTGAACGCCAGAGGGTAGGACACGGCGGTATCACACAGAGGAGCTGCTACGGGGGATTCACTGTCTGTGGTAAAGTGTGTGGCTTCGTATTGCGAAAAGCGTGTGTGCAAACTTGAGTGATTACGTGCGTGCAATTTTCTGCATTTCTAATTTTACACACAGACACATGTGTGGCCACATCTGTCGCTGTGTGCACTTGCATGTATTTTTTTTAAATATTTTAATGCGAATGCTGTCATCCTCACACAATTTTCCTCATAGGAATAATAAAAAAAAATCAACTTGACTTTAATGTGCACTCTACAAGTGCTTGTGCCTGTGTGTGTGTGTGTGTGTGTGTGTGTGTGTGTGTGTGTGTACCTTGTCTAAACTGGAGCTGTGGCAGTGTGGTCCTAGGTTGAGGCTGTCTCGGAGCAGGGCGCTGGCCTTGTCGCTGTAGCTCAGACTCAGCTGGCAGTTTTCTGGCTTGGACAGCAGAGCCCGCACCGCCCTGAATATGTTCAGACATGCCTTGGGCAGAAGACTCCTGACAGAGCGAGGGGGGAAAAGAGACAGAGGACACAGGTTAAAGTAGTGGAAAGTGTGTGTGAGTGAGTGTGTGTGTGTGTGTGTGTGTGTGTGTGTCCTCTGCTTGGCATCAGCAGACGAGTGCAGCGCACTCTTAGGCTGGCTGCAAACGTTCCGGCATGCGCGTGTCCAACTTACTCGGCATTCTGCAGACTGCGGGGCAAGTGCTCAACGGTCGGATACAGCCTCTCCGCCGCCGCGTCATCTCCTTGGAGCCAGTTGATGATCACCACGGCAACAGAGGACCACCACTTGGAGTGGGGATCGCAGCCTGGAAGTCGGAACAAAACAGTCAAAGGCGAGACACCCACAGACAAACAAACATGCAAATATTTGAAACCCCCACTGCCCACTCTAATGTTTAACATGCATGAGAGTGTGCGCACACACATGCACACAGACAGCTGCTGTCTGTATTTTTTGACCTCTGAATCAATCTGTTTCTCCCCTCTGGCATAGTCACAACATGCTGAGAGAAAGCAGCCATTTTGACGACTCCCTCATGAGGGAAAACTACTTCATTTAACATTGGGCAACACACACACACACACACACACACACACACACACACACTTCTAACACTGCGTGAGCAACCTGAGGCTCTGCCAAGAAAAGTCTCTCCATTAAAATCCCTGCACAGCCTCCCTTCCCCTCCCACGCCCTCCCTCCTCTCAAGGTGATCACCAATTTGACAGCGCTGAAGATAGATGAAGCAATCTACTGGATGCCTCCCTTTCACCTAGCCCTCTTTCACTCAGATCAGTGATCAGTGAGGACAAAGGAAAGTGGCGGGAGGGTGGAAGTCAACCCAGTGGAAATCAGGCTACTCGATCTCAATAGCATAAAAATGAACTTTAGCTCGCTGCTTCTTATTTTGCAAGCGTATTAAGGAAATCAAACCGTCTGGGAAGGAAAAATGCAGGAAAAGCAAAAGCAATTCTGTCCGAGAAGATAAGTGACAATGAAGAAAGGAGCCTGAATCTACAGTTGAATGTGTTGATGTACTCAAGCAACAGAAGTGGTCTCAGTCAGTGAGTGTCAGTTTGCCAAGGTTTTAGAAGCTGATTTCGGGCTGGGATTCAAAAAGGGCTGCCATTAGTTGGCACTGGCTGGTTTCTGCTCTCGACAGAAGTGACAGTTGCCACCAGTGACTTACCAGTGACTGTGGCCATGTTGGATCCGATAGCAAAGGACTGGGAGGTGGCACCGGCCGCATCTGATGCACTAATCAGCAGCTGGAGGTACTCCAGGGCATCAGCGTACTCCCTGAGGAGAGACACGCACTGAAGGGTTATTTTGCTGCCACATAAACACACGATCGCAAGTTCAAATCTATTATTACCAAACATGTTCTTGAATTATTTACATTTATTTTTTTATAGTCAATTATGTTGACCTTATTGTTGCTGTTCCACTTGTCTGTATCTATTCACACCTAGACTGCGTCAAAAAGTAAAGTGACCATCAAAAATTCTAATTAACGCTACAAACGCTGCACAAATTAAACAGATATTTGGAAGTATGTTTTGTTTTCTCACCCCTCGCCCTGGCTGGGGCTTTTCTCTCCACAAGGCTGGGCCACACAGTACAGAGCCTTCTCCAGGAGGTGTTCTCTAAAGGCCTGAGTCACCTGGGCCAGAGGATCCACTGTAAGAGCACCAGCACGCCATTAACATAACAAATACAACTGCCTGACTGTGCCTGTGCGAAACAGGAGGTTTAGGCATTGGGTGACAAATTTTAAGAGGATTCATGGCAGTAACACATGGAGGGTGTACTTTGCACTGACCAGTGTTGCCAGCCTGGCTGTAGATGCTTTCTTTGGGAGTGCTGCGAATAGCCCAGTCCCCATCCACAAAGAAGCGGTGACCCAGGGGGTGACAGAGCCACTGCATAGCTGGAGGCACACTGCCACTGGACGACAGGCAGGCCTGGCGGGCACTGCTCAGGAACACACGCTGCCAGAGGAAAGCATAGTTTACTAATGGTGTTTTGGTTCAGCGTAGTTCAGCGTGTGTCGAGTGGGTAAGTCCCAGGGTCATTAACAACTCAGTTTCCGTTAATTAAACAAGAAAGACAAATGGACGTCAGCTCAAAACTTGCTTGCTGTTTAAGTGCACACCACTTGAACTCTAAACCACCAGCAGGTTGTGCAAGTACATCATTCTGACAGCAAGCAAGCAAAAACATCTGAATAAAACATGATATCTGCACAATATAAATTGTAGTAGGCAGCAAGGCCTGTGCTAACTAAGGGACTTACAGAGGTAAAATGCAGGATCCTTGGCAGGCTGGCTTTGACCCGTAGAGCTGCAGACACGTAGACCTCAGCCAGAGATGCTACAGGCAGGCAGGAGCCAGCACACTCTGCCAGGTTCACTGCACTTAGAGCCATGTGCACTGCTGAAAGGTGGCTACCATTCAGCTTACCTGTTTGCACAGACAGAAGACAGGATTTTTTTTTCCAAATCCACAACTTTACAAAGGGCAGTGATGCAATAATCATAAAAAAAAAAAAATCACAAAAAAGAGGCAAAGCGGTCTGCTAATAATTATGTAAGCCAAATGGTTTTGCAACCTTAGTCTAAACCTTTTATTGGCACTGAATCAACATAAAGACTTAGAGCAAATAAGGGCGGCGGAGTTGATCTTTAATCACCTTAGAGTCTGTCATTTGAATACACCACCTGACAGCGTGCAGTCAACTGCACAAATTTAGAAACAGGGTGTTTCTCCCGCCAACCAACCTGTCATGTGTAGCTGGTGCAGGCGGTGGTAAACCAGAGCAGCGTCGCGGCTGCTCTTGCACGCATCCTCCTGCAGGGGGCGGTCAGACCGCAGTCCTCCAGCCCGGGCGGCCAACCAGCGGCCCACCCAGAGACGCTGGAGGCAGAATCGCAGCAGGGACCAGAGTGCAGCACAGGCCAGGTCCAACTGGGAGGTGGGTAAGGGACGGCCGAGAGCTTTTAGACAAGTCCACAGGTTCTGACTGGCCTGGGCAAAATCCCCCTGGGGACAATGAAAGAGATCGGTGATGATGAGTGAGACAAGATAAAAGGTGGTATCACCTGAGGAAGAATACAGGGACATAGATTTTTCTTCTGGAATGTGGTTTTCTTTTAAAAATTAGCAAATGTCTCCATGATGATAGTGTGAAAAAGAGAAGAAAGAATACAACATACTCTGGCCAGGTCCAGGTCAGCCTGCTTGCGGTGCCTCCAGAACAAGACAGAGGATCCAGAGTGTGGTCTGGTTACAGGCTCTCCATAAACCAACAGACGAATCAGAACCCCAGACACCAGAACGCCATTCAGGAGCCACACCAGTATAGTTGGCAGCATCCAGTCCATCCAGCCCCATGAGTCCGCTACAGAAATCACACATTTTTTGAACTGTAAAATCTTTGAACAGACCACATGAAAACCAGAATCTTACATAACAGCTCATTTTTGTGACTGTGGCTTCATTTCTTACCTGTGATATCCACACCCAGGACGCTCCGTCCTGCGTGATGGGTGGTGGTGGCTGCAGCGCTCCCAGCCGAGCTGCTGCCAGACGAGCAGAGCAGAGCAGCCAGAGGGTTGAGGGAGAGGAAGAGGAAGGTGAAGGCGCACAAAGCCATGCGGGAACGGTCCAACATGCCACCAGCGCTACCTCCTGCTGCCGGTCTGTCCAACACACTCACATTCGGCTGCCGAGCAAAAGAGAGACATTTGTGCTACTCCATAGACAACAGTTTGTCTTCTGCTGCTGCAGCTTTATAGTTTAAATGTGAGCTGCATACCTTGGTGTCTTCCCCCATTGGGCTGTCAGGCTCAGAGTCACTGCCACAGTGGGAGAAAGAGGTGGGGGAGCCCACGTCAGAGGCAGGCGGGGTGGGCAGCTCGTTCTTCACATCAGGCGGTGTATCTACCTCCATGGCAACCAGGTCCTTGAGAGACTCTGAGGAAAGGATGGGGAGAGCAGTTAGAGGGTCAATCAGTGGTACAAAAGTAAAGACATCTTCACCCTTCAATTCCACTCACTCAGAGGACCATTTTCACTTTTTCACTTTTGTCATTTCAGGATAACAGTCAGCTATCTATAGATCTCATCACAGAAGGTCAACTGAACGACTTGCTTTCAAAGAGCTGAACTAAACCGCAGAGAAGCTGTTATGAAATAAAGACGAGCAAGAGATTTGAGGCACATACTGTTTTTCTGCGCTGCCATTTTAAGAGCCATGTTCTCCTGTTTGAGTTTCTGGTTGGTCAGCTGCAGGTAACGAATGTAGTCAATGGCCTTCCTCAGCACTGCCGACTTGTTGAGCTAAAGGAAAGCAGAGACATACAACAACACTATTAGCTTCATCTTCCTCTTCTCAACGTTGCTGCTTGCCAGATCTCACAAAGAGCACCCCACATGAGGCACTCTCTCCCACCTTGGCCTCAGTGCCAGCCACCAGATCTTTGAGCTCGATGATTTTGTCATTAATGGAGGAGCGGTAGCGCTTCTCGATGGCGTTGTGGGCCGTGCGCTTCTCTCCCTTGTGCTGCTGGCCAGCCGGCTTGCCGCTGATGGCGATGCGGTTGATGGGCAGCTTGTCAGCATCCACCATGACGGGCACAGTGGTCAGGATGGTGCCACCACCCATAAAGGCCTGGGGAGGTAAAGGAGGAGGCACGGGAGAGGGGAGGGATGGAGAAAAAGAGAAAATAAAGGATGAGCTACTGAAGAATGCACAGTAAAATCATACTTAAGCCTCAATCAACATTACTGTTTCAATTTAAGCTCACAGGAGTATTTGATCAGCACAGTTGTTATCTTAGCAGTGACAGCCATGCTCTCAGTACTTTGATCTCAGTACTGAGCTGCACGCGATGTGCCTACCTGCAGTGAAGTGCTCTGCACTGGGTTAGTGGTGGCCAGGGATGTGGGAGAGGCCACAGTTGTGACAATGCAGGGGTCATGCTTCAGAGTGGTCAGCAGCAGAGACTCAGCCTTGATGAACTGGGGCTGCAGCAACACCTGACACACACCAAGTACACATATACAGTCAAGATATACAGTTCAGCTTTTGGTCACATAATACACAAACCAGGGAGCACAGAGCATTTATTTTTTTATCTACAAGTGAGGCTCATTCAGGTGCCAGTCAAACACTCTTACAGGTACTTGCTGTACGTGGGATGTGATCGTTTGGGCTGGCTGGCTTGCTGTCGTGGCCAGGAGAGGAGACGTGGTGGTCAGCCCTTGGAGCTGAGTCTGAATGGTCACTGGCTGGACACTCGGAGGCGAGGATGACAAGTTGGTGGTAGGTTGGCTCACACTGCCGGGACTGCCGGCTGGGAAAGAATCATACAAAATGATTTTTTTCAGCCAGTAGAAAACATACAAAATATCCATGACAACAATCTGTCTCATTACCTGGAAATCTACTGAGTATGAAGTAACTGCTAAATGACTTTCACCTCATGATTGCAGCAGTTTTTTCTTGCAAAACTATCCCTGTATCCTATATAAGCTGTTTGAACATATCAGAAATTTGAGTGACATCAGATTCCAGCGCTCAAAGAACAAACCTCTGCTGCAAATTTGCAGTTGAATATTACGCAAGAAGAAACTACAGAGCAACCAATACACTGTATCAGTAAATGTATCGGCCACTTTGAGCAAAGTCAAAGAAATCCAATATTCTTTTTTCAATGCAGTGAAGCAGTTTGTACAACATTTTTGTGATCTTTTCATTTCAAATAGCGTGTCACCTGTTAAACCTGAAATAACCAACAACTAAGTGCCAAAAGGCTAAACTGGTACCAAGAGAAAAACATGCTGGCAGTGAATGTGAAAAAAATATTAGATATTTGTAGCAGTTTAAAAAACTGCTATACTTGACACTGCACAAGTCGTTATCTGTCACGTTTTTAGGCCAACAGGTGAACTGTAATCTCATTAGAAATAAGTGACTCGTGGCAATATTCAGTGTGTCACCTTATGCTTCTTATCAGCTCCAATGGGCTGACCATTGCAATCAGCTATCAATATAAGGATTAGGGAATTTCCTCAAGGAGCAGTAAAAATTTATGGCACCTAAGACAATACAGAAGCAGCATTTTCCTACTTTTCTCAAAGTTAAAAAAAAAAAAACCCCACACAGATCAGGGTAAAGTTTTCAGTGGAAATGGCTGCTGCAGATATATATATATATAGTACAATATGTACTGTGTACCTATACAATGGAAGTTGCCCAGACAAAGTATTTTCACTTCGCTCACAGACTCTCACACTGATGGGCAAAGTCTAAGTCTATTAGATTAGGACTTGATATGAGATCACCTGCGGTTGAATAACCTAGTGTCCTAGCAGACACAAGCAGAGAATAAATACATGGAGTGGATTCATTACTTTTAAGTGTCAATATTACACAAGACAAGACAATTCATATTTATCAATATTAATTCTCATTCTTCGAACAAAAGTTTGTTTGCTCTCCATCGTTACACTGTTTACTGTATGTCAGTGGGATGTTGTAAGGTCGGGACATGATGCTGTTGTGTGTGCTGTCATGCTGAACAGCACAGGTGTTACTGCTTTGTATCTCAAGAGTCAATAACACAGCTATGTATGCAGGAAAACACTGTTACAAGGACTGTTGAGAAGGATTGTTAGAGTCTAACCACTGAAGAATCAACATTGACAATCACCCTATTGGCTAAAAAAATGGAGCATTAATGGCTTCAATAAAAGCTATTTACTTTTTCACACTGTGAATACTAACACTGATTTACCTTAAAATTTTCAGATTTTTTTCAAAAGACCTGTAGATATCCCATATTATCTACTAGGCCCTGTAGGCACTAGATTAAACCCTCATCAACATTAAAAAGTGCTTACCTGTGTAGCCGTTCTGGTTGCTGTAGTTGGTCCGGACATGTTGTGGCTGAGTCTGGGCCTGAAGCTGTGTCTGCACCGGTGTCTGCGGCTGTGGCAGAGTCTGCGGCTGAGGCTGCGCCAGAGTCTGCGGCTGAGGCTGAAGCTGCGGCGGAGTTTGGGGTGCGGGTGAGGTGAAGAGAGCCTGGGGTGCAGCGCTGAAAGCTGGATTCGGTCCTGGTGAGCCATGGGGTGAAGCTGCCTGGGCTGGGGCAGATGGGCTGAGAATGGGTTGGGGCTGCTCCACCTGGGGCTGTCTGAGGTTCTGAGCCTGCTGCGGGGAAGCTGGCTGCTGCCTCTGGGTGGGGTTGGGCACCTGGGCCAGGGGAGATTGTTGGAAGGTAGGAGGCTGAAAGGTCTTATCTGGGGTGGAGGAACTACGGGTGATGGGAGGGCCCAGGAGCGCATCCAGGTGGGGGCTACTGCTTAGGATGGAAGAGGAAGATGTAGATGGAGGTGTTGTAGTGGTGGCTGGGGGGGCAGGTGAGGTGATAGATGGGGTCAAAACAGGAAGCTCTTGGGTGGGAGGGGGCCCTGTGTATGGAGGGTTATCAAACAGTCCTCCAAACTCCATGTCCTGGTTGCTGATGAGCTGTAGCATGTCTGAAGAGGGAGAGAAACCAGAATCACCATCACTGCTACTGACACAGAAAAATACATAAGAAAGTCATCAACCAGCCAAACTGAAAACAGCTTCGAGTAGCAAACTGGATCTCCTGCATTTCCATCTGTATTGCTAGTTACCCATGCATCAACACACATGTACCGTGTTTATGTTAGAACAGATCAGAGAGAGCACTCAAAAGTAACACTCATAATGCAATAGCAATTCTGTGAAACATAATTTTCACTATGTAAAAAATGATGGAAGGTGGAAGCAGCATGGGATAAAGAGGCACCATTTTGCCACAGTTTATAAGCACTTTCAAGGTACATAAACAAAACGTTTCCAGATTCTTGAAGCCTTTATCATCACATCCAAATTGTGACTATAAATTTCAAATGTGAAAAATAACGTTAACCAAATTCCTCTCACCTGCAGCAACTGATGTCTATTTGCACATTTTCCAAAATTTTCAAGACTTTGCATGAACCCTGCATTTTGATTTATGACAAATGACTGTTGGGGCAGCTTGAAACAGCTAAAAATAAAGGCAGTTTGTGCTTTGAACAAATTTTGGTTTCTTTTCATTCCTAGAAACAATGACATTAATTAGAACTAGGATTCAATAATAACTAAAATTGGATCTAAATGGGTAAAATAACAAAACCATATTCATGGTGCATGCTGATATTCACATCAAACAAACGCAGTCTTGTGGACAACACAAACACCACACACACATATAGTATACTACACTACATTTAATGTTCACCAACTAGTCAGACTATTTATAGTATTCCTGCAGCTGTGGGCCAAAGTACAAAAAAGGATAAAACTGGCACATGTACTGTGACAAACATACATGAAAGTCATGAAACTAACTTGATTACAGTCTCACAACTACTGATATGGAAGAATGTAAAATGTTCCAGAAAGTATCAATGGAATATACTGCAAAAAATAAGTAAATAAATAAATAAATTAAGACACTTCGAGTGTATGTTGTGTCTGCAGAGAAACACAGCACCCTGGATTTGTAATCCAGTGTTTTGTATGAGGTGATCGCTCTTGACCAATCAGAGCGCGTCTAGGAGACTTGCTATGCCGATCAGCCCAAGACACGGAAAGAGAGGGAGCGCTGTCTGCGGCTTCGCGCGAGGTTACCATCGAGCAGCATCACGAGGGGTTACTGTCGGTCAAATATAGGAAGCGGGCGAGCACGACTGCAGGATATGTATTACAGAGTACTGTATACACAGCGGTGCTTTTCATAAATACACGTTACATATTACTGGAAAACATCTCGTGAAGCAAATTTTTACCACATATATATGTTTAATGTTTGCTTTCCCTTACACTCCTGACATTATGTCAAACGAGTAATGCGACCAAAACACATGGATTAACAGTTGAATTGCTATGAAAGTATTAATATATGCACGTGGTTTTAATTGTTCATGAAAAGACTATAACGTTAAAGCAAACGTAAAAAAAAACACGCGTTCGCAACAAAAGTAAGAAAAAGATGAAACGTGTCAAAAGCGTGTGTCGTTATAAGAATCTCTTTATTTTTTTGACAAAAATATAAGAAATGTCAGTTCGGTCAATTGAGGCACTGTGAACCCACCAAGGAGGAATGAACGGCAGTAACCTCAGTCTGTGGAGCAGGCTGGGGGCGGGGCGCGCTCACGACCATTTCCCAGCACGTTAGCCTCACCTATTAGCTTAGTTCTAATTATCGGTTAGTCTTAATGTACAATAAGATTAAGGCGTCGGGTTGTGATAGTGCAAGACACACCACTGTAAACAACCTAACTAGGTCACCAGTTAGTAGCTCAGCTAACCTCCTAAGAATACTAGTCGAACGGTTAACGTTAGTTTGTCAAGCTAATGTTAGCTGTGTTAAGCTACGCTGCGAGCTAACGCAACAACCATTAACGTGGGTCACTTGAGGTGCTTCAAGATGGTATAAATTACGATTTTAGTCTATATATTAGATGCAAAACACAGGAGGCAAGTTGTACTGACAGGTGAAACACACATGACATGCGGGAGGTAGCGCTAAGTTACAAGCAGTGTTATGGGGTTAGCTTTTAGCAAAAAGCTGCCAATCACTTTTATTTTCTTACCGTCAATGTCGCTTAAGAGGGCCGTGTCAATATCGCTGGGGTCATTAAGCGATAGTGTTGGATCCAGGTTATCCAACGAGGGATCGTCAAAAGACAGGCTGTTCATCTTTGCACTTGTGTCCGGCTTTCCAATATAGACTTGACTCGCTGTGGAATCGCTCAGAGGGAAAAATCGGAAAAACTCTCACGTCCCTACATTTGCCAAAGCGTCGGATCCAAAGTGTACCTTAAACACGCGAAAAGCGAGCTGCAACTTTTCACTGATGTGTCAACTACCTACTCATTCCTACCCCCATGATCGTCCAGGGAAACTTGTCAAACCAAGACAAACACTGAAGCTCATTCAGTACTAACATGCTTACGGTGGTTGCCGAACGAAACCACCAAGCCAACGGTGATTGACAGGCGCGCCATCCAATCACTGCCTTTGAGCCAGATTCCCACGTCCTTGTGTTTCAGGGTTGTTTTGATTATTTGACTGAAGGGGACTATGGCATGTGGAGCTTTATGCCATATATTTATAATACGTCAATTTAAAGTGAAATATGATTATTTATGTACTCTACAAACCGATACAATGACTTCAGAATACATATATTGATGAATTTGAAAAGTCATAGAAAATAATTCTCTTCTGTGTGTAAATATAACATGCTGTATATATAACAATTCAGCCCTTGCTATTCACCTCAGTCATGTACAGTCATATATATATTAGGTGTTTATTTCACCAAACTGTGTATTTTGAGGGAAACAGCGTGGATGTGTTTATTGTGGGCTTGCCCCCTAACAGCCAATGAGAACCAAGAAGGCGTGTACCACCGAAAGCCAAGTTTGTTTGACTCGAAGCAGCGACTCCTCCTGTAGAACCAGCGAAATCGTCCAATGGGAAGCTGAGGAACCGAGTGGGGTGATCTGACGTCACATCTCTGGGTCTAGTGATTACATCATGTGTATCTATCTTAGAATAGTGGTAGCACCAGCAGCAGGGAAATAATTTCCAGGGATACAGGTAGCCAAAAAAAAAAAAAAGAAAAAGAAAAAGAAAAAAAAGGCAAATTGTAACGTTTTGCCAGAGAAGTTTAAGAAAATATTAAATATTTTCCCCCAGTACATTTACACAGTAAATTTATCTTAGGAAAGTAAGGCTTCTTCTGGTGACAAACACTTAAATTATTAATAATTTAAACAATGGCCAATGCAAACTTTACTTTCAGATCAGCGTCAGCTAAAGTAAAGCTAATGTGCGGACTGTCACATGAATACAAAAGGGGAGCCCCACAAAAGCATGATGGGGAAATGGGTCAGTGACCTAGAGTAGCACTACAAAGTGTTAGTACAAGGGGGAGTGGAGTTATTTTAAAAGCATGTCAGCAAGCCTGGCATTGTTAGTGATGGTGTGTGTTTGTATTGAGGTGCATGTCTTATTCACTTGTCCATGTGATTTTTGGAAACCTGCCGCTGATGCTCTACAGGCAGCTGAAGGAAGCAAACCTTTCTAAAATCTGCATGTGACCAAGATTTGTTTACATTCTACGTGTGCTAAGCTACTGGAACGGATGAAGTGTCTATGACCAGCATACAGGAGGGGGCGAGGGGCTCATGTGACATGAATGACCAGTACAGCGCAAGATTGAGGGCTGGTTGCATCAGCATTGTGCATGAAGAGGAAGCAAGAGACTGTCACACGGCCCTGAATCGTAAAATAACCACAAACAGTTGTGAGGTAGAGGTCACACATTGCTAGTGTTTTATTGGGCAGTTATATACGTGCATTCGGTCAAACAAAAATCTGACCATTAGCAATGGCAGCAGACGGCACAGCCAAGCAGACATGGGACTCGGACAGAAAACAAGCCTCTCTTCCATGTCCACAAAACATCAGTTCTGCTTCATCAATGTTAAAAGACATTCATTTACCATTTTGAGATAACTAGAATTTCGAGGAATACATGTTGCACTCGGAGACTTAAGCCTCATAAAAGCAAGTCACACAATACACTCTGTTACAGACCCAGAGACATGTAACACACAAACAGAAAAATACTCACGTTCCCTTTTAAAGGATCTCTTGTTATGTTTTTAGTAATCGTCTCCGTTCAGCCTGCAGGGTACGTTTTTCAAAGTGAACACAATGGCTGATTGTAAATTTAACGCTATTATCTCAGTTACCTGTCAACCCTACTAAACCTATATAACCTTACGGCATTAAAAAAAAAAAGTTAAAGCTCATTAATCATTAATTTTCTAAATATTTAATCATAGTGATTATGTAGACACAAATCATTTTTCAATGCCATCACTGCATTTATGTTAACAAGTATAAGAAATATTTCCCTCTGGTGGAAGGCCTGCACTGACAACAGATAATTCAACGAGCAAATCTGAAGCACGATTAGGCTTTTACAACTTGGGAGGAGATTCAAATGGACTGCCTCGACTGACAAGGCTTTTGGTCTTAAATGGACTGAAAGAAAAAAAAAAAAATCTTTCAAGTGCAGAGAAACGTTAAAACAAAGCAGAGCCTCGGCAAAAGAGCTGGAATGAAGACAGGATTGCTTTTTGCCTCAAAGTGCAATCTTAACCACACCAAAGACAAACTCCAGTTGGAGCTACTTTGCTGAAATCAGTCAATCACACAGATGCTTGGCAGCAGCTCCAACAAGAGCAGATGAATCACAGGAGAATGAAAATACGCCGAGTATGAAAGTACGTCTTTGACTGCGCAAATCAAAGAAAGTACAATTGGGTTTGTTTGCTGCATGCTTCAGCCTCAACCACAAAAAGATCAATGATGAAGGGTACAAACATCTTTTCTTCTTTTTTACATGAACTATAAAAATACAATCAGGGGATAAAATAACACATAAACTTCTCTTTCTTCTGGATACAAGTATGAGCCAATACATTTTTTTAACCAGATACAGAAACTAAAATCCCTGTATTATGAGGTATATAGATTACATAGTATAGAGTAAGTGAAGATTTACCTACTACATGAATACATGTTTTACAACAGTGCATTTCTGTAAGCTATACGTTTTGTCTTTCACTCGATTATGGTGACAGCGATAAGTCATGCTGATAACTTAAATGCCATGTTTTGTTTTGCATCTTTCCGTAACTTTTAATAACAGTTTTTACAATCCTAAATTTAACAGTCCATTAATCCACTTCTATGTGAACGCGCGCTGCAGATACACAGTTAGAAAACTTATGTGCAAAATGATGTCCATCTAAAGACCACTTCCCATCCCCTAGAAAAATAGTAACGATCTTGTAAACACAAAGGACAAAATACAGACTTGTTTTTGTTTCAAAGTGCACAAATATTGATATAGCAGGGGAAGGAAAATGTTCATGACCCTTCAACATTTATAACACATGAACACGATAATTGTTTGGCAGCTAAAATTCAGTGCTAGTTGGTAATTAAAGCCTCAATATTCTTTGGAATGGCTAAAAGTGTTTGCAATTGTTCAAGAACACATTTTTCTCAGCTAGTTTGTTGCAGCTTTTCAGAGGACTGAAAAGACTGATGGGACATATTCCATGAGCACAATCCTTCCCCTCAGCTGTTTGAAATCCATAACGGAGAGCCCAATGTGCTTTTTCGATTTTTTTTGTTTTGTTTTTTATTCCCTTTGGTTGGAGGAATGCTGGCATACGCTCATCAAGATTAGGTAAGATTTAGCTATTATATTCCTAGTTAGCAAAATTAGCCTGCGAACAAAAGTCTTTTCTCCACACTGCTGCAGGCAAATTGGGTAATAAAACATGTTGCCATTCCACACATATCTCAGTATTAAAAGCATGGCTCTCTAACTGGAGTATTTGTGGGGAGAAAAAACTGCATGGATTGACCATAACCACAGCGCTAGTACGCAGTACAGGACAAAAACAATAAATGCATAAATTAGCAATTAGCTGAATGTAGTTTAACAACACAATATAATCCTAATTGTATGTTTCCATACTGACTCAATCATTGACCCGCAGTGAACGTTTTCCGTTAATCTCGCAGTAATATGCCACATTTTGAAACCACATCAGACAACTTGTCTTCCTTTGGTGGTGCATTAAGAATGAGATGCAGCGCTGCGAGTAGTACATCCCACATGAACAGATTAATACATCCATATAGAGTAAAATGCAACACAGTTGTGCGCAGTAAACATGTTGGACCTCTGCATGTTTGAGCAACATGGTGGCAAGACAATGACGAGGAGGTGGACATCACTTGCCACACCACAGCCAGTCAGCGATGAAATGGGACTGGAAGGACTGTTTGGGAGGAATCATTTAGGGTGAGGACCTTTAGATGCCCTAAAGAAGAGATCGAGGTCCTCTGAGATCAGTCTACAAGGCAAAGAGGGCGTCCTCCGTCCGTTCAGCCTTCTTGTGGGAGCCACCAGGGGCGCGGGTGGGGTGAGCGGGGTTGGCTCCGGAGGGAGATGGCAGAGAGTCTGCTGCCTTCGCTCGCTCCTCCAGGAACTTATCAAACTCTGAGGGAAACAAATTGATTTGTCACAGACATGGGAAAGTGAGGGTTCGTCTGTGGTACATTTTGAATCAGCTCAAGGGTGAAAATGAACAGAAGTGCAACACACATAAATCTGATCAGTCTATACCTTCACTGGTCACCCCTTCCTCTGCGGCATCCCCTTTCTATTAAGAAGACAAAAAGTCATGAGATAACGTGCGCATTTTGGCACAAAGTATCATTAATGGAGTTGTCTTTGTTTCAAAAGACAAAAACAAACCTGAACAGTGCAAAAAGCATCATACAAGTCAAACGCCAGTGAAGTTCACGCAAACTGAGGAAAATCCATTCAAAGTCCTCATGAAGGACCCGTCAATCATGCATCCTTCCACACTTCCCCAGGTGAAGAAAACAAGGGACCCTCTAGAGCCAGACTCCACAACCTCTGCATGCATACAGTATGTTAAGGAAGCTCATATCAACTGTTTTGACTTGGTTAACTGTTTTAGCGTTTGGAAGACAGACCTCACAGGAAACTGTTATATGTCAGCCACGGGTGGAAACACATTAGATTAGAGTGAATGAAAAAAACGTGACGAGAAAGGAGACTAAAGTAAAATGTATGCAGTTATACGTGAGATGGCAAGATGAAATGTGTGCTACCAAAAGAAAAGGCAAAAACAAAACCAAGAAGAGAAGAGAGAGAGAGAGAGAACGAAGAGAAAAAGATATAAATCAAGGTAAAGAAGTCTCACCACGTCAGCACAGAGCCACTCCTCTATGTCATCCATGACAGAGGACTGCGATACGGGGATCTATGGAGCAAAGCCATGGACAGACCAAGGGGTAGCACCAAAGCCACACAACAGAAAAACACCAAACCCAGACAACAAGAACAGAAATTATAACACGCACACACACACAAACACGCAAAAATAACAGGAATAGGAATCACCAAAGGCTCGGAGAGGAAGATGAACAAAAAAAAAAAAAAAAAAATCAAAAATGAGAACAAAAGTAAAACATTTGCTCAGAAGACACACTCAACCCCTCTCAAGTCTGTGCTCTGACTTTGTGCTGCGCGACTCAGCTGTCTTCTATGAGAACAGGATTTCCCAGGTTGGGTATTGTTCTCATTAGTTCTGTAGTGCTGACATGGCTTAACAGCTGCCGACTAATGTCACACAGCAGCGTTAATTATTCCACATCATTAGTTAATTAGCAAATCACTTGAATGTGATTAAGAGATTGATCGGATGGGAGAAGCTGAAAGCACAGGGACCGTCGAGAGGCAGGGCGATCCCACGGAATATACAGAGATGGAGAGCGCACCCGCGCACACACACACACACACACACACACACGAACGCTGCATGGCGTGCAGTGACTGTGATGATGGAAGCCATGTCAGGGTGGACGGTGTGCGATGGTGTTCATGTTTGTGTGGGCACCAACCGATCACAGTGAATCAGGAAAGCTAGGAAGGTGTGTTGCGTTACGTGTGGCTGAGAAAGGAAACTTTCTACTGTGGCTCAAGAAGCTTAATTCCATCCATGAGGAGTAACAATTAAGGGAAACTGGAAAAGATACTGGCATGCTTTTACAAAAGCAGAAAAGTTCTTCCACATCCTTTCACTGCCTAAACGATGAAGTCAAAGTCCACATTTGATGTCGACCTGATGTCAAAGTTGAAAAGAGACATCAGAAGCCTTTTTCCTGTGGCCCTGTTCAATACTACAGACGGCACGGGTGAGGTTTCCTCATGAGATCACAGTTAACGCAGTGAAGGAGCCTTTCAAAATAAAGGTCAAGGCAGTGGATGTCATTCACAGGAAAAAAAAAAAACACATGCAGCTGTGTGAAGGAGGGGGGGCATTGTCTTAGAAAAGCACGCTGTTCCTATCATGACTCACAGCTGATATACATGCAGTCATTTATATTCAAATATTCAGTCAGAACATCAACTTAATCATCACACTGTTACAAATATTACAACTACTGATTCGTCTGTTAGTTGATCTACTGCTGGTTAGTGTGAGAAATGTGACGTTGTTACATCTAGTGTATCATCTAAGATCCAAAGACAGTTAGAGGACAGCTGATAAATACTCTCCACTACACAGCAAGCCACCATCCATTTCCTTATTCTTCAATGCTCGGATGATATGTTATCAGCGCTTGAACAATGTTCATCATTGCTGACATTGCTGTGTAGTAGAAGTATCTGCTGTTTCAGCGTGCGGCTGTTAAGAGATGGATCGAGTTGATGGAAGTATCCCCTCCAAAAAGGGGAGGCATTAAACTGGGAAGCATCAGTAATGCTTGTCCATGTCAACAGAGTGCAGCAGAGGTGGGCAATATGGGCAAAACCCAAGTAATCTTATATCACTGCAGCAATACATAAGGTTTTCTGTAAATGAAATTGATAAACTTGTGTCAATGAAAGACCTAAAGATTTACTTTTTATTATTATCACTGCTGTTAAAGAAGGTTTTTTTTATTATTTCTGAACAAATCAAGATATTTGATCATACAAAAATCCTGTAAATTCAGTATCACCATGAAGCATTTTGATTTGCAACACTGCCTAATACAACCAGTAAACCAGATATTAAAGAGACATCAGCAGAAAGAGCAGAGCAAAATTAGCACCTAAAGTCTGAAGGTGTCGTCATATTGCCCAACACTCAGTACAACCTCTGCACGTGACATGGAGGTGGATGCTCTTAGTGGGGGGAAACTTTGTTGGTACTGGGCTTGTTCAAGCATTCAGGGACAGAGCCGTGAGGTGAGGCTGAAAAATGAAGAGCAGCTCATGAGGATTATGGATGATGCCGCAGGAGGATGAGAGCAGGGGTGATGGGGGACATGAGGGAGGGGTAGGAGGACACACTGAGGATGGAGTCCTCACCATTCCTTGGGTAATAAGCCAGCTGTCTATGGGCAGCTCCTGATCTGCCGGGTTATCATCCCCTTTTACCCTCAGCTGAATCAACAACAGAACAACACCTTACACAAGAGAAGAAAGGTAGCAGGCCCCACCACAGCATAGCACTCAGTGCAGAGAGAGAGAGAGACAGAGGAGAAGTCAAATATGCAAGAGACGATCGCCATTTAAAGGAGGAAAAAAGAGGAGGGAACAAAAGAAAAGGGTGAAAGGTTCATTCCATAAAGATGAAAGTGAAGAAAACAAAAGGGGGAAAAAAAGACTCCCTCGAGTGAAAGTACTGTCCGAGGCACTGAACTAAAAAAAGGGGGATGGTATGTGCAATCAGCACCGTGTGTGTGTGTGTGTGTGTGTGTGTGTATAGCAGTTCAGGTTTCAGAATCATCTGTGTACATGGTGATAACCGTGCAAATATGTCGCAATGTGTGCACAGACGGGGAGAATGACTACGAAAACCTTGAAACTGGGTGTTGTGTTTGACTTTCTGCATGAACCTGACTGTGTCGTGTTTTATTTTAATAAACTGAAACTGAATGAAGAAAGTTCTGATAGATCTGGTTTGAAGAACGAATCTGAATCCAGAACTGCTAGAACCAAGGAGCTAACCCAGAACAAATGCAAAAAAAAAATGGCACAAATGGTACCATTTTGACGACTTATTTATAGGCACGCTTGACACTTGTACAGTTTCCGCATCGCAAGATATTTTTTTAGCTATTCAGTAATAGCAATAGTCAATACACAAATTTCGAGTACCACTGCACACAGAACAAATGCCACTGTCGAACATAGTCTAACAGACCATCACATGCAGGGAGTGACAGAGGGCTGAGGACAGACTGGTACGGGAAGGCTTTCTGGCCATGTGAACAACACAGCACACCCACACTCCATATATGGGTGAAAGCTGCATTAAACTGCATGCATCAGTGTACTCACCCCTCCTGTGTTCTGTTGTCTCACATCCAAAGCCGAGGCCAGGCCTCCCAGAGCCTGAGGGTCCTCATATTTTACACTGCACACGAGAACATAAACGACATAGTTAGCAGCACTGATGCAGCAGAATGAAGCATTAACCAAAACAAAATGATGAAATGATGGAAAAATACACCCTGAAAGTCTTTTTTTAACACTGTCAAAACAGCACACAGCATTTTTCACCCATTTTCTAAATTTCTTTTTCTTTTTTGGGCCAAATTGTCTTTATAAGACAGCACAGAGTTAAAAGACAGAAAGAGCAGAATCAAATGCAACAAAGGTCACTGGCCGGATTTAACCCAGCGGTGTTGCTGTTATGTGGTACAGACATGGCAGTTTGCACAAACATTCATGAAGAACAGGAACAAATCCATAGAAGTGGAAAAGAAGGCAAAAGTCTCCACAAAAAAACACCCAAATAGACAACAATGCAAAGGAGTCAGGAAGAGAAAAGTTCCTTCTACACGTTTTCCTCAACTGAGAAACTTGCCCTCACTTTATCACTTTTATTGTCTCCACCTAAATGTTCCAACATACGGCTGAAGGCAACAAGTTCTTGGTGGAGAAAATATCAGATTAACATCCATAGCCTGGAGGTATTCAAAAGTCATTCCAGGAAAATGCATGAGGAAATAACTGGCATAAGGAGATGTAGTAAGGGCAGGTTAAGGGACAGTGGGCACATCAAAAAATGAAGTATAAAACTTAATCAAGAAAAAAAAACCTGTATGCAGTGAACATCACAGAGCAAAACTGTAAAAGCGCCCATGGGTGGACTTTATTTTAAAGATTAAAGGTGGTTATGAATAGCTCTTTAATTAAAATAAATGACACCCTGAATAATAACATGAGAGGATCTGGGCTGCCCCAGAAGCAAAATTTAGAAATCCAGCCTTACTTTTTACGCTGCTCAGCCAGAGAGCAGCTTCTGGTCTGGGCAAACATGTCAAAGTCATCCTGGTTGCGGCCTGATAGAGAGGACAGGGTACCGCTCACGCTGTCTGACCCCACATCTGGAGAGGGAGGCAGCGAGAGAGGAGAGCAGAAAAGTGACAGGATATATGGAAGGAATAAAAAAATGCGACAAAGATTTAGCGCTGCGTCGCTGCCTCTACATCGAGATCAACAAGAGCAGCAATATATCTAAGCTGTAATTAGAATCCTGTGCATACTGAAGGGCAGACACTAGCAGTGGCAGGGAGGAGTGTCTCACAATGAGTTATGTTGCTGGGCTGATTTCCCATTAGTAGCCAGATTATGAGCCTTTTTTACACTCTGCTGCTTCTCCAATGCCAGGTCTGCAGAGACTAGAGGGGAGGCGGGATGTTCCAGCTCTGGTGAGAGTGAGTGTATGATAGTTGGGATTTGGAGGCAAGAAGTCTCTTTTTCTCCATGATGGGTAACAGACATGACAGTGTTTTGTTCTTACCAAGCCCAGCTAGTGCAGAGGACAGCGAGGCCGTGGTGGGGTTTAGCTTTGGGGAGGCAGTGGCCCCGGCGGTGGTGGAGTGGGGTGGGGGGCTGGAGGCGATCCTGGGCGTGACCACGGCAGGGGAGCCTGGGCCCAGGTCTATCAGGTTGTCTTCTGTGGCCTCATTCAACATCTGAAGAAAAATGTGAGGATGTAAATAAGCCCGAAACAACGTCAATATGCGCTGCTTTTGAAGTTTTGCTCAAAATGAATGTAACCAAGTTCAGGCAGCAAACAGAGAGGGAGGAAGCTTATGAGGCTGTTGAGGAAATTAGATTACAGAGTGTTTGCCCTTTGTATACAGAGGGAGACAGAGAATACTTTGTAGCTACCGAAAGTCTACAGGATTGACTGTTTACACAATTTGAACACAATGTGGGTGAGTAGCTGTGGATTGGAGGCTATGCACAGGAACAATAGTGAGGGTTGAATAAACAGACTTCAAATGTATGAGACAGAGGGCAAGAAGGAAGGGGAGGGAAGGACACACAGTATCTAGACTCATACGGTGGTACTGATGCTGACACGTCATATGGGTCTAAGCATTAGCTCCATATAGCAGACGTGTTAACAGTTCATCACTGTTCACCCCGGCACGCTGGCTGGGACTGAAAGTGATACTAGAGTCATACTTGCCTCCATCAGCTAGCCACAACACAAACAGACAGAACACACAGAAAGATCAACAGAATGCAAAAACAAGCAGCTATGTGGGATGTAGTGAGAGATGCCCCAATCCTCTGGCGAATCACTGATACTGGCAAATGTACTCTCTAAATAGTAAATTGGAACTAATTCTGCTTTGCTCCTCCAGTTTTAATCAAGCTAAATACAATCCGCACGCATTACATATTAATGCTGCAGTGGATCTTGTATGCAAGTATAATATACAGTAAACACTAATTATTAATTCAGATACTAAAATGGTTTATGTTTGGAACATCTCTCATGGCATTAATGTAAGACAAACTGCCACAGGCGATGCAAATGTAGATGTACTGAAATGTAAAATAAAGAGATGAGAATTTTTCTGAAAACAGGCTAAAAAGCAAACAGAAAACAACCAATCCGAGGAGAGAATTTGGGGCATTTGATGGGTTTCTGTTGATTGTACTCACCCCGTTGTTCTGCGCAGCTCTACCTGACCTGTACCTCTCGTACCTGCAAGCAGCAGAAAACCTTTGAATGTTTTACCACAAGCTTTGTGAGGTTCAAATGCTTCCACGTTTCATCTCCAGAAAGCTCATGAAAGAGACATTTCATCAGCGTGAAGCTGCAGAATGTTTAAAAGGGAATGAATTATGCAGTTCTTCATATAAGCTCTGCAACTTTGTGACGTTTGAACTCAAACCTTGTTCAATCTGTGTTAAGCATGTCCTCTCAAAAACTCCATTTTTCATCGATAAGCTTGGAGTAATCGCATCTTCAAAACTGTTGACTGAGATCAAGTTCATCCAACCAGCAAAGTTCTAACAAGCACCAATTATTTATCCATTAAACATTCTGGACCGAAAACATCAAGCAAAAGCGCCAAGTTCAGCTGGTGGACAGGCAGAAACTGCACTGACATCAAAGTGATTTTCAAGCTTTTAAGTTCTGATGAGGTAGAAAAACATAAAAAAAAAAAATAACTTGACGTGGATTTCTCTGAAAATCACGGCATGTAACAAAAACAAGAGTGTCGCTGCGGCTCTTGCTGTGCCGCACAAATAAAGCCTGAGTGATGCTTTGATTGATCGCACCTCTCGTATCGGAGGAAAATGTTGTTGAGGTCGTCATTGACATGTAGCAGCTCTTCAGTCACTTCCTCGTTAGAGACGCGTGAAATCAGCTCGACCACTCTCTGCTGCATCGCTCTGCATGTTCTGTTCAGCTCCTTGACAGGTCGGCACATCAACAGATTGATCAGGAGATGAATTGACAAATCAAGAGATAGACACAGAAACAAGGAGCTGTATAGAGAGGAGAGAACAATATGAGAGAATGACAGACACACAAACATGAAAGCACCCGTATTTCTACTAATGACATAAGACTTTGGAATGGGAGGAGAATTAACAATGCAATAAATGTACTGCATGTATATTTTTTGCAAGGCATTCAGTGCTGAGCAAGTCAGAAATATTTGCTCAGCTGTGTACAGATTCTGTGGACGCTTTTTCTCTTGCAGCTGGAAAAAGAAAAGTCGGAAAAGGTGCCACATAACCGTTACAACTGGCACAGGTCCCTCAGCTCCGAGCCAGATCCTTGCAGCTGACACAAATACCTGAGCGGATTTGCCATGAGGAGATTAAGCTCTACACGACTTTCTATACCACTGGTTAATTGCCAATTCCAGGAATTTCACCACAGCCAGCTGGCTCTTGATGCGCTGAAGGCGAGTTGAGCGGGTCCTCTGAAAGCTAAGGATGCTACTCCCCCTAGTGGCTGCACATAGACCCAACAGTTGTTGGCAAGCATGATCTCTTGAAAGACCCTTTCATTTAAAAGATTTGCTCCTAAAAGTATTCTGATTTTGATTTCCCTTGATGTGTTAAGCATCTTTAAAAGCACATCAACTGACAGTCCACATGAAACATTTATGTGAAGTTGCACGCACTTGGTTAAGATAGACCTCAAAGTGTAATCATGTGCCTCTAACCTGAAGCAGTTCTAGGTCAGAGGCATCTTCCTGGCCGGGGACCATCTCTGTCAGCATCTCTGACATGACTTTGGTGTTTCCTCTCACCACATCCAGCTCACTGCGCAGCCGAGCGATCTGAAAGCACAGAAGGTCCAAGGTCATGTAACAACATCCAGGGCTGCAGATGTTCTCGAAGGCAAGAGATGAGTCATGACATCCAAATAACATCTTGAAATCTGCTTTAATTTATGTACTTCACAACTTAATTGCTGAAGTCTGGATAAATCGGCCTTATTGACAGATTCAGGGGAAATAGGCTGTTTGAATAAATGACTTCACCTTAGGAGCAACAAGTGCAGCAGAAAGTTACATTTTCATTGGTCAAAGGTTGCTGGCGATGTCCTCACCTGTTCAGGGGTTGCTGTGATGGGGCTGGGCATCGGGGGGGTCTGCGTGGCAGAGGCGGGGACCGGGGAAGGTTGAGGAGTCCTGGCAGCAGGTGAGGCTGGGGCTAGGTACTTGATCATGGCTGGGTCTACCTCTGGTGTACCCTGGAAGGGAAAAAGATCCCATTGCCATGTGAATGTGTAACCCCAATTCACTTCACTAAACAGGTTCACTGGTAACAGGTGATAGCATCATGATTGTGTATGAAAGGCTTGAATGTCGTTCACAAGCAAGGATGGAGGGAGATTCACCACTTTGTGAACATATGATTGTATAAAAGACATTACTACATGGACTCAGGAACACGTTGTTGTAAATACGTGTTTGTACTGTATGTGCACTGCTTTCTTCTCACCCTCTGTGGTGTGTGGATGGGAGACAGTGCATCCAGGTCAGCCATTGGGAACTCAATGCCTTTCCTCTTCAGCTCTTCATAAATGTGAACCACACCAGTTAGATCAGGGCTACTCCTGAAGGCATCAGCCCAGGCCTGATGCAACACACACATTAGCACATACAATTAACACAAAGAACTACATCACAGGATCAGTACAAAGACTTTTTTTATCCTGCCCTGTGTGCAAAAAAAGAAAAGGTAATGGTCAAAGAACACAATCTCTGATAGTGTAAATACATAGAGAAAACGACGGAGACAGTCTAAAAGAGGAATCACCCTGGGGTCTCCTTCAACAAGTCCCTATAAATAATTAGAGGACAGCGGAAAGAGAGATGGAGAACACCACCTGTTGGCCGAGGGAGGTGACCTCAGGTAACCAGATAACACCAGAGGCTGCCATCTGTGGGGCAACACCTGGGAAGTGGAGCACACGGCACCCACCTGGCCTCCCAGAGACCACCGCTGGCCTGCGTGATGCCATTTTCAAAGCGCAATGGAAGTTGGGCTTAGTGAGTAAAGACAGAAAGAAGCCCCAACCTGTATGAGCGACAGCACTTTGTCTTGTACAATGGTTGGAGGGTTGGTTTTGGGGGAGATGATTTTGACCAACACACCGTCGATGAAATCTCTGTTGGCCACCTGAACATGAAACCTGTGACCGCAGTTCTTCACACATGTCTCCAATACCTGTAGAGAGAGAGAGAGAGAGAGTATTAAACAGAGGCAGAAGGCCGGCAAATGAAACAGCTGGAGAGCAGGAAAGTTTGTGGGTGACAGGCAGCTGAGAAACAGAAGACTTCATGACACAGACAGGCTTTTAACTAGCAGAGATGTGGAAGACGTGGGTGGGTATAAACACAGCATGGCTAAAAAGAGTCGTGACAGTGGCCGAGAGAAGAGACAAAGTGGAGTAAATGACCAAGAAAGAACACAATGTCTGGAAAGTTTTATGCAGGGTGGAATCCTGAACTAACAACTTATATATGGCTTCCTGAGAATAAAGCCATCAGGAAACAATCTCCTCACACAATTGCAATTTAATGTCTTACAATTAAAAAAAAGGAAGAACCTCTCACCGTCAGTGCCAGCATCACTTCTCTGTAGTTCTTGTTGCCACAGAGCCTCTTCTTCAGCGCCCGCATGGCGTCTTTTGGCCTGGAGGGAAACGGCAGAGCAGATACAGCTGGATAAAGCACCCCAGCTGAGAGCAGGCGTAGCATCTTTGACTTTGTTGGAATAAATGATTTTTCTGAGCCACAATAACAGATGCCAGTCAGTCTGTCAGTGGAACTGTCTGACCAAGACAGAGAGGAACCGTCACACCATCTGTTTCTCTCTTTTCTTTCTGCGTCACGATCTGTTTCTCCCAAGGCAAGATCAAAGCTGCCCATGCATGAAGAGTTCAGGTTGGCTTTCTGCCTCACGCTGCCCATCTCTTCCCTGCAGATGAGGCGTAATAAGCTTTTATGAGCTCCTTCATGAGATACGGTACATTTACTGAGCGAGGGAGCTGAAACAGACAGAAACGGATGGGGACAGAGCAGAAAGTGATGTATAGCGTCCAGACAGCACTCTGTACGTGTGTCTGTTTCTGCTTCAGAGTTGCATTTCACCTTTTCGGTGTAGGATGGTGCATCTGTTGTGCTGTATCTAGTTTCACTACTTATCAGACGCTTGGAAGAAGCACACAGCGGCATGTGTTAAGACGACATAAGTTTACAAAACAAGTCATTTCCAGTTCCAGATTCTCCTGAACCTCGAGTCTGAGTCTGGAGCTAAGCAGACGTTGTCTAACTTGCTGAAGACAAGAAGTTCTGTGTTCTGTGAAGCTGAACTCCCTCTCTGTGTGTGCTTTGGGTGTGACAGAGAGGGCCCCATGTTGCATGCCAAGACAATGAGTGTGCGTAGGCTTGAAGAATGTGAAAAAGAGACCGGGGAAAGTGCTGAGGGAAAAATGAAAGAAGCCAACGTTCAATATTCTTCCTATCTGGGATCTCTTGACAATTCCATTTATTTAGGCTGCAAAACTGTCGTTTTAATATGCCTTACTGTGGGTGAACCGAAAACGCTGTCGCTCTGATACATCACCACAAGGGCATTCAGCGGTGTTGTGGAAGAAAGTTGCAAAAGTGTGCATGTTTTATTGTACGTTAAAATCTTCCATCATCCACCATATACTGCAATGCACAATCTTCTCTCTGGTCTGATGAAAAGTTCTGAATGCTGGAGACAGCAGATAAAGCTTTTTGTTGAAATTATTTCTAACACTGATCAGAGCAGTAAAACAATGAATCATCATTTCATTTTTGGCCCTTTGACACATTTTTTTGTTCTCACATAAAAATCTACTCTGAAGTCGCCAATTGTAGGAGAGTGACATAAGATTTCATTCATTACATTCGTTCATTCAGTCAATGACACCTAAAGAAAACAAAAGGCTTTCTGTGGTGCTGGTGAAGCACTGTAGTCAGTGTATTATTTGCTGGAGTCACTCAGTCAGCCAGTGTGTGACACAACAATGAAAGTTGTGGGATTGACCAATTCAGGAACCGCAAGTCTTTTCAGGCCACATCGCCTCACTAAATCTACAGAACGCTGCTGAAGCAAACTGTAACCCAACAATGATTAACGTCTAAAAGGTGTGGTGGCTCACCCCTCGTCTGTCTCGTTTATGATATCGCAGATCTCCATGTTGAGGGTCCAGTCCTCATTCTGTAGGCCTCCATCTGTGGCTCTCTCTGGAGGAAAACACAAAAAGACAGAATAAGAGAAAAAACTGAATATTTAGCTTACATAATGTTATTTCCACTTGATTTTTGGCCTGACTTTTCTTTATTATAGCATCCAATGTAATGTAATTTAAGTCTATGACTACAAGTGACCTGCAGATAGTGAAGTTTTATACGAGCACTAGTCCTTTATAAATCTTGGATACTTGACAACCCAAACCTCAGGGTGGCTGGCGCTGAAGCAATTCTAGTTTTGACACCCGATCCACCGTTTACACCCTGCCAGCTGTCTCACCAGTAATCATGATGCTGCATTTTAGTCAGGCTCAGTTGTTGCCTGTGCTAAAGTTGATGCACACTAATTAAAGCAACCCATGGTTTACATAACATTGGAAGTAAAACTGTTGCATAAGCAGGTCAGCATGTGGTGACAAGACTTCAGAGCTCTGTGTCTCTCTAACGTCCCTTTTTATTCAGCCAAACATCTTGTGCTTATAAATGGAAAATAAATCTCAAGCCATGACCTTATTCACTCAGCTTACAACAAATACAAGACTAAATACAGGAGCAACGTCTCGCATTTGTTGTATTTTGATCTGCGATGACCGTTTGATGCAATGAATAAGATAGAAAACAGCGAATATTTCCTAGAAAGAAAAATTCTTCTCTGCTTCTTGCTGCAATTATAAATTCAGGTGAACATGTTTTGTTGCTTTATAGCTCTCTTTTTGAGCTGCGGACAGTCTGTCCAAGCAGAACCATTAATAGCCTGACTGGAAACTAATCCCAGATCAAGTCTTGGTTCAGACTACTACAATTCTTCATTCCGTTTAGTTTTCACAACACTGTTATCTCCAAATCTCACAAGAATGTGCTGGAAAATATGGTCCACCACCTGTTGCTCCGAAGCCTCCAACTCTCGCAAATGAACTAAAAAGAAGCAAACAGTCAGCTGGAAAGAGGGAAGCTAACATCTCAGAGGACAGTGAAGCTGCTTGTGGGTGTGATTCGGCTGTGTGCTCAGCCACAGACACCCGCTTTCCTCTTCACACTCCACTCTACCATTTAATAGCATTTTGGCTACAGCCAGGAAATAATGTGACCCAGACTATGAGAAGCAACAGTGATGAAGTAGCATTGCAGTCATCACAGCGTGCCTCGCTCTGCCTCCTCCCTCCTCTCCCCGTCCCCCAAATCCATCCATCATGTCTGTGAAGGCTGATATCTTTGAGGATCGCGGTCATGTGGGGAGAGATTCGCAGTGAAAGGGGAAAAAAGGTTTTCTACCGAAGTAAGCTGTGACCGAGTTCCTGTGACTGACAGTCGATAGATTCTCATTAGACGATTCTTGAGCTTGGACAGGAGGAGCTTCCCTCCCTGAAGCCCAGAGGCCCTGAGCAGGCTGTCATGCCCAGGCCAAGAGCCTCTCGCTGGGCCGTGTTGCCTTCCTTTTGGGAAGCTCAACGTTGGATGAGCCTGACAGCCATGACTTATTCATGCTCTACCTCCCCCTCTCTAATCAACTTGTCACACACTGGGCAAGCACAGAGAGACGGGCATTTTCCTGGGGGGGGGGGGTCCCCACCTACGAACACACTTATCTACAAAAACCAGAGGCATCAAGTGAATTTCAGCAGCATTTAAAAAAACCAAGCTGTGCCTTGGTGTTAGGCTGTAGAGTATGCAAAGCATACGTTTGGAAGAAAAAACAACGACTGCCACTGAGATATCCCACGTAATCTCCTCAAGTGGATTGTCAGGTCAAGGCCGGGCAGAGCACGAGTGGCAGAGGAGGAGAGAAAAGAGAGGAAAAAATCTGATCTCTCCATGTGAAACGAGCCGGAACGACACTGAACAATCAGTGCCTTGCTAATGAAGTTAAATGCCCGCTGAGTGCATTCATTCATGGTGTTGTGTCAATCCCCCCAGCCCTGGGAATCGACACCAGTGAAGCCAGTCGATCACATGGCTTTAACGGTGGAAGGCCGTGCCACACACTGCCAACAAAGCCACAAATCTCTGTCCCTCTCTGGCCTAATCTCTGCACGTTTTGTTCTTTTAAGACTCTTCCTTTTCCATTTACAATGACCTTCTGTCTTTAACGTATTTGCTGACTGTTTCCTCCTCTATGTACCTCAGCAAGAGTTGATGGTTGCCTTAATATTGATTATGGCTGCAAACTGCATTCAATGGCACTTTACTGGAGAAAAAAAGGAAAAAATTAGAACTAAAATTTTTGTGAGTTATTCTGTGAAGGACGATAGTCAGTGGAAACTAGTCATGTGTAAAAAGATGACATGGCAAACTGTATGTACTCTATGGGCCTACCGACAAAGCTCTACAGACTCCCATACCATAAGTGCTTCACTAAACAGGGAACGATCCCTTTAATGTATTGTCTCCATTCATTTATTACTGTGCATTATGATTGCTTTTGCTTCAATCAAGTCAAAACCTGTGAATGAACCACTGACTGACTGACCGACTGTGTTGCTTTCGTTCTCTACTACAACTCCAATTCTGGAGAAGTTGGGAAGCTGTGTAAGAAGTAAATAAAACAGAATGCAGTCATTTGCAAATGGTGTTTAGTGACATCGGTTTTACAAGTGCTCCTGAGTCCATGTAGTAAGATCCTTTATCCAATCACATGTTCACAAAGCGGTGAACCTCTCTCCATCCTTGCGCGTGAACGATTGAGCCTTTCCAGGATGCCCCTTTCATGATACTCTCAGCTGTTACCAATGAACCTGCTTACCTGTGGAATGTTCCAAACAGGTGTTTTTGGAGCATTCCACAACTTTCCCAGTCTTTTGTTGCTCCTGTCCCAATTTGTTTGAAATTCAGAATAACCATACGAGAACCAATGAAGATGAGGTAAAATGTAAAGAAGTACAGCAGTGGAGAAGGGCAAAGAGCGGTGATCATGAAGGTGAAGTATGAAGAGAAAAAAAAACATAAAAGAAAACCACGGCTTGAACTTCCCCTCATGTAAAATAACAAAAAAAAAAGCACACATGGCAGGCATCTGCACACATCATTCACCACCTTTAACCCCTCCACCACCTCCTCAGTCACTTTAGGAAATGAAAAAGCTCTATAACTTCTTCATCCCTCATCAGGCCTGTCTCCTCCTTCCATCTCTCACTCATTGTTTCAGGTAAGCTGATCCTTTGCCCTGCTGCTGTGGTGTTCAATACCACTGCAACAGCCCAACAGACAGCTGGCAGTACAACACTGCAGCCATCTCTGTGAAATGGGGAAATCTAAGATGTGCTGCATCCAGTCCACACCATGCATGACCTAGAAGGACCTCTGTGGAGTAAAGTGTTTGACACAGTGCTCACAGTTGGTGCCTGGGGGCTGTCTTGGATGGCACACAGCAGCTAACCATTGGGTGGTGGACAACAGGCCAGAGGACAATTCAAAGGCCCTCTTATTCATAGAGGTGTCCTTCCTCCGAACTGTTTCCAACCAGTGCACTGATGAGCTTCATTAAAAAACACATTATCTACTTTCTACCTCTGGTAAGTGAAACACATGTTGGGGAAGAGATGAAAAAGTAATAAGAAGCTGAGCAGCTGGCTG
The DNA here is from genome assembly GCF_051107435.1 of Chaetodon auriga. Classification (NCBI taxonomy): domain Eukaryota; kingdom Metazoa; phylum Chordata; class Actinopteri; order Chaetodontiformes; family Chaetodontidae; genus Chaetodon; species Chaetodon auriga. The sequence continues at coordinate 11,949,405 of NC_135089.1, read as the reverse complement.
TGCTTTTACTCTCAGCAGAAAACATGTACTCACTAAATGTTTCTGTGACAGCTGCTGCTTTTACTAAAAGGTAAACACAAATCAGTGGTGTGAGAAATTAATGTTTGGTCCACATCTGTTTGGAAGGGGCTTAACTAAATGTTAATGAAACGGGAAATGCAGCTTCAGATCTTTAGGACCAGCTTCATAACTTCATCAACACTAGCATTCAAAATCAATTCAAAGTCGTTTACAAATAAAGAGGCTAAAGGCTGTTAGTGTCGAGTCAATGTGGGAAATTATCGAACAGAACCAATGATGGTGGCCTCTCACACAGACAACTGGGGTGGATCATCATTTTTCCACTATCAGACAAAAAAAAATCTTTTCCGTAGACCTCACAGAAGACAAATCTCTGATAAAGGCACAGCAAAGCTTTGGTGAGACTGCTCGGGATCAGAGGCTGTTTATCTCTTAGCAGTTTTGCAAACAGCATGCAAATATAGATGCAACCACATGAAAGGGATGTGGTGGGCCACGTCTCTCCTCTGCAGGACGAATACGCACCACAGCACCGAGCCTTGAGATTTCAAACTAAAACCAACTAAGTTAGGCTGACTGGACAGGGTGGTCAACTAAAAAGAAAACCACGGAGTTCAGGAACTAAGGAAATATTGAACTTAAACTTGGCTAAGATTCTGCAAGACACTTTTAGCAAAGTCACCACACTGCCCATGTCATTCCCTCTCATTTCATTCCCTTAAGGCTACACTGCATCGTCTACACAAATGGAGAGTGTCTTAACGTAAATGCATTTGCGATTAACGTTACAGCGGACTAAGTTGGGTCGGTTAGCTGGCTAACATTAGCTGAAAGCTCATTCCAAGTAGATGACGTTTGCTGCGAGTGCGCTAGCTGGCTATTGCACTGGCGCAACCTTAGGTAAATCCTAGTAGAAAACACCAAATGTCTGCCCATGATCAAATTGTGTGACGGGAAGGAAGTATCACATCTCTAATGAACAATTTCAAGGCTAACGTACCTATACATTGGCCCACGGGAGTGCTGTACGGATTGCCGAGTAAGAACTCCATTTTGACAACAAACAATCCGCTCGGGAATGACAGAAGCTGAGGCCCAGAGGCGGTACTATCAAGTCCCGCCTATGAAGTAATGCTATTGGTCAAAAAAACAGAACGTTCAATACGTATGGTTGAAGTCACGGTCGGTCACATTTAGCAACTGAGGCTGTGTTCAACAAACAATTTTTACACACATAAACAGGTAATTTATTTGATAGCGCACCACAATTGTATATAAATGCACGAAGAATAAACGACCAACAATATAAAATGAACTAAAGCATTAATCGCCCGAAATATGGAATATAAATATACATAACTATTGACTGGATATATGCACTGCACTTTTGAAAACTAATAGTTAGCCATAAGAAAATAACTGTGTGCAAAATTTAACGTCATCATTGCTAACCATTGTTTTGATTTGTGCTGTTATTAATGTATTGAAATGTCAAACAAGTATATTTTGAAGTCAAACTTCCGTCAACAGAGTCATTAGATTGTACTTGAACGCAGCGTTACTACCGTTAGTTGCTATGTAACGGTGTAAACAACGGAGGTAAGAGGTTAGATCCTAACTTAATCTTGGTACCAAAGCTTGTTTGTATTTTTTAAAAGTATTTTACCTTTAAAACAACAGTAACGGGAGCTAGACTTTGCGGTTAACAATTGATAGCTATTATAATCGTAGCTAAACCATCATTTTTTTCGTTCCTTTGTATGGCATGATCCTTAATTTAACAAACCAAGCCCCAAATTTCTTCTTTGAGCAGGGGATAAAGTAAGTTAAGCGTGCCTCCAGCTCGACTAACAGCAGGATGAATAGGTACCTCCTTAAATCTGAGTCAGTTTTGATAGATGAGGAGCTTCTGCAGGAGGCAGCACTGCAGCAGATTCCTCAAGATCAGGCGAGGCGTATTGCAACGGAGGAGGGAATCGACTTCAGTGAAGTCCTTAAACTACATCTGGATTACAGAAGTGAGATCATTTAAAAAGAGAGAGAAAAAAAAAAAAACAGAAAAAGTTTATAAACGTGTAATGGGTTTTGGTATGTGAGATGTTGTTTGTTTGCAGACATCCTGATGATTGACCACTTATGGGAGTTCACATCCTTGGCCTGTCTTGATTTGAACAACAACCTCATAGAGAAGATAGAGGGCCTGGACTGTCTGGTTAATCTGACACATCTTAGTAGGACAAAGCTTTGTATTTTTTCTCCTTCTCACACTTTCTTGGCATAATTGTGCAGAGACGTAATGTGCATCTTCAGGTATCAGTCCAGTTACTACCAGTCGTCATGATTCTGCATGTGTCTTTTAGATCTGTCATTCAACAGCATAGAGAAAATTGATGGTTTGGAGTCTCTGCGGAAGCTTGAAGTGCTGAATTTGACCAACAACAAAATCTCTGTCATTGAAAACATGGACACACTTGAGAAACTCACTCATTTCTGCATTGCAAACAACCGCCTTGGACAGCTGGACAACGTAACAAGCTTTTCTTGCACAAATCTGTCAAATATTATTCATAACATTTGTATTTGTCAGTTTTGGCATATAAAATTAAGAATGTTTACATAACTTGCTGCAAATTGTACGCATTTCAAAGGTGCTCTATCTCAGGAAGTTTAAGAAGCTGTTCACCCTCAACTTCTATGGAAATCCTGTCTCTAAGAATGATGATTACAAAGCTTTCATCGCTGCCTATTTCCCAGAGTTGAGGTACCTGGACTACAGATTACTTGACGAGAAGACAGTAAGTACAGGCAGCATTGTGTTTTAACTCAAATCCAAGTTGCACTCTGCTGTATTCTCATAAGTGTCATAGTTGTCTACCTTTAAGCAATTTTTTAAAATCATTTTCTTTTGTACTGTGTGCAAGAAAAAGTATAATTAATGTGTAAATAATGTGTCTATGTGCAGAAAACTGAAGCATCTATCAAATACCACTATGTCCTTGAGAAAATGAGACATGAGGAACTGCGGTTACAACAAGCTGATGAGGCTGAGCAAAGCCAGAGAGCTGATGTCAAATTACACACGGTAATACAAGTTGTATAAAGTTCACATTTGGAAATGCAGTTATTTTCCACTGAGCTCTCAACGTCTGTGTACATACTGTGTGTAAATTCAGTTCCTCTTTCCCCCAGGATGCCTTTGTGGAGTTCCTGAATGGATCTTATCTCTTTAAGAGCATGTTCAAAGATGATCCAGAGGCAGAGACGCTACACTGTGGGCCCGGAGTGGCCCCTCTGCTTCAAACATATCTTTTGTTGTCCTGGCTTTTTAATTAATGCAGGTGCATTAATAATGACATGTAATCTGAGGAGATCATGACTTGAATTCCTTAATCCCACATTTACATTTGAGCACCAAATTGTGGAGCTGTGTGTGCAGTTATTTGAAACAGGCTTGGCTGAACATAAGCGAAGAGAGATGGAGGTGAACTCCTTCGTCAGTGGTCAGACTAAGGTTGTGGAAGACTACCAGCAGATAGCATCACAAATATTGGCAAAGTTTGAACAACAGCACAAAGAGGTGAGCAATGAGGTGTTCAAAAGACCTGTAATTGGTTGTACTCAGCAGACTTATGCAGATAACTCAATAAATCTGATATTACTGTAAGATTATCTCTTGTGTTTACACCTTTCTAGAGGATAGTGGAGTTGCAACAGTTGTCAGACCCAGACCTCCTGAGGATCAAGATCAAACACTGCAATGATGAAATCAACCAACTCTGTAACAGCCTCATGGCTCTGGATTTTGAGCTGGTCAGCCAGCTGGAGGTAGGTGTGTCCAAATCTGGCTTACTCTGAAATAGATTCTTGGGGATATAAAATGTGTTACATAGATTGTTATAGATTCTATAAATGCAGATTAAATCATTGGACTTACACTCACATGTCAAAAATATTGTATGTGCATCTCTACTGCGCCTCATAATGAAACCTCTTATTCATTTCAGGATATTATCAAAATGTTTGACACCAACATCTCAGGCATGGTTGGCAACTTCATTGAAACTGTTCAAGGGATATATCCTTTCTCACTGTGCATCAGCTTAAAAGCCGTTACGATGGTTAATTACAGTTGTCAGGATCTTAAAATAAGATAAAATAAAACTTTATTAATCCCATGCCAGGGAAATTAAATTGTTACAGCCATCAAAATATAAGAAGAGAGTCAAAAAGAGTGGCATAGAAAAGTTTTGTCCTCACTATTGAGGTGTTATTGAGGTACATCCTCATTTGGGAAAGGGACTCACTCCCAATTCACTGAGTGGTGATCCAGTTTCAGTGTCAGTGTCTGAATCCTACACAGTGACACACACAAGGTCTGAGAGGAAAATTAGCAACAAATCTAATCGAGACTTTCCATGACACAGTCATACATTTGCCCAATGTCGGGATGTAGAGGATAATTATCATGAGAAGGTGAGGGAGATTGCTGTGGCAACTCTGGAGAATGTGGCTAAGGACGATGTGGAGGAGGACATGCCAGATGATGTTAAAATGGTGAGTGTTATCCCTTTTAGAATGCCCTGGCCATCCAAAATATAGGCTTACATTACTGGGACTATTATAGCCTATAAAATGTCAGTGCTCATTTTAGCATATATTTGTCAAGAGGTATACAGTATATATTATTGCAGCTATAGCAGAATAATAGCAGTCTAATGTGAATGCTGACAACAGAGATGAACCTGAATGGGTTAAAATGAGGTGATGATGTGGTTCATTACCAGTGTCAGTGTTATCAGCCCTTCACACCTGTGTTTTCCCTCTGTAGCTCTTCACAGACAGAGACACAGTGATGGACGCCTTGGCCACCGGCCACGAAAACCACCTGCTGAAGATCAATGACCGAGAGACTCGGTTGGTTACACGTGTCAATGACTGGAAAATGGCCCTCATTAAAGGGGTAGAGTGCTGAAATTATATCAAAACAAATACCCCAATTTATCATTTTTATGTGGATGACAATCTCTCTTCCATATCTCACAGTCTTTTTATTGCTTGCTATTTCTCTTTATGGATTATTACAGATTGAAGACAAAGAAGTTAAGCAGAGCCGCATGCGCATTTCAGACATCCACAGGTATGCAGACTTTTTGAGGGAGCAGCTGGAGCTGTTGCAGTAGCATCATGAGGAAAAACATTTCATCTCAAACATCCCTTTATGCATTTGGGACACACACAAAAAAGCAGGACATTTTCACAACCTGACTGGACCACTGCAACAAATTTCACAGCGTGCAATTAAAAATATTTCTATATTATCAAGAATTAGGAAAAAAATACATAGGGGACAAAAGCAAAATGTTTGGTTTATTATATGGATTATTATATGTGGTGTTGTAAATATAATTGTAGGTTTTATCATATAAAATATGTATCGTAAAAACAAGAAATTTGTCTTTGTGGAATGCTTTTTGCCAAAGAGACAATAACTTTATCAAATTCTTGCTTTCAGTGTTTCTAGAGTTGGCATTTAAAAATAAGACCGTACTTTCGAAAACTAGAACCAAAACATTGCTATTTTGTATATATATATTTCTCTCATATACTGTTATCGTAACGTAGTGGAAACTTGAATACAACTCCCAGAATACATTTGGGTACATTATCCAATAAGACTTTTGCGCGAGCCGAGCACCAGTTTCCAGCCAATGAAATTCAGGGAAGCTGGATTCTGAAATGAAACGCCGCTGTATCCCGCCTCACTAGCAAGTCTATGGACTAGCTTGGAAAATTGAGCGAAGTTTTGGACCTCGGGGATATCGCACAGCTGGCAGACCCTCCTCTGTCAGCGCCCTTTCTCTCGTCAGCTGCGTTGCGCTCAGTCAGAAAGTTCATGACGGTTGCTGACGGTGACACTTTAGCGCTCATCATGCCTGTCCGAGCAGAGTGCTGCAGTACCACCGGCTCGGCCTGCCCATCCACGGCGTCTCTTGTTCCCCCTGCCCCGATCAACACCTACCAGCCGGGGGTGGCCACTTCATTGCTGTACAGCGGCGCACAGTTTCGGGGTTACCAGAAGAGCAAAGGCAACTCCTACGACGTTGAGGTTGTTTTGCAGGTAATGTGTTATAGACATACGCTAATCCTGTTTGGTTTTAATATTAGGTTGTTTACTGTTATATGCACAATCAGCGTATTTGTAGCCCGAGTTGCTAACTTGCTAACTTACCTGACGTTAGCTCGTTAAGCTTTTCTGCTAGTTGTCAGGCAATACTAACACGCTGACCTATTTTTGAGCCATCCCAGGTTTCTACTGTAACGTCTGGACCAAATTTCAGTAATGTGCGCTTTCGTCACCTATATTGCTCTACACTTACTACCAAAACACGTTAGCATTTTGTGTAACTAGCTACCCAAATGAGTGGAATTAATCTACTAGCGTTGACTGACAGCAATGTCAGCGGGCATACGAACATAATGTACAGTATGATAATAATAATATGCCTGCCTGCATGTCCACTTTGTAAGGTTTGCCTCTATTCACACCAGCCGTCCTGCATTGTTTTATATCATAAAGAAGAAGAACAACCATACTTACACCTGTGATTTCAGGCGCAATTATGTATTTCCTAAATCTGTTTGTCTTGGGCAGCATGTGACTGTGGAGGACTCTTACTTGTGTGGATACCTGAAGATCAAAGGCCTGACTGAGGTAAGCTTTGAAACTAGGTCAGGTGCAGTAACACTGACCTTTATTCTGTCAAAGACTGAGTGCAAACTGGTTTCCACTTGCTCGATGCAGGCTAAATTGTGACAAAGATTAGAGGCTGCCAGGCCTAGACTCCTGGAGTCCTCAGCTTAAGTGTGTCAACTGTATACCCGTTACATTACGCAACATATGGAAGTGAAAAGGTCAGCAGAATCCTGAAGTCAGTCTTGGCTGTGGCAGAATGAAGAGAAACAGTAGTAGCCAGGTTGTGTTTATACATCTATAGAAGCAATGAGTCACGTTTAAACTGACAAGTGGCTTATGAGAAAATTAAGAGAGCAAACATATAGGGCTGGACGTTAAATGGAAATGTTATCCAAATTGCAGGAGTAAAATGTTGCAACATAAACGAAGGATTGTGGTGCTACAGAAATGCCCCGGCCTAAAAATCATCTTCACCCAATGTAAGCGCATGTCTGAGTGCATGTGCTTACTGTAGAAAATATTTATATATGCAGGGCAGCAAGTCGACGTGCAGAGCCATGGTTGCGTCTTGCATGCTGTAATCTCTTCTGCCGATGCATAGCTTATAGGCTGCTGCTCAACATGTATATCTAGATTATCCTCATGCTGCACAGTGATGGATTGACAGAGCAGTAGTACCTTTCTGAGCTTTTTAAAATAAATTTGCAGAGAATGCACTTTGGATGCAGTGTTGAACTTCTATTCATGTATTCATTTTTTCTGTCTCTTCTCGTTTCCTCTGTGCTTCAGGAGTATCCCACTCTCACAACGTTCTTTGCTGGTGAAATTATCAGTCAGAAAAGGCCCTTTTTAACAAGGAAGTGGGACGCTGATGAAGATGTGGACAGAAAGCACTGGGTATGTGCTGTTTGTTGGTAGTCTCAGGTAGATCTCTTTTCCGAGAGAGACTTGAGAACAAAAAAACATTCACGAAAACAGCGGTCCAGTGTTGAGCGAGAGCGCCGCAGCCACGAAACCGGCTGCAATGAAATTGCTCCGGCCGTTTGCGCTCCATCAACGTTCATCCACTAAAAGTGTTTGTTTTTGCCACTGACAGGCTCAGATTGTTATTTTAAGTGTCTGACAGCATTATCGAAAGGATCCCTTTTTGTTAAAGAGCAAAATTCTTTTTATTTAAGCTGAAACATTCGCTGCGTCGCAAAAACAGTAAATTTTCATCATCATCATAAAACACACGTCATTCAAACTCAACAGTGATTACTGGATAACAGAAACACCAATGATCAATGCTGATATTTTTACATGGCAGACTTTGCATCCCTAGTTTTTAATGCACATTTAATGAACCCTTTTTTTTTTAGGGCAAGTTTAAGCCTTTTTACAAATATGCCCGAAGCTTCAACTCGGATGACTTTGACTATGAAGCACTGGACAACAGTGATTATGTCTTCATGAGGTGGAAGGTTAGTACATAATCTTACTGCTCCTCTCATCGCTTTCTCCTCCTGTTAGCTTTAACGTCTAACCTCCATTTTTCTTTTTTTCCCTGTGCCATCAGGAGCAGTTTCTAGTTCCAGACCATACTATCAAAGACATTAGCGGCGCCTCCTTTGCTGGCTTCTATTACATCTGCTTCCAGAAGTCCACAGCTACTATTGAGGGGTACTATTACCACAGGAGCTCAGAATGGTAACTACCAGCATTTCAAACCAGATTCAGTCATCAAAAAAAGTTCTTTTAGTCTCTTTTTTTGGCCACTTTTAACACGTAACCCTAATTGGGATTTCTGCTTCCATCTGCAGGTACCAGTCTCTAAACCTAAACCATGTTCGAGAGCACAGTATGCCTATTTATGAATTTCGGTGACAGACACACACAGAAGTATTGAATCAAGGAGGGGACAGTCCATACTGCCCTGCGGTTAAATGGGACGGGAGTGATGGAGAGCTCTTTAGTGCCAAGACTGGAGCTGACCTGTTTTCCTCGCTGCAGGGAAATAAAGCTGGTCAGACACTCTCCTGGTGGACTGAAAGAAAGACAGCACGAAGCGAGAGAAGAGTTGAAAGGAAGACAAACCATCAATGACAGTTCTTACAGCTGCTGTAGGACTGACGTTTGCCTCGGATTTCATTTTTTTTACACTTTATTTTGTCCTTTTTTTGGTTGTTTTTTTATTTTAATTTTGTGCTACCTGATTTCTTTGCGCTCTGATCTGTCTCCCTGCAGTTGGACATCCACATCCCTTCAGTGGAGACACGAAACATAACTTGCCTTTCAGTTTAGATTTGCAAAAGAAAAGGGTATAAATGTGTGAGAGGAGTTTTGATCAGTGAAGCTTAATTTATTTCTCTTCTTTTAAATTGACAGTATCTTTGCAGTATCACTCTGATGCCCCACAGTGAGTGTGACGGGGTTGTTGCCAAAAGGTTGCAAGAGAAGCAATTATGAGTAGTGATCTGCTTTTTATGCAGGGTCAGGAAGACTGTGAGTTAGGGTGTGTCGCTCAGGGATGGCATGTTTGGGCAATACGTATTTACTAAATGGAAACCAGCAGCTGAATTTGGCTGAGTTATGATCACAGCTAAGTTGACCTCCAAGTCATTTCCAAGCTGCTGCTTTTTCACAAGATCCTCTGAACACGGTTGTCTCAACAAAAAGTCTACAAAAGGCTTCACATTAACGTGTCTATGCAAGCCAAAGCTCACTAACAGATCAGATTTCCAACACCACCCGGGTTATTTTCATTTCAGATTCTTCCAGAGTGTTTTTTCTTTTTTTTTTCTTTTTTTTTTTTCTTTTTAAATCAAGACTGTCCTTGAGTGGAAATGCCTGAGAAATGACAGTGACCAGCATTTCAAGCTCAGATATGTGGCAGTACATTCCGACTCCGTTTCTAAAATGTTCGGGTTTTTCACAATTTCCGTCACGTATTAGAGGCGTGGACAGCTTGTAGACCAGAAGAGGAGAGATTTCACGGCACGTGGAGTTTGATTGACTGGAGGAGTGGAGACGTGACTCGGCAGAAGCAGCGCGGTGATGTGAATGTTAATTCATTTCAGTCTGTGGATAAAATCTCAGTGATAGTCAGCCTTTCCCCATTATTTCCACCTTTAGAAGCAGTTCAATGTGGCTGATGTTCTCTAAACCCTGAAAACAAAGGCACACAACATGCTCGTCGACAATGTGTTACTGCTCTGTCCTCAGTGGAAAGAAAATGATGGGAAAAAGCACCTTTTGCGGCTCGTGGAGAGTACTTTAAGTGTAAAGTAGGGAAGGGTGACGGAGAAAGAATAAAACCTCCTTCGATGCTTTAGGAAAAACCTGCTGCCTTACAATTTTAAATGTTTGTAAAGCTTTGTTTTCTTTGTTGTTGTTGTTTTTTTAAAGACATGATTAGGTTAGTAATATTTTATTTGAAAAAAAAAAAAAATCATGAAAGTGTATATCTGTGTTTGAGAGGAATTGTGCAAGAAATGGCTGAATTTTTGATCAACCGCCTGAGGATTCTCAAAGCTTCTCCGGGACGGCTTGATAAGGACGTCCTGTGCTGGAGAGTGCATGTGCTCCGCCTGCCTCTTTGTTGCTTATAGACTTTCAGCTTCAGCTGCGGCATGACAAGTGGATTTAATGGGTAGTGGCAATACTGTATAATGTACAGCTTTTTTTTTTTTTTTTTTTAAACCCAAGCAAGTGGATTGAAGATGTTAAGAGTGACTTCAAAATAATTTGCTTTTTTTATTAATCAGATAACAGGAAAAAAAAAAAATAAGTGCAACGCGAGAATCAAATGTTTATGTGGGATTGTGTCCTTTAATGTCTTGAATGGATCCAGCTGATTTCAAAACGTCAGTTCAGAGAAGATGATGTATGATAAATCTGCTATGAGTGCATTGTGCAAGGAGAAATAAAGAGTGAACTGTTTCATACACAGCTGCGTATGTAGTGAACTCAGGACTGGTAACATTTGTTTTTATGTCACATTTGCCTTCATTAGAAAGAGGCCGGAAGCTCACAACAAAGGTCCCTGACAAACAGGCTACCGGGGCAGTGCTAGCACAGTTCAGTCAAATGACCTGTGCAGGATTCAGGCCACAGAGATCACAGCAGCCAGCACTAGATGTCAGTAGTGGACCATGGAAATGTCTCGAGCAGCCTCAGTGCTGTCCAAACCTCTGAAGGTCTGATAATCAGTGGCATCTGGCCAACTTTGAGTTGTCTCTGACATTGTGTAGGTGTTGATGAGTAAAAAGACTGAGCATACAAGCGCAGTGATCCAAATCTTGGTGGGCGAAGCACATTGCCAATGAATTCTCCTCCATTCCTTTATTATGAGAGCAAATTCACACAACAGCTGTTTCATGTGCTGGGTTCTCAAAATGCTTTTAGTAACAAGTGCAAAGAGCCCATAAAACAAGGTGTGTTTATCATTAGGTGCATGGAGACCAAAGGCAGTCATGCATGAACAACACTTTTTCAACACTTCCAACTAACAGGTGTAGAGTAACATTGAATGTGTTTTGGGAGTTCACCTGAAGCAGGCGAATGATTAACCTATAAAGCTGCTTTCCTGAGAATATAAAAGCAAATAACGATCAAGAAATGTGGCTAATCTTTGGTGTACGTGCTCACAAAGCCTGGCAGACGAGAGGAGGAAAAGTGGTCCTATGAACCACAAAAGGAAAGAATGTGGAAAATAATAGCTTCCCTATCAGGCTTTAATGAAGCTGGCTGCTTTCTGAAGGGCTCTTTGTTATCTGACAGAGCCTGAAACAGTAAATCAACACTCTGACAGGTGCAAATATGATATGAATGATCATCATCATTATCATAACAGACTTATTTTACACCGCGTGTCTTTTGTCTGCTTCATTTGATGTTTCCTTTCTTTATTTCCCCACTCACTTCACTGTCTGCGACATGTAGCCGCACGTTTTATATAAAGCACTTTAAATTGACCTTGTGAAGCTCATCCCTCCACAAAAATGTCATAAAATGCACAGTTTGTTTTGTTTGTTTGTTTGTTTTTTCTTTTCTTTTTTGTTTTTGTTTTCATGATGTGAAAATGGGAGCCAAAAAATAAATATATAAATGGAATCAGTTCCCTGTGGTGCTTGGGAATGGGCTGAGAGGAAACGGACAAAATGACCGGGACAGGGTCCATTCTGGAGGAAGAGGATGATGAAGCAGAGGTCACCCTGTCTGTGTCATCACCAGCTGTTCTGCTGATCCACATTCACCTCATCTCTCCACATCAGCACCTCCACCTCACCTAAACCAGCCAGACCTGAAGCAGGATTTAGTAGCTAACAGGAAGAATCAATTTCACAATGACTGAGAAATACTTTGTGAAGGAAAATGGGAACACAGCCATTGAGTATTTTTTGGCACACGTGCTGCCCACGCATCCTAAATTAGAATAAAGACCTGTTCATGGAATGAAATGTATTCTTGTACGATGCCACGAAGTCACGAATTTTGGAGCAACGCCGGAGTTTCCTGGCAGTGACGAGTCATTTTCCACCTCTGATTGTCTGCGTGACTCACGCAGACACACCTGCTGCTCCGGTGGTACAAATACACCTGCAGAGCATCCCTGCCTCAGTCCTGAACCAGGCCGGGGAGGAGGCGTCCGTCCCCTCTCACATCTGGACTATCAAACACACCTTTTTCACCATGGAGGCCCAGCGGTATCCCATGAGTGTCCGTATGATTGGAGTGATGCACAAGGAGAAGAGCAAAGTAAGCGCAGATGGTGTTTTTTTCACACGTTCCTTATTAAAAATCCGTGCTTTTCTAAGAGTGATAAAAACCTGCGTTTTCCTCCTCCAGATGTACGTGACCTCCGTGCTCTGGTCGGACCAGAATGATATTGTAGTGTATAGAAGTTTTCGGGATTTCAAGAAAATGCACGTAAGTGTAAAATGCTGTAGCGGATGATGGCTCTTGCGCATGTGACATCTGTTGTTGGTTTTTAATGGCAGCTCTGTTATGAATTTATTCTAGAGACAAATGAAGAAAGCGTTTCCACCCTCGAGTAAACTAAAGAAATCCGACAGGATCATCCCCAGATTTCGAGGTATGTGTGCGTAAAGTACAGCCTGGCACAGTTTCGCGCGCCTCACCGTGCGCATTCACAGACTCTGTGGACTCTGACGTTAAGCCTGTGCGCTTTTAGACAAAAAGATGAAGAGCAGACAGCAGAAGAAGGGCCCAACCAGGTCACTGGTGCGCCTCAAGTTCTTGCAGAAATACTGTAATGAACTCCTGAGCTGTGACCCGCGGGTCTGTCAGTCTGCAGACCTCATCCAGTTCTTCCACCCCAAAGACCAGGACCTGCAGCCGGAGTTCGCCAAGAACAGGTGCGCTAAACATAGCGATTAAAATGCCATCAGTCTGTGTGGAGTCTCTTAAAGATAACTCTAATCTCATTCTTTAACACTTTTATCAACAATATTATTGTTTTTTTTTTTTTAATCATATTGTGAATTTTTCTATCTTTACTCTTAAACTTATTACTATTTTATCTATCGTTTGCACATCTGCATTACCCTTGGCACGACCCCATTTGCATTTGCACATTTTGACTGTTATTATTATTATGGCTATTTTTATAGTAGTGAGTCAACTTTGTTGAGCAACTTGTGGTGCAACAAAGCAGTTTCCCTGCTCTCACTCTACCAGGAGTCTAATATTCAGAAAGGGACATTTTGTGAAGGTTAGAATCTGCAGCAAAGCCCACTGCGACACACTATTTCCTTATTTTCATGATCTGCCTTAAAGGATAATTCATGTTCTGACTGGGTCTCATTTTCACAGTATCTTCAGGTAGCTCTGGGTTTAACCCTGTTACAGGGTCTGTGTACATGATCGTTATAGCTGTTAGCATGAAAAGGTAGAAGAATGTAGAAGAACTGGAAAAATGGACAATACATGTCTCTCAGCAAGCATGTGCACCTGGACCTGTGTGCACCTAATGTGACATTACCTTCATGCAAGAGCCTTTAAAACAACCTGGAAGGCTATGAAAGAGGGAAAAGGGCTTCATGTATTGCAGGGGGGACTTATGCAATGAGCTACTCTGTGTTTTTCTGGAGCTTATTTACCTCCACATGAACCTGCCGCTCTCCTCCTCAGCATCATGGTCATGCCCTCAGAGGATGAGATCAGGGCCGGGGCAGGACAGGCCAACGGGGGTAACGTGACCCAGCCGTTCGTCACGGAGACCTACAGATGTGTGGCCACCTACGAGACCAAAGACACCAAGAACAAACCTTTCAAAGTGGCGGTGGATGAAAAGGTCGACGTACTCATCAAAGACAAAGCGGGTGAGCGAGCGTCAGTGTTCAGTGTCCTGTTAAAGACTGAGGCACGCCTCATGAACCCGAATACACAGAGTTAAACATGTGCTCGTGTTGGTTCAGGGTGGTGGCTTGTGGAGAATGAAGACAAGCGGATGGCCTGGTTCCCTGCCCCCTACCTGGAGAAGCTAGATGATGACGATGATGATGAAGATGACATAGATGGGATGTCTGAAAGAGGTACAAGCATAGATATTACTACTGAACATATAAAACAGTATATACATAGATATACTATTTTGTCCACTTCAGTAGCACTTACACACACCAAACAGGCCAGTTTCATTCATCTACAGCATATTCAAGGCAAAATATTTTCTAATTTATGGAGTGATAAAAAGAGATATCCAAAACCCCCTTTCTAAAAACCTTTAACTCTTACATGTCAACAAAATAGGACAAGAATTTGAACCTGACTTTATCCAGTGTTCAGATTTCTGTTCTGGAAATGTCTGAAAATTTGGTCCTATTTAATTAGATAATGTATATTGTATATTTGAACACAGAATTTCAGAAAGCTTTTAATAAAAAATTAAATGTCTCAATGTAGCTAATTGATTGAAGTCTCTAGGTGATATCTATTAACTGTATTTTTACCCTTAAAGTCATTTCTTTCATTCACAGGAGCGCTGTACACTGCGGTCAAGAGCTACAAGGCCAGCAAAGATGACGAGATAAGCGTGGCCATCGGTGCTGTGGTGGAGGCCCTGCAGAAGTCTGACACCGGCTGGTGGCTCATCAGGTATTTAACATGTTTGATGGCTGATGATGACAGCATGACAGAATGATGGATAGATGTTAGAGAAGAAAGGAAAGACAGACAGACATGTAAAGCATCCAGAATGAATACCAGACAGTGTTTGTGCTCATGCTGACTTTCTTTGGAAGCATGGTCCTGAAGCGCTGCAGTCAACACAAGAGCCCGTATCTTGCTGTAAAACAAAAATCAGGGCTTAGTCTGGAATCCTCCAACTTGGTTTGTCAAAGCTTTAAAACCAGTCCAGTTCTTCAACCCGACATTCTGCTCTTTGTTTTGTTTAACAGATACAAAGGCAAAGCAGGTTACATCCCTGCCATGTACCTGCAGCCCTACAACTACCCTCATATCCGCATGACGACCCTCCATCAAGAACCTCACTCCCCCTCCCAGCTCCGCATCCCCTCCCCGAGCCTGGAGCTGCAGTCCCAGCAGCTCAGCCGCTCACAGGGAAACCTGCTGCAGCTTCCACCCGTCAGGTCGCCCTCACCCCGCCTGCTGCAGCCAGACAGCAAGCAGCGATCGCGCTCTCTGAACATGCTGTCTGAGCAACCTCCCGCTCAGCCTGCAAGCGCCACCGCCCGTGCTGCCAGCGTGGCCACCACACCTACCACAGCCAATTACGCCCCTCCACCCATGATCATGGTGGAGATGGACGGAGATGGAGACGAGGAACAACGTGACAGGAGCCTGACGGTGGACAGCGAGGGAAGCTTCGTGAGCGACAGCAGCGACTACAGCTTCAGCGACGACCTCAGTTCCTCCTCGGCGAGCTCCACCCTTAACCTGAGCTTAGGCGTCAGTGACGAGCAGCTGCGTCTCAGCCGTACGCCTCCCCCCATGGTGAGCAACCGCCTGAGCCCAACAAGCGGCTTAGAGGGGAAAATGATGCCCAGCGTCTCTGACCCCAACCTGTACAAGGGCCCGACAACACCGAAGGTGCCACCCAGGCCGCGAGCCCAGGAGATCCTGACCCGGTGTTCCACTGTCACCCGCAAGAACGCAGCCAGAGCCGCTCTGTCGCCCTCACAAACTGAGATACAGAGTCGATGAAGTGTTTACCAACATTAGCTGTCTTTTTTTTAATTATTATTATCCTTAGAGAACTATAATGTAGCTGAAGGATTGAGTTCTGCTAATTACAACTGGTTGGGAACTTTGTTTAATGATTTAAAAAAATAGGTTGTGTTCAGCAATGTAACTGTGTGCCAGGAGTGAAGAGGCTGTGCACTGTGACGAGAGGGGAAGTTTCACGGCTATGAAGTCGTGCCAACACTTTTTTTTCAGCCCGGTGAAGTTGTGTTGATATAAATGTGACCATCAAACAGTCTTGTTGTTCTTTGACTGGACTGTCAACAAGTATGGAGCAAATGTAGAGTGTGCGAAAGGCCTTGTTTACAGCTGAATCAGTGTATGCGTGTGGATGATTAATCAGGATATACTAAACATTCATACACACCCTTTTCCTGTCTGTCACCAATGGCCTTTTATTTTCCATACTGGAAACCTTGTGTTGTGCCTTATATGCATTTTGACTGTGCTCAGACAGAGATTGATTTCTTCTTGTAACTGCAGCAAAAGTAAATGTTTGAGTGTGCCGACTGGTCTGTTTCCTCCTAAAGCAGGTTGACAGCCGACTCGGCTTGACAAACGGCATGTGTGTAACTTAACACTGAATATACGCTTCACAATCTGACTGTGTGGATTCTGGTTGTATTCATGTTCACTGAAGAGTTTGAAACAAATAAAAGCATTTTTGGGAAACTTGTACAGTAACAGTGGTTGTTTTGTTTTGTTTTTTTTCATCACAGAAACCTTCATTAACATACCTTCAATTAAAAGGATAATGCTGCAATTTAGTATTAGTCATACTGACTTTTAGTCCCGAGTATGGGTCAAGCTTCAAAAGCATGCATCCTCCATTTCCCATAATGCAACCAAAAGCATCTTTTCCTGTCTGGTAAAAGCACAAATCATCACATTTTGAACTCCATGTTCACAGTCTGTAACACAGACATACAGTTCAAGCATGAAGATAACCTTGATGAATCATCAGGGTTGTTTTGTCAGACTTCACAGGACCTTATATGACATGAGAACAATGGTCTTACAACATTCTTTATCCTCATGCTATTAATAGCACCGGCATGTGTGCCAGTATGACTTGCATCCTCTAAAGTCTGTGCTTTGTGCAACCATTTATTCCAAATGAATAGTTTCATTTGTGTGATGTGATGTCAAGCCATGTTAGCATGTGAATGATTGACGGTCACATCTTAAAGACTGCTACACAACTCAATTCAAATCATAAAGAACATACTTTTATTGTATAGTCATATTTGGTCGTGACATGTAAAACATCCACGTTATGTAAGGAGCCTTTTGTGTTGCGGTCAAGCCTGTAGAGCAGGACTGCGTAACACTGCAGAAGCAGACAATGGGTGCTGGTTTCTGTAGTTGGGGATGAATGTCTGAACATTAACGCAGCTCCTTCTCCCTTCAGTCTTTCCGCCCCTGCATCAAATGTGAATGAAGAACTGATGCACGATATATTGGCACAAGTCAGAGAGTCTTTACCCCTGAGCTGCTGAGACTGGGAATGCACAGAGAGGCTTATTATCTGTATTATCATCATTCCACACCGGCCTCTCTCTGTCTCCTCCTGCACCTCCACACACTCGGCGTGTCACTCCAGCTAATGGTCCGAGACAAGACGACCTCCCGGGGCTTTTTCTTTCTCCAGGAGCGAGTCATCTGCTGTCAGCCCGGAGATCCCTGTCAGCTGGCGAATGTCTGGCACTGTGCGGAGGAGGAAAGCGGGAGACACTTCATCACTTTTACTGTCGTTTGATCCCTCTCATCTTCCTCCAGGTCTTCCTCTTCTGAACTCTCCTCACTTCCAGAGTGGCGGCTGCCGTTTGTCTTGGCGCCCTCTCCGTTTTCGACTCGTCCATTCCTGGCTGAGGCTTTCTTGGTGACACTGACCTCCTCTTCTTCTTCTTCTTCTTCTTCTTCTTCTTCACCTGGGCAATCTGGGTCTTCCTCTTGTTCACCGTCACCGTCATCTCTGTCTCGTTTCTCCTCATCGCTGCTCCCCATTCCTTTCTCCTTGTCAATCATGAAGAACGGCTGTGCGAGAGGAGCGGTATCCATTTCTTCATCCTGCTCCATGCTAGACAGGACAAAGCAGCAGGCGTTAGCAGACTGTCATTGAAAAACACATCAAAACCAGAAAATATCAATGAAATAAATTTAATGTCTGTCTTTTATTTTTTAGTGCCGAATTCAGTTTTAAGTGTCAAAATCTAAAGTTCCTGTTTTAGCCGCACACCAAACCCACTTTTTCTGAGGTCAGAATTTTGGACTTTTAGGTCAGAGCAGAAAGACGAGGAAGTTACTGAGCTCTAGTCTGTGACCCCGGGATGTTAATTAGAGGTTGAGAGAGTCTGAGGCTGCGTTCAGATCGACCTGAGTCCGTCTGCAGGTTGAACCTTTCATTCTTTCATTCACCACTTTGTGACCCAAACTCTGTATTAAAAGGTAAAAAGGTCACTGCTGTGAAAGCTTTCCAGAGTTCCAGACTTTATGTGCTGCACAGTGTTTCCGGGTCTGATAAGCTTTAAAATGTAATCTCAACTTCCTGGATCATGCTTCATGTCTCACACCCCCACTGCCTCCACCCCCTGTGCAGTTTTCGGTCTGAATCCCCACCTGGACGGTGCTCCGGCCACTCGCATCTTCTGCCACATGTAGTTCAAGAACATGGAGGCCTGCAGCAGACGGCCGATCCTCTGCATGTGTCTCTCTGTGGGAGACAGACAGAAGAGTTAATCAGTGATGAGGTGGGGTGGAGGAAGGATAGGCCGGCATTCATACACCCACTTTGCTTATGTAAACTGGAATATACTGCTTGCATGTACACAGTTTAAAGTGAGAAAACACATACCAGGGGAGGTATGTGTTTCTTCATTGTAAACACAGCCTAGTGCCTAGTGACTTAAATATCCTGTCTCTCCAGTTTACCACATGCTCCAGTCAAAGCCCTGCTGCCGCGTCCTGACAAAAAACACTGACATGTAACCTGAACATACCATCTCGGAGTCATTTTTACTCAGTGTACATGGTTGTGCAACGGATATCGAATCATGACAAACACCAATTTGCTAAAAGAAAGGTTCAGACAGCAGGCACTTTCTGACTGTTGTCATTTCCATTATGGGAGAGTCATTATAGTGACTGCAAAGTGACTTAAAACCTGTTTGCACCCATCAGCCAACATACCAGCTTTGGAGTTCTTTGGTACTTGTTCAAGTTACTGCTTTTGCTGACTAAGATGATACATTCTCTCCTATTACACACGTCAGTCTTAATGGTTCCAATGTATTGTTCTTTATCATTAGTGTAATTACTATATGTTTCCATTCTGCATGCGCGTCACTGTCTTCTCCTCATACTACCACAGACTATTCATCTCACTCAGACACGCACACTCTTGCCCTCTGCTGACCTGTGTAAGGGATGAGCCCCTCCAGGTGCGTTCGGGCGCCCTGGTACTGCAGCAGCTCCTCAGGCGGCAGGTGTGTGAGGAGCACCTGCAGGACGGCCTGAGCATCATGACAGTTTCTGGCGTTGGTGTTCCACACCACACAGAATCGCAGCAGCGACTCTGTGAGGAGAGTGGGGCGGCAGGCGGTGGTGAAGGTGGAGGGTGAAGAAGAGAAAGGAGAGAGACTTTACTTTCACAGCTGTTTACATGCATTCTTTCCTTGGCCTGCTGATCTGAGAGGACTGAGCTTGTGTTTGAGTAGGAGCCTCTTTGAAAAGGCGGCAGGCTTGTGAAATTCAAAGAATTTGTTTATTTACTCCTCAACAATTTTAACAATGACGCCACAGGCCTCTGGTCCATTGTTAAAATACTGGTAGGCGCCCGTGTGTTTTAATGGGTAGTTTAAATCTGACTTTTTAACCTTAGAAGACTTTATTTCTTGTCGTTTCTGCGTTCCATCATCGGATGATGAGCCTGTTACCTTTCTGATCCAGTCGAAGTTTCAGCACCGTCTTCTCCAACAGCTCGCGGTTATCCTCCACCTCACGGATCGCTACAAGGACATGAGAGGACGACATGTCAAAGACAGCCGGCTGAGGTACGTTCATGTTCAGAGTGCAGCGGCGACTGTGTTTATTGTCCTCATACGTGCATTATCAATTAAACAACATAGATAATTCACATGAGAAGAATTTCTGAATGCGACATAAGTGTGCTTCTGTTTGGTTTTTGATGCCGTGCTGTGTTATTTCACAGCAAAGGAAATGCATATTTTAGTCTCATCTGGGGCAACCAAAACATCTTTTAATGTCAGCATGTTAACATCACTTCAATCCTGCAGGAGAGTAAAAGTCTGTGTCAGCGTGACGAGCATGAAAGCGTTCGAAACCACTTTATTGTTACAAAACTAAGAAGGCATCTGCCTTTTGTTTGTTGACATGCATGTACTGAATGAATGAATGAATGCTGATTCACCCCCTGCAGCATGAATGATGTCCTGACACCTGTTACTTAAGACCGACAACTTCTATTGTTCAAACAGGTGAACAGAGAAACAAACACAGAAGAAATAAGGCAATCATGGAGTTAGAGGATTAAGACCAACATAAACATTACAAAAAATCTATATGTCCCAGAAACCTCTTTGTCTTGTTCCACCTGTATTTTTTTTCCCCAGCTCCTGTGGGACATGACAGATTACCAAAACGTCACTGCACATATTTGTTTTGAATTTGTTTTGCGGCTCAGCGTCATGCGACGGGACAAAAGAGCACGACGCTGCTAAATCCAGGTGGCTTTTTGTTGTTGCGCTCGCAGGCCCGTCCTTTGACAGAGCGCTGTGCCGTGTGTCTGCATCAACGCTCGAGTGAGTCAACTCCTAAAGCGAGCAGCCGCCCACAAAGGGCGATGATGGACTAACAGGACGACGGCTTGTCAAGTTAACTGCAGGCGAAACCATGAAAGAAGGACATATGCTGGCGGCTTGGGACCTTTGTTGTGCATCATTTCCCGTCTCGAGCGTCCGCGGTTCAATCTAAATCCCCAAAAGAAACAGCTGTAGCACGAAGTACCTTTGATGACAGTGAGCACGGTGTGAGGCAGGTCCAGCGAGATGGCGAGACCCAGGGCCTTCAGATACTTCTTCTCATGGAGCAGGTTGGACAACTCCTGCTGCCTTCACACACAAGAAACACACAAACGCACGTTCATACAGGTAGACAAGCACACGCACCTGCACGCATTTAAAAATTCACAGCAAATTAGTTAATAAAATATCAAAAACAAGACGAGGTCCACACGGTGGGTTCAGCTGCGGTATGCTGATTTCAGGACGAATAACAGAGCGTCACACCCAACAAATCTGACTTACTTACTTCAGGAACTTTTTATCATTTCTGTCATACTGAGTCCTTTCTGTCTGCGGTGCTGGCTGATAATAACTAATTTGTTACCTGGGTTGTCTGAGTGCATGTATGCACACATCAGTGAACAAACACACACAGACGTCTGAGGGCCTGCATTCCCTCACTCTTATCAGACACACACACACACACACACACACACACACACACACACACACAGAGCCCTGACCTTTGCTAGGCCTGACCCAGGGTGGTCCACCCTAGTCTAACACAGTTTCTGTTTATTTACTGGGTGACAGACAGACAGACAGACAGACAGACAGGATGGCGCAATAAGATGGAGGGTGGACCTAAGTCAGGTCTGGGGCCGAATCCTTCAACTCTTCAAGACAGAGATGAGAGGATTTTGTTTGTCCATCGTTTGCAGGGCTGAATCAGCGAGCTCTGTGATCAACTTTTACCTCAAACATGATGAGTGTTACTCACTTGAGTATCTGGTCCTCCTGCTTGGCCTGCTCCTCTGCTAGCTCCACCTCTGTCACATCCTAGCAGTGGACAAAACAAACATTTTCTTCGATTATCTGTCGAAGCCTGCAGGGGAAATTCCTCGTTTTCCCCCATTGGAAGAGAGAGGGGTCAGTCAGAGTGAAAGGTCAGCTGAAAATAAACAGCTGGATAAGACGTGGACGGAATATTTTGCTGAGCGCACCGTCAGGTGATTGACGAGCATTGTTTTTGAAATATTTCTGAGCTGTTGAATAACCAATCTTACACGTTCTTGTGTACAAATGTTCAGTCCAGTTCCTTTGAAGAAACTTAAGCTGCCAC
Organism: Chaetodon auriga; assembly: GCF_051107435.1. Classification (NCBI taxonomy): domain Eukaryota; kingdom Metazoa; phylum Chordata; class Actinopteri; order Chaetodontiformes; family Chaetodontidae; genus Chaetodon; species Chaetodon auriga. Next base: position 11,927,339 of record NC_135089.1, on the reverse strand, counting down.
ATGGTTCATTCCTCAAACTGCCATGTCCATTTCCACCTTTTCTTCATTGTATTACTTTCACTTTGTGATTTATTTCCCAGAATGGAGAGAAGAAATGAACACTCATGGCAAAACAGAAAGAGCTTTTTTGCCTCTTCAATCTGACGATCGATACTTTTAGCTATTCAGAAATTCGTATGCTAATCGATGCAGCTTAATCCTCTCTGTGTCACACTTACCACCCACACGGTGATGTTAGAGTCTGCCGAGCCGGTCACCATCTTGTCATCTTTGCGGCTGCTGTGGAGACCCCACACTTTGTCCTGGTGGGCGTCCAGCGTCTTCACGCACTCGTTGGTCTTTATGGTCCACAGCTTAACTAAACCATCGGAGCCGCTGAGGACAGAGCACGTTTGGGAGAGATGAGTTACAACTACGTGTCAACAGTTCAGACTTTTATTTAAACGCCACACATGAGCGACATTTTTCACTATTTTCTAACATGAATTATTCAAAATTGACTTATTAATATATACTGAAAATAAGCATTAGTTACAGCCCTACAATCAGAACAGCCAGCATGCGTGTGCAAGTGTGTAGGTGATGTGCACTATTGTCGCACAATGCAATGCACAAAATCAATGGAGGAGCTACTCTCAGCTGGAAAAAATGAAACTATTTGTGGATGGTGGTGAATGTCAGAATCAGTGTATTATGTGTTCGCAGTTTGGATTTGGGATGCAGCTCTTGTGTGTGCGTCAAATGTTTTCCTACTACGCTGATTTGAATGTTTGCTGTCAAACACCAGAACAACAGAAAACAGCTTTATCTTCTTCTGCCGGGCACTTGAGCATGCAGCTTCCTTTTTATTTCCACATTCTTCAATCTTATTAGCAAAGAAGTGTGACAAATGGCGGCTAGAGTTCCAGAAATGGATCGTGACAATCAGACGCCTGAGATAAGGTGATAAAGCATAGATGAGGGTTCCTGAGCTCCAGTTCCTGCTGCGGAGCACAATGTGAGGCTGTTTGTTTAAAAAGGAACTCACTCTGCGTCATGTCTACAGAGTGAAGCTGCTAGCGCGGTCAAAAATGAAGAAAGACACTCAGACACTGGACAGTGCACCCTGATGGAGGTGGGGTTACCTGGTGAGCAGCTGAGTGCCTCGGCTCACAAAGACGACCTTCAAAACGGACGCATCGTGACCCTCGAACGTCTTAAAAAAGGAAAAAAACAAACAAAACATGTAATTTCTACTTTACAGCCACAAAAATATCTACATTACAGTCAGCTACAGGAGCAGAACATATTTATGACTTCAACAAACAATTCTTGACATATTTCAGATAAGTGTTATCTTGAAGGGATTCAGGTCCAACATAATAGAAAATGACCCGGTGAAATAAAAAGTTCTGTCACAAGGTGTCCAGTAAGTGTGTCACTGATAAGGAAGTGAACTAAATGACACGCTGTGACACCTGAATGCACACCTTGAGGCAGCTGAAGTCCTGCAGGCTCCACAGCTTGGTGGTGCCGTCCGCGGAGGATGTGGCGAGCACCTGGTCGACGGGAGAGAAGCAGACGGCCCAGACGCCGCGACGGTGGCCCCGAAACACCCCCAGCAGGCCCAGGTCCCCCTCCCCCGCCAGCGACCACAGCTTAGCCGTGCGGTCCTGGGAGCCCGAGGCCAGCAGCTTGTCATTGGGCGACACCGCCACGCTGTTTATGTCCTGGAGCAAAGGCGAGATGAGGACATGAGGATTAACTTTTTGGATAGTTGAGAGTTGAGTAAATGCAAGTTGGAAGGAGAAAATTCTGTTAAAAAAAGAGATGGTGCCGAGAAACCAGATGGAAAAAAGGAAGGGTTGGAGAAAACATGTGTGAAGGTATCAATCATGTTTCTTTCCAAGAGAAACAGACTGTCGGAATTCCTCTCTTCACACTTCCTCCAGCGTCACCTCTGACATCTCACATTGTGTCTAAATCTGATATTTCCTCTGGAACATGACAGCAGACACAGAAAGGTGCAGTGACCGGGCACTGCTGACAGACACCTTGAGTGAGGAGTGTGTATGTGCGGCAGGAAAATGTGGTGCACCTTCCACAAACTTGCTAGTAATCAGCTCCACGAGTGAGCGAACGGCCGGCAGGTGTTCTGCACTTCCTGATGAGAAGAATGGCTTGCATAAAACATGTTTCATGAGAGATAACTGGAGCCTGACCCTCCTCTGAGAGTGTGTGTGTGTGTGTGTGTGAGTGAGAAAGAGATTCCACACTGTGTTCTATGTAAAAGTTATCCTGCAATTCCTTATTAATATCTGCATTTAATCCATCATTTTAAAGGTAAAGTTGAACCCTCAGAAGCTGTTACACTATTATACATCAACCATTTGAGCAATCTTGGCATTATTTGATGATGCTGTGTTATAAATTACACTTTCATGAAACATTTCTCTCACATCTTCTACTCTGTTTCCACCACAACTTCAACAACGACTGTGTTTACATTCCCATTCACACATGAACCCATGCAGGAAATGTCCCTGAACATTTCAGGGTTCGACTGTCTGTGTGTGTGTGTGTGTGTGTGTGTGTGTGTGTGTGTGTGTTTCTGTGTGTGTGTTTCTGTGTGTGTGTGTGTGTGTGTGTAAGGGGCTATAGTTCAACATAGTTCACAAGTTTTTCCTTTACAAAGCATTTGCGGACACACCCTGACACAACTCGTCTCTCCACTTACTCTGACATTGGTTTTCATTTGCAGTTGACTGAAAGCGCAGCTGTTTCTGCTTTGTTATGTATATGTAATGCAGCCTCTATGTGCTGGGCTCAGATCTGGACAGGGACCATTATCAAGTGGTGTAAAGGATAAATGCATTCGAAAAAAAATCATTGGCACAAAGATGTTGCAAACGAGAACAGATTTTGTGTGTGTATGTGTGTGTGTATACTCTTTCTGTTCAGCTACGTGTGTGTGGGGTTTTGTGCTTGTACCTTATCATGCGCCTTCTCTGTGGTGCGGGGGGTCAGCCGATGTATGTCCGCCCCTGTCGTAGACAAGTCTGCCGGCAGATCCCACACCTTCACGGTGCAGTCCTGACTGCCAGACACTATGAAAGACGCTTTTATCCTGGACACAAACACACAGCGAAGAACACGCGTGAGTTGGTGCGTGTGAAGAAAGACACAGGTGTATGACAGCAGGAATGTGGAGTGTTACCTGGAGCAGGTGATGGAGCCCACAGCATTAGTGTGGCTGGAGCCCTGGGCCACGCAGTGCACCTGACCACTGCCACTGTCCATCTGCCACACACGCACTGACCTGTCCTGAAGGCAAAGACACAACATGCAAACGTTATTGCTGCCTTGCACGGGGTTAACTGGTGTCTTTATTTATAGAACAGACGTGGTGACAATATGTGGGTTTGTGGTGAGGCTGGAATGCACGCGTGTGCCGAATGCCTTAAAGTTCAGAGTGCATCATCATCTTCCTTAGTTTCTGCTCTTTGTCTGCAGCATCGGTGCATGGTGCAAACATGTGTGCTCACCTTCGCGCAGCTTGCAAAGAGAAAACCCTTTTTGAACACGTCCAATGAGAGGACAGTATCTGCGGGAGATAAACCCAGAAGTGAATGTCAGAGTGGATAAGCATCTATCCAACCTGCTCTGCAGGTCACCTTTCAACAACACGAAGCTGAGATAACCTGATGGTGTCAGATTGGAATTCTTTGACTCTGGTTCCTCTAATGATACCCTTCATTTTCACTAATCCTTCAGCTGTTTATGGAGGCCGTCTTTTTCATTTTTTGCTTCTAGGAGCTCTGTTAATAAAGATTTTGTATAATGTAAATAATAATATCAATGTTTAATTAATATTTTTTACATTATTCTGTATTTATTTCAACGTCTTCTGTGTTTTGTTTGTTATTTTGTAAGAAGCTTTATTTGTTTTTTTTTTAGTTACAGCTGATGACTTTTCAACAGTTGGCCGATCCTTTACTCATTATTACCAGTGTGGTTATATACCAGTAATTGTAGTAATATTTTCATTTCCTGTCACCCAAGTTTGTCCAAGTCATAGAAAAACTACAGTAAATAATAAATACAATAAATAATACAAAAATAGACTTTAGAATACCTGATTTTCCTACATTAATAGTGTATGATAGAAAATGACAAATAACTGCATCAAACTGACATAAAACACTGATTACACATGTTTACATTTTTTACTTTTTGCCTCTGTGGGGAAACAAGTGCTCACTGCAGCACTGTGGAAACGTTCTGCCCTCTGCTGAACAAATAAAACACACTGTCACATGCAGGTACGCGCACACACGCTGCCCTCTGCTGGAGACTGACCTGTGTGTCCGTACAGGATCTGGCAGCTGTTGGTGAGCAGCTCAAACACCTTCAGCTGGCAGCTGTTGGTGGCCACCACGATGTGGCTGTCGTCTTTGCCCAGAAACTTCACGTCCAGCACCTCGTCACTGTAACCCACAAACTGTGAGAGGGTGGACAGCGTCCATTAGGAACAACAAAACATTTAGAAACAAAATATCTCTAAATATGAATCTAAATATCCACCACGGTATCCTCAGAGCCCACCTGCTGCTGTGTGGTGAGACCAGGCAGCTGGTACAGCAGTATGTTGTGTTCTGCTGTGACTGTGGCCAGTCTGGAGGAGGCGGGCAGGTGAAGAAGGTACATTAGGCTGCGGGGGTCGTCGTCCTTCTCTTCCTCCTCATCTTCCTCTGAGGCAGCAGTGAAGGTCTGTGCGTAGACACATCTTGCCGTGCTGGCCTCCCACACTCTCAATACGCCTACAAGAGAGGAAGGAGGAAGAGGTGAGCGACAGAAGACGCAGAAACACAGATAAGTTGTTCAAGAGCCGAACCTTTGCTGCCAGCTGTGATGAAGTGCAAGTCCTTGCTCGTCACTCCAATCTGAGAGAAGTCTTTATTCTCAGGCAGAAGCACAACACCCTCCACAGCCTGGAGACAAAGACAACACACGGAAATCAAGCTGTGGCATTTTTTCCCCCGACATGTTACTCAAAGCCCACCATTTTCCTCATTTTACCTCATAGACCGGTACAGTTCTCTTGGCTTTCCGACTCTTCAGGTCCCACACTGTACAGATCTTGTCTCGACCAGAGCTACAAATAAAGATCAGCACACAGTTACACACAAAGAGCACACAGAAAACCCAAAACGCTTTAAGCTAACAGCTCATCCATGGAGTGGCTGAGCGTACGATACCTGACCATGGTGCCGCCGTCGGGGCTGAAGCTGAGCGAGGTGACGGCGCTGTAGTGGCTCTGCAGCACACACACACACTGACTGGAGCGCAGGTCCCACAGCCGAATGCCACAGTCCAGAGAGGAGGAGAAGAGCTGCAGCCTGCTGATGTCCGGGTGGAACTGAACCAGGCTGCAAAGACACACAAGGGACATGCGTTACCAGATTTAGTTACTGATCAGCTTCTTTCACTTGAAACTAAAATCTGTAACTTTCAAGTTTTCAAACTTGGATCACATTTATGCCGATGAGTGGTTCATCTCAAAGTGAGATCAGATACTGAAAAAAACAAGGAATGACACAAATCTTCTCCTTGAGCTGAGTGTACATATATATGATTCAAAGCAAATGTGATTCGTGGATATCTGAACTTACTGTACGACGCCAGATGACCCTTTCAGGTTGTGAGTGCAGTACTGCTTCACCACATCCCAAAGCTTTATAGTGCCATCACAGCCACCTGCAGGACAGCAAGAAGCCAAACTCTATCTCTCAAGGCTATGTAGCAGAGATCAGCAGAAACATGGAGCACGCAACACACAATTAAGGCTGTAATTGCTGACCTGTTGCCAGGAGGGTAGAGGTGGAGTCAAAGGTCATGCTGGCCACAGGAACAGTGTGAATGGCCCTCCAGGAGCGAGTACACTGAGCTTGCCTCCAGTCCCACTGTTTCAGCAGCAGAGCTCTACTAGCTGTCACCAGCAGCTGTGGTGAGAAACAGAGCAGAAACAAACTAAATGCTTTTTTTTTTTTAGGATGGCAAGATGAAATCACACTGTGAAGTCTGACTGCTTTACCTCATCATCACAGCTGAGTGCAAAAGATGTGATGTCCTCTTGATCATCCTGAAATGACATTATGGACAGACAAGACAGAAAGGATGGTGAAAGGTATACGCAATTTGAAACTGTACAAAGACAATATATTTAATGTTTGACCTCATCAGCTTCACTGATTTTTGTAACATGCAGCAACACGTTTCAAACAAGTTGGGACAGGAGCAACAAAAGACTGAGAAAGTTGTGGAATGCTCCAAAAACACCTGTTTGGAACATTCCACAGGTAAAGAGGTTCATTGGTAACAGGTGATAGTATCATGACTGGGTTTGAAATTTAATTGCAATTTCTGGCACCATGGAAAATAAAAGAACAAGCACAGACATTGGCAGGCAAAAGTCAGCGAGATCAGCTCTGTTATCCTGGTGGGCATGAGTCCCCTCAACATGATGAAAGTGGTCTTTGAGTCAGGGGCTCTGCTGCTGTAGATAATGTAGTCGTTACTCTGGACTCACATGTTCAATACTGTGGACGATCTTCCCTGTGCTGATCTCCAAAACATTGACACGAGATCCACAAGTGCAAAAGATGTACTTTTCATCTTTGCTTATCTGAAAAAATAAATAAATACACAGACAGAGTGTTGAAGGGTAGTCATACGATTTTACATGTCCAAACCAGTTTGGTCAGGGATATTTTGGTCGCTTTGCATCGCGTCTTACTTTAATCCGCCCCCTACCATCATGGCAGTGTATTACTCACCTGCACTTTCCCTCCTTTGTAAAATGGTTCAATCTTGCTGGAAACAGCATAACTGTAAGAGAATAACAGAAATATGACCGTTAACAGGAGCAACTTTAGATGACATTTTAGCCTAGCTCCTGTTAGCCAGCTAGCAGTGTTTACAGCTTGCACGTGCCATGCGCCAAAAACTTACTTTGTTTTGAACTGAAAGTTGCTATTTGCCATGTTGCTCACGAGAAATGCCAAAACCGAAATATTTTTGACAGATATGGTAATATAAATGACTTGTTTCTCAATTCACGCGTTGGCTGAAGTCAACACATCGCTCCCGCATGTTGATAACTGAGTCGCACACATTGTACGTCATCGAAGCGCACTGAGCTGTGATTGGTCAGACGGTTTTTGCTCGGAACACTGCGAAATCCCGTGTCTATTGTCAATGAGTGAACAGACAGAATTTAATTTAAAAAGCACGTGGAATGATGGTTGTTTGGGGGGAATTCAAGTTTATAGACAACATTTTTGCATGCCGTGTGATTTCTAGCATCTCAAAATGAACTTTTTTTGTGCCCGAGGATCACAACAATAGCCTCAGCTGGAGCTATTCATGTTTAAAAGTTCCTGTTCGACGGGTGGAGGCTGAGCTTCCATGCTAGAACAGCAGGGAATGGACGCGCTCCATAATGAGCGCCATTCTCTCCCTTCGTTTTTATAATTTACTGTTTTCATTTGTCCGCATACAAACACACACGGTCCCTCCTTCGTGTTTTGTCACGAATGTTCATGTGAGGTGTATTGATAACACGGGTGTGTGTTCCGTCTGTGACATGTGAGAGGACCGATATGGAGTAAACCAGCGCTGGGAATGGAAACACGGTGAGGAGCAGGAGATTACCATGGTGAGTAGACAACGGCTTCTGTCTATTTATTTATCTATTTTTAATTGTACATTTTATTTCTCAGTTTTATTAACAGGTATCCTACGAGTAAATTCTCTGGCTATTACACCTGTTCTTAATATCAGAACACCTTCTCTCCTAATATCTTTGGTAAATGCAGAAATTTGCTTTCCCTTTTTCCATTAAGAATATAAGGCCTTGTATTAGTATTGTGGTATTTTTCTATGAAATATTCGAATTGACCAACAATGCAACTTTAATAATAGAAAGAATGCGTTTAGAAGCATTTTGTAATTAGCTCATGTTTTGTGTTGAAAAAAGCGTTTAGGCAGAAGGATTACGCCTGCTTTTTGTTATCATGTGATCAGTCATATGACTTTCCAGAACGATTCTTTTGTTTTGTCATGTCTTGCCTTTATGTTGAAAACACTGTGGACTTGTTGCCAGCAGCTGTAGAGCCATGTGTTACAGCTGTAGAGATATAAAACTCACCCACTTCTACCTAACGGGTCACAGTCTGTCCATTTCTTCATTTGAAACAACTTCATTGTCTTCCTGAAATAAATGATAATGATAGTACACGCTGATAACATAGAATAAAGTAGCATTTTCATTGGTCACATCCAGGCAGACCCAGAGGTGTCAACACAGAGTGGGGGCTATGATGTGGAGCTGTTTGTGGACACCCCAGACTACGATCTGATCTGCACCATATGCCAGGGGGTCCTCAGGTGTCCTGTAAGAGCTGCGTGCCACCATATTTTCTGCAAGAAATGCATCTTACAGTGGCTGAAGAGGTACTAAACATAACATGGATCAATAGCATGACACAAGAACATTATAAAACAGTACTGGACTAATTGTTGATTATCATCTACAGACAGGAGACCTGCCCCTGCTGCAGGAAGCCTGTTAACCCGAGCTTGATCTTTGTCATGTTCAAGCTGAGCAAATCTATCGGACGCATGAAGATCAAGGTAAGAAATGACAACAACTCTCATTATAGTAATTGGGTGGCTAGATTAGTACTTTGGTGAAAAAGTACAAATATAATAACTTGGCCTAAAAAGAGGCCTTGTACTATCTAGCCTTGAGGCTCTGGGGAGGGGAGGGCCTCCACAGTAGATTTTTTCCCAGGGTTTTCATCTGTCCTTGTGAATTGGTTCATAAAGCATATTCATGTGATCCATGTCTTTTATACTTATTGATTTCTTTGTATATCTCTGTATCTGGCTTCGTAACAGTGTAAGAATGAGATCCGTGGTTGTGCAGAGACCTTCTCCCTCTCTGAGCAGTACTGCCACAGCATGAGCTGTCTGTACGAGCTCATCCCCTGTCCATATCAGGGCTGCCGGGCGCAGCTCCTCCGCAGGGACCTGGACACCCACTCCCGCCACTGTGAACACTGGCGTCAGCCCTGCCACATGGGTTGTGGGACGATACTCTCCCACCGCACACAGGCTCAACACAACTGCTACAAGCAACTGAGGCAGGAGTATGAAGCCAGGCAGAGGAACCACAGGGCCATTGCCACCGCCCTGCAGAGGAAGATGAGGAGGATGCAGAGCACCATGGCCCACATGAAGAGGCAGATAGGGCTGATATGCGAGAGCCTGGAGGTGATGGATGACCTGCATGAGGTAGAAGAGGAGGACCTGGGAGAGAGCAGTGGCAGCTCCGGTGGGACTCCAAGTAGCAACAACAGCAGCTGCTGAGGGATGAGTCTGTTACTGCCGCTGGTTGGCTACTGCTGTGTACAACATCTGCATGTGTTCATTTCTTTGAAGGTGTGTGTTTTTGAATATGTAGGTTTTGATTAAAATGAGTGAATTTGTAACAATTTTGTGCTATAGTTTATTCTATTTTGTAAATAAAGTATTTGACATTACACTTTCACCCTGATCTTCATTCAGGAGAAGAGTGGAGGCTGAGTCTTTGCTGATAAGAGATGAATGAGGATGAAGGCACTAATGCATCTGTCCAACAAAAAAGAAATAACAGTTTGATTTTTCTGCACCTTTATTGAACACTGCAAAACATGACATCATCAGTGAGCACAAAGTAGACCTGTGGCTGCATACAGAACAAATACACCAAGTTGTGAATTTCCCTTGGGGATGAATAAAGTATCTATCTATCTATCTATCTATCTATCTATCTTATAAAGATATATAAAATTTCAGGCACAAAGAAAAATTATTGTAAAGCTTTTTACTATAAGGGAGCTTTTATAATAAAGCATAGTTTTGTTTGTTTTTTAAAAAGCTAAAATATAGCCATGTTAATAAAGAAGATAATACATATAATCGATACCAACAACCTTAAGCTAATCATTCAAAAAACAGATCAGGTCTGGGAAAAGCTGCCGGTAGGGGCAGTCGTTAGCAAGTTTTCGCTTAGAGAAAATATCGCGATACCATTTCTACATAAAACTCGACGAGACTTCTCGGAGGTCTTCTTCCTGTTAAACAGATCACGTAAGTTGAACGCGAACAGGGACGCGCCGATAAAAATCCTCTTGTATCTCACGCATCGTTCTGTCCAATACATTGATTGTACCTATAAACTTACGCCTGAATATGTTATTACAAAACCCTGCTCATATTTACGAAGACAATGAGGCAGAATCTGAGATATTTATAAATGATGGACAGTCCTCCACGTTAAATATGGCGGCGATGCTCGTTTTTTGTGAGATGAATGAAGTGGCTAGATATATGCTTGCTAAGTTAAGCTCTCTCTTGCTTTAGCTATTGAATAACGTAGTAATTCTGACCTGTGATTTATCCTGCAGCAAATGGCGGACGACGCCGGTGGTAGAGGAGGTTTTCGCGGAGGTTTTGGCGCAGGTGGCCGCGGTAGGGGCCGTGGACGCGGCAGAGGCCGTGGAAGGGGTCGCGGTGCCCGGGGCGGCAAGTCCGAGGACAAGGAAGTAAGTTTCACACTCACGAGTGTTTAAATGATAACTTTTTTTAAAAACTGAGAAAGCCACGAGCATTGTTTTCACGGAGATGCTGTGTCTTCTGGTAGTGGGTGCCAGTCACCAAGCTGGGCCGCCTGGTTAAGGACATGAAGATCAAGTCCCTGGAGGAGATCTACCTGTACTCTCTGCCCATCAAGGTAAGCAGCACGTGAGCATCACCATGGTAACTGCCAGTCAAATATTAGGTAATAATGTACTAAAACTAACGGAGTGAAGGCAGATCTGTTGCATGCAAAGAGGCTCTTAAGTGGTCTCTCCATGATGGTCTTAATAATTTAAGGAAGCTTTATACCATTTTTTGTATAATTGTTGGACATTAGTGCCTCATCATCATCACATGCAAGTCACCGAGCTGATAATTGTGCAAGCTTTCATTCATTTTGTCCATATGAGGAAAAAGTATGAACATGTATGAGGATACTTACTAAAGGAACAAGTAGAACTGAAACAGATTGTCAAAGATTGTCAGATTTATTTCAGCAGAGACACTTAATCTTACTACACGTTAGGCACAAACTGGGGTTAAAGTCTCCAATAATACAACTGCATGAATATGCATGCAGTACCATTTATGGATTGCTGCACTGATGTCACTAAATTTAAGGACTTGATGTTGATAAAACCGCATGGCAGTCGCCATCAAAATTAGTTTAGATGATCTAATAGTCTAAATGGTTGTCTCACAGCTGTAGTGATCTATCCTTTAATGCTCAAATCTGTATTTTTTTTTTTCCCCTGCAGGAGTCTGAGATCATCGACTTCTTCCTGGGTTCTGGTCTGAAAGACGAGGTGCTCAAGATCATGCCTGTCCAGAAGCAGACCAGGGCTGGTCAGCGCACCAGGTTCAAGGTAAGTTGACACCAACTCTGGAATACCGACTTGATTTTCTCAGCGTTGACACCCGCTATTGCTGCTGGTCCATATGTGACATTGTTGTGCTTTGTTTACAGGCCTTTGTTGCCATCGGTGACTACAACGGCCATGTGGGTCTGGGGGTGAAGTGCTCCAAAGAGGTGGCCACAGCCATCCGTGGGGCCATCATCCTGGCCAAGCTGTCCATTGTCCCCGTCAGGAGAGGTTATTGGGGTAACAAGATCGGCAAGCCCCACACCGTGCCCTGCAAGGTGACCGGCCGCTGCGGCTCTGTCCTGGTGCGTCTCATCCCTGCCCCCCGTGGTACTGGCATCGTGTCCGCCCCTGTGCCCAAGAAGCTGCTCATGATGGCCGGTATCGATGACTGCTACACCTCCGCCAGGGGCTGCACAGCCACCCTCGGCAACTTTGGTAAGATTCTTCTGATGGTTGCTGGTCTTAATCCGTTTCTCCTTGCTCTGCTCAGCTTCACCTCTGAAGTGGTGTAGTTGTCGTTATCAGGAGAGAAAGAAACGAGTATTGTAATGCACGGCAGAGAGACTGTTTTAGTGGTCTCCTCTGTTCCCCTTTTCAATACTCAACATTTTTTTCCAAAAAAGATTGCAGTGTTCTTACTCTCGTAGAGCTCCAGCATAAACATCTACTCATGGTATCTTTTGATTTCCCCATCAGCCAAGGCCACATTTGACGCCATCTCCAAGACTTACAGCTACCTGACCCCTGATCTGTGGAAGGAGACAGTCTTCACCAAGTCTCCCTACCAGGTACAGCACACAGCTCAGACTGATATGTTATTAATGTTTGTTTGTCACATGTTTTTAACATGTGAGGTTTGTGTATTAATACTCTTCTGTTTTGTTCTTGTTCCAGGAGTTCACTGACCATCTGGCCAAGACTCACACCAGGGTGTCTGTGCAGAGGGGACAGGCCGTCCAGGCAGCCTCCAGCTAAACGTTTTATACAGAGAATTGTTGAATAAACACTCTGAAACACCATGAAATGTGTACGTCTTGTTACTTGTGCTGAACTCAAGACAGAAAAGGGTTGTTGTGTAACAACAAGAGGGATCTCTAAAACCCACTCAGGATATCAGTGCAATGAAATGTCAAAGTGACCAAAATGGAGAACTGTAGTTTTCCATCAAGTTACTTTTTTAACATGACCAGGTAGGAGTGGATGTGTATAAGAACCACAGTATTGATGCAGTGTTTTATATATTTTATATAAAATCAGTCTTAAAGAATAAAATGACTGTCTTATTCACCACGTAAAATACTGAACAAGTGTGTATATTGTGGCTGCTCGCTGCTCCCAGTGCTGAGGATAGATTTAATACAGAGCTCAGATTTCACTCTAAGTTGACCTCTATGATTGTGTGACAAAGTTGATTCGAGTTACTTGGATAACAGCTTATTGTGCAGCAAGGTCACTTGAGAAAATAGAGAATTTTCTATCCCTTTATGTGTTGTCACGGATGGGAGGATGGAAAGACACTACCAGACTTCAGTTATCACATACATTTTATTTTACAATTATTACACAGGACAGATAGTTCTCTGTTCTTAAGCACTGTTGGCCTGCGCTGCCATCATCCGGTCTTTCTGCTTCATCAGACATTTCCTCGCAGAGGCATACGCTCCCAGGTCTCCATCTGGAATGAATGAAACATATAAAGTGGGAGCTGAGCAAAAAGAAAAGCAGCAAATGTTTACATTCGAGCAGCTGGAACTTAATTTTTTGCATAAATGAATAAACTGATTATTAAAAGAGTTCCAAAAGAAATTTCTGTTAATTGTTTCAGAACTGATGCACTATTTACTGCATTTGTATGATAATGAAGAGACTGACACAAAGGAGATCTTGAGTAAATCCTATCACAGCATTTCAAACACTGTTTCATTAAGTCAGTGATGTGGTGGGACACGATTCCTGAATGCTTCAAAAGTTTCTATCACTCCACACAGCACTTCACTCACAGCGTGACTGGAAGTTCTTGGACACCTCAGCGAACTGCTGAATTTCTTTTGCACAGTTCTGGTGATAGCTATTTCCTTCTCTCTGCTGACAGGCTCTCAGACGCTCCTGGACCACCTTCACGATCTCCTGGTCCACTTTGCTGAGGGGTGAAGACATCAACACAGGGTGAAACACTTCAGTAGTATCTCCACAGCAGATACTGACACCCATACCATAATGAGACCCTTAAAAACGGTCTTACACCCATGTGTGATTGTTGAACATCTCATTCTAAAAGCACAGGGCACTGATGAGCTGCTGTAACAGCCTCCAAGACTGCTTAACCTGGCTGCAGACATATACTGCCATTCAGCCACACAAGCATCAGGGAGGTCCGGTGCAGGGTGATGAGGCCTGGCTCACAATTAGTATTCCAGTAAACATCCCAATAAATAAGGACAGAGAAATGGTAAATAGTCATACATAAAGAGTTGGATGGGGGTTAGGAGAGAGCTATGTACAGGCCAGTCAAATCATCGTAACCAGTTACTCACTAGTCTCTCCTCCACTGCATCTCAGCCTCAAAGTAGCAGAGATGATCTCCTATCTGACAATCCGTCAGGTCAGGGACACGGCGGAACTTCTGGTGGTAGTACACAAGATTGTTATTGGCCCGAATGCTGTCAACAACACCTGGATGAGAGGGGGACAAACAGTTGAGGACACAGTTAAACCCAGGCAACGCCATGAGGGTCGTGAGGATACAGTGATTTGATACGCCTGTCAATGACGCTAGCTAGCACTAAACCTCGCTAAAATGCAGACAGAGCTAGCTAGCTAACTCTGGACATACCACTTTGTAATTGATTTGGAGTAATATTATAATGGTGGAGTATATTTAGCATGGGAGCTGCAGTAGTAGCATCGGTCTAACGTTTAAATGTACCAACAATAAACCAATATCGCTGCTGATAGCTATGTTGTTGTGCTAGCCTGTTAGCCCAGTTAGCTCTGTTAGCCTGAGTTACCTCTAAATGTGGTGACAGGAAGGTCCACGGAGTAATAGAAGAGTTTAGACACAATCAGAGCTGGATTCGGCAGTACTGTCTGTTTGTCCACAACCGGGGTCTGCCGAGGAGGCTCTGGATATGCTCCTTTATCATAGTCCGAAGGCATTTTGTCTGCTTTTGACCGAGACTGAATTCGACCTCAACAGCTCCACTTTCGAGTGGCGCATGCGCAGAAGACACAGCATGATGGCGAAACTGAGGTCATTAATGTTAAAAATTAATGTTATCTAGCTAGGTTTTATTCTAATTATTCTGCAATTATTAATTAAGTACAAATATCACAAATGAAGAGGAGTTCAGCATAAACTCAATTACAGTGTTTTAAAAACATGAAGGTCGAGGGTAAAGGTCACAGGTGGAGCTGTTGTTCTATGGAAATGCAGCAGGTGGCGGTGCAGAGCTGACTAACCTTTCGCCACCGGTGCACAAACAGTGAGAACTTCTGAGGCTCAAAATGCTCTTTAATATTACTCGTCAAGGAGCATGTAAAATGACAAAAATGCATTGATTTTTGATAAAGCATTTTACAACAAAACAAGATTTGTGTCCATGTTTGCTCACGTATGAGGTACAGAATGCTGCCAGGAACCTTAAAATGAACTTAAAGTCTCACCTAAAATTTGACAATAAAGCTCTGATAAGCAGCACTGACAAAGATGTGTGTCTCAGCTGTCAGATGGCAAGTAAAACAGTAGACACATATGTCTGGCTTGCCTCGTGAAGTACTCACATGCAGACCAGTCCAGTGCAAGGAAACATGCTGGCTGGTGAAATGTGGCCTGATGTAGGCTGTGTATTATAAATATGAACATCTCAAAATGCAGTGATTTGTTATCAGAGAAAGCAAACAGACCATCCTGAAGCAGACCAGGTGGATGTTGGCCTCACGACAATGAAAACCTTCTTCTTCCTTTTGCTCTCCTTTCTTGGTCATGTGGTTCCTGTCCACTGGGCCTCCCCACCACCTCAGACCCCTGAGTCTACCCTCTTCCCTCCTCCTTTCTTCTCCTGTCAGAACTTGGCAGAGATTGGCTTGTTTGAAAGCGAATACCGTTCCTCAACTGGGCCAAATACCAAATTAGAGCCCTTACTCTGTGTATCATCTTATGTATGACCCTTACATCAGCACTGGTCCCTCTCTCTTTCTACCCCTCGACTGGACAGTGCGCGGACATGGTCAGTGCTCCTCTTACTTTTTGTTTATTTCTACTCTAAAGGACACATTGATTTGCATTTTTGTCAGTTTTTTACATCTGCATGTGCGCGTGTGTCACTTTGTTTGGTCTGAGTTCATAAGGGAAAGTGGAGCATATTGAAAACTCATCTTGTAATGGCTGCCTTTGAGGAGACCATGTGGAGTACTGAAATGGCGACTTCTTTTTCTGTGGCATCCCGTCGTCTGAGTTTTATTTGTTATTTGTCCTGTGCTGGATTTGTGAATCATATCAGAAATCAGTGCAGAAAGTACAAACACATGGCATGGACAGGAAGTCAAATAAAACTGAAGATTAAGGGACTTGATTCTATTACAGGTTGTTGTTTTGATGTCCTGTTTCATGTATTTTCAGAGGACCTTAATATCAGAGGATTTTAATATCTGATCCTGTCTTGGAATGTAGGACAATAACAGTTGTTCAACAACAGGACAAAGAACTACATTTTATTGCACCGAGTTTAGGAAAGGGTTGTGTCTCTTCTACATTATTGCAAAAGTCATTGTAACACATCTGGGCTGCATTTCCATGAGTTCCATGTCAATAAATAGTGGCTCTGTGTGGCTTATGTCTTTTTCCAGTCTCATCGCAAGTTCCATGCACCCCGCCATGGACACATGGGGTTCCTGCCCCACAAGCGCAGCAAGCGGCATCGGGGCAAGGTGCGTTCGTGGCCCAAAGATGACTCCAGCCAACCCGTCCACCTAACTGCCTTCCTGGGATACAAGGCTGGCATGACCCACACACTGAGGGAGATTCACCGCCCTGGCCTCAGTATGCATGACTTGACTGGACTTACTGCAGCATGGATGCAATTAAGGAAAAACCATTGATTCTCACTGTTTGTTTGAGAGGATAATGTTACTTGGTACCCTTTTGTTTGTACAGATTTAATGCAGTTAGCTCGTAGAAGCACTAGTATGAAACAGTATTACAGGATGTTAAGAAGTGAATGCTTTTAGTAGCTCAATCATGTCAGGCTTATATACTGTAATTGTTGCCATGTGGTGGGGTCAAACAAAAATTTCATCTCTTTGGTGTATTTTTGCCTTTCTCTGCTGCATATTGTTTATTAACCATGCAATACCACAAAAAACTACTTTTACATTATGCTTGATTGAGCTTTACTGAATACTGACGGTTAAAACACCAAAACAGATGAGTATTTTCCGTGTTTCTCCCACAGAGCAATCAAAGCGAGAGGAAGTAGAGGCGGTCACCATCATTGACACTCCTCCGGTTATTGTGGTGGGGGTCGTGGGATACATTCAGACTGTTCGTGGCTTGCGTTCCCTCAAAACCATCTTTGCAGAGCATCTAAGCGACGAGTGCAAGCGCAGATTTTATAAGAACTGGTGTGCGATGACACAGTGTTCCCCCGCATGTACAGCTGCACAGTCGTTGCCATACTGACGCTGTTGTTTCTTCTTCTGTGTTTCAGGTACAAGAGCAAGAAGAAGGCCTTTACCAAGTACAGCAAGAAGTGGCAGGATGAAACCGGAAAGAAACAGCTGGACAAGGATTTTGAAAGGATGAAGAAATACTGTTCAGTAATCAGGGTTATTGTTCACTCTCAGGTAGGAAAGACAGTTTTCTAGCTGATTTCGACAATTGCTGTTTCATCCCCTGTCAGTCAGACTCCACTGGTCTAATGATCAGCAGGTATTCACAGCCCATCTCTTGAGTCCACCCCTGCAAAAGGACAGAGGTGTCACACTTATCCACCTGACCACATGCAATGGAAAGAAAAGCTACCACATCCCAAATCTCTCTGCTGTCAAGTGCCAAACAACTCAGGCTACGACGCTCTGTCCCTGGGGAGCACTGGAGGGTGCCGTGTCCAATAACAGTTTAAAAATAATTTTCAGGGCAGAACCTGGCTGCTCACCCAGGATTTGCCAAGGGAAAACCTTTATGTTGGCAGCAATCAATATGAAGATCAGCCAAGATCTCAACTCTTCAACAGAGTTGTTGGATCAGTCTTTTCCTGGGCAGGTTTCAGCCTCAGAATAAAATCAAAGTGTGGTTTAAATATTAGTGCTGTGATAATTTTGTAATGTTAGAGAGTTTAAACACGATCTTGTGCTGGATCATAAATCTAATTTTAAAAAGACAGGGCTGGGGATACCTTATAAAGCATAGTAAGTTCAAAGCAAGATGCTCTCTGGCTTTTTAGTAATCCACAAAAAGCCTTTCTGTATTTCTGGACTCCTTTCAGCTACACTTTACAGGCTTCTCCATTTCCAGATGCGATTGCTGGCCATAAGTCAGAAAAAGGCCCACATCATGGAGGTGCAGCTAAATGGGGGAAGCATCTCGGACAAGGTGGACTGGGCAAAGGAGCATCTGGAGCAGGCTGTGCCCGTCTCTGCCGTCTTCTACCAGGATGAGATGATTGACGTCATTGGAGTCTCTAAGGGTCATGGCTTTAAAGGTGGGAAACATGCTCTGACTAGCTCGTGCCAGTCCAAGCTCCTGGTGTATTCTTATTTATGGCTCTTTGTGTTGACAGGTGTGACAAACCGCTGGCACACAAAGAAGCTTCCCAGGAAGACTCACAAGGGTCTGAGGAAGGTGGCCTGCATTGGAGCCTGGCACCCAGCTCGTGTGGGTTTCACCATAGCTCGAGCTGGTCAGAAGGGCTACAACCACCGTACTGAGATCAACAAGAAGGTTAGCTGATTAGCTAGGAGTCCAGTTTCAACCACTTCACCTGTTCTTAGAAAAAATCAGCTTTAATTTAATAATCCTAATATTTTATTAAGCGTATACACGTAGGTGGGTTTACCATAATGCTATATGTCCTCAGATCTACCGTATTGGTAGGGGTGTGCACATCCAGGATGGAAAGGTCATCCGGAACAATGCCTCCACCAACTATGACACCAGCCAGAAGACCATTACTCCCATGGTACAACTCTAATTCTTCCATGTCAAGATTATAATATGCACTAAAGGCAGGAACAAATGAATTCTCTAAACTATCTGCAGAACACATTGTATATATATTTATATACACACAAAGGACTTCAGAGAAAGTGAAAACTCTTGACAACCCTGTTGGCTTGTCCTGGTAGGGAGGCTTCCCCCACTATGGTGAAGTGAATAATGACTTTGTGATGGTGAAGGGCTGCGTGGTCGGGGCAAAGAAACGTGTCCTCACCCTCAGAAAGGTACAGAGTGATTTTGAAAGTCTAACTGTCAATCTTACAGGCAGCTTGCAGTGTCTGACTTCACACTGAATAGATGAATCATCTGTTTTACTCTCATTGTAAAAGGTAAGACTCCTACATCAGAGCAGGGCATGTGAAGTATGTGTACATCTTTGTGTGTGTCCACCCTCCAGTCTTTGCTCTTGCACACATCTCGCAAGTCCAAAGAGGCCATCGAGCTCAAATTCATCGACACCACCTCCAAATTTGGTCACGGCCGTTTCCAGACGGCCCAGGAGAAGAGGGCATTTATGGTGAGTGTGAGGGAAGTTTGGTGCACACACAAATGTCATTATCAGTGTTAATGTTATCACCCATAAATGCTTCTGCACTGGTTCAACACTGACCTCTGGTTTACCTACAGGGGCCACTGAAGAAGGATGGCCTGAAACCTCTGCCGGAGCCTCTGACCGAAGAGGCCTGAAAAATATTCTTATATCTCAATAATAAATAAACTGAGATTCAGATACACTGCGTGTTGTTGTTTCATGAAAGTTAGCTTTGGTAACAGCTGTGTGTTTAAGTTTCAACTGTAACCTCGACCTAACTGTATACTGTTTAAACTCAACAAGATATAAAGTTTTGAAGAGGTTTTTATTCACTGATAAATCCATGAACATATTAACGCTGTTCAAAACTGACATGCACCGTTGCTGGAACATAACCAGAGCAGATTATCATCTCCACTCAACTCACAATCGACAAAAGGATCAGTGGATTAGAAAATGGATGGATGGTTTGCTGAAACAGTGGTCAACATCTGGTTTTGACGTGCAGTAAATACATCCATTTTTTACAGTCTTGCATCTTGTGTCAGTAGTAGCAATAAATAAAAAACTTGCATTTTGGAAAACCGGCCTTTTATGTGCTCTCACTGGCATCGAGGTGTTAGGTCCAGTTCAGTTATCTTCACAGTAAGGGCCCTGTAGCACCATTCTCACAGTCCTGAGGTCGCTGAGCTCAGTGCACCTTCAGGAGGCATCTGTCCTGCACCGGTTACAACGAGCACCCTCGGGATGAGCACCGAGCTAGCACCCACCTGCAACAGCCTCAGAATCTGGTCAAGACTCGCGGCAATAGCTGCAGAATGCTTATTTTGCATTAACATCGTCCCATCTGTGTCCTCAAAGGGGTACTACTCTGACAGGTAATCCTGAGACTCCATGGAGGACTGCTGAGATGAGGAGTGGACTGAGGATTGGTGGGATGCAGGTGGGTTGTCCAAGCCAGATGTCATTAGGGGCAGATATAGATCGTCCATATTGGGCATGACAAACACTTTCTATTGAGGGGCAGAGGAGGGATAATTAGCGCAATCATTAAAAGTTAGATATGAATGTTTTCAATGATATGGAAAATGTTTCAATGATGGACTCACCTGGAACTCACACTGCAGTTTTTTCTCAATCCATTCAGTGACATGAGTGAAGGTGACCTCCCTCTCTCCGAGCGTGGGGCGCACATGCAGGTCTAACCTGGGAGGCACCCTGAAACTGTACCTGAGGGGACAGAACCAAAGAAAAAGACTGCATGAGAAAGGAAGAAAGAACATTTGAATGTGTGATCTGTAATGAGAGAAAGGAGGGAAACTCAGTACCATATCCTGTCAGTAGGGGGAGGTGGGATGTTGATGGCCAGAGTGCCAGAGAGCTCCAGGACTTCAACGCTGAGCATCAGAGGCATGTTGGACACCTCAGCAATCTTCTTCCTGATGTACTCATTCTCTGTGGCTTTCTGGAAATACTTGGACTTCGCTATCTTGTCCACAAACCTCAAGATCTTCCTGCTTGTGCTGCCACCAGTGTGCCTGCAGGAGGATAAGGACGAGGCCACAAATGTTGTGTAGTGCTTTTAATCTGAAAAGCGATGGCAGTATCAATAGTCTTTCTCCAGAGGAACTAGCCACACCTTTAATGACCTTAGTGGTTGCCATTGTTAATGTCATTGGGTCCACCTGTGCTTCCAAATCAACATTATTCACTACACCTGTGTTTGACAAAGCAAACTATCTGCTGTGAAAAAGTGGCCTTGACCCATGATCCTGGTACATTTAATCTCTGCGGTAGAAAATGCCAGTGAAGTTGTGAATTTACCCTTCAGCTGCTACCACTGTGCTCTTATCTCCCACAGACCCCTGTGGTTCAGAGGGGGGGACATCCTCTTCATCAGACGAGCCTGCGCTGGATGATTCTTCATCACTATCCGCCAGTATGCACAGCCTGGGCTTAGAGCTGAAAAACACACCAGCTTCTTAATGCAAACGACTGAGCTCATTTCTACTCAAGCATGCTCACATTCACCTCCACACTCTCTTTGCCTACTGAGGAATATGAGATGAGCCTCACCCTGCCTGCTGTGCCTCTGGAAAGCTGTGAGCCTCATCCTCTCCTTCTTTACCCAGCTTGCACAGGTTCATCTTAGTCTCCAGGGTCATCTGAAGGCAGCCTGTGTACACCAACTCCAGCTCCAGCCACAGGCCTTGGGGATAAAGGGAGGGAGGGAAAAAACAGCTCACTGACAGCATTAATGCTTCAGATTTCTTAACGAACTCTGATCTAAAGTCTGAGTTGGGTTTGGAGGCTGAGCCAGCAGCGCTTCTAGATCTGGATTGCTAATCCTATTCACTTATGCTTAGGGAGGAGACAATAGAAAGATTTAAGAGCGAGCACGACAAACTCTGTAATGAAACAAATGAGATCAAGACCTGAGCTGCCTGCAGGAGCGTGTCTCAGAGAAGAAATCTGTTGTGCAAACCTTATCTGGTGACTCCTCCACACACATAGTGGGATAGAAAAGAAAAACTAAGAGTCTACAGGCAAGTTAGTGCCTCTGTGGGCAATGCTTTGAACTAAATGCCATCATCAGCATCCAAAATGTAGGTTCTATATGAAAAGCTACTGCAGCTCATCCTGAGGGAGAACATGAATGTCTGTATTAATTTCATGGCACCCCATCCATAATGAGCAGGACGAGCAGGATATTTATCCACTGTACCTCTGCGGTCCAGTGTAGGTTTGGAGGTGCTGAGGACTTGAGGCAGACATGTGCCCATGTCCAGATCCGCCAGAGTCAGCTCATTCATGAAGTACGGCAACTGTAATGAGACAAACAACACTTAATGAGTAAACATGCTGCATTCATGTCAGACGTAAAAACTTCCAAATTGAATGTGTAAAACAAATAGAGAGGCTCAACAGAGGTAGCTAATTATTTCAAACTAATGAGCGAGAGGGGGAAACCCGCAGTGTGTATGAGTGTGTGTGTGTGTGTGTGTGCGTGTGAAGGACAGAGGAGTAAGATAGCGGAGCAAAAAGGATGGTGTGTGTCGAAGAGGGGAGCTGGAAATGAGTAATGAGATCCTGCAGTGCCATCAGTGCTCCTCTATTCGCTTCCCCACCTCCTGCCTTTGGAACCAGAGGGAGTGCATTATCAGCAGACTCTCAAACACACACACACAGGAAAGAGAGCTGCAGCGTCAATATGGCTTAATGTCACATCTTTCAACCTTGTGCACAGACCAGCGCTGTTGTTCGGGTCATATCATCGAGTGACACAGTTTGCTGAGCGCTGACCTACAGGGTATGCACTATGCCTGCCAATGTCATTAGTCAATATGACACTGATGATGCTGTGTGAATATGAATATGAATGTGACTCTAGTTTCCGTGAAAAATAAATTACCCTCGACCCTCACCTTGATCTTGCTGAGCTTCTTCTGGATCTTGTGTGCCACCTGATCGGTCCAGTACTTCTCCTGAAGAAAGTCCCAGAAGATCCTTCCCACCAGGGAGTTCACCCAGGTGGGCTGGCCCTCGGCAGAGCAGCCCCCTGCCCCTACCCCTGCACTGGGCTGTCCTCCTGATCCATGCTCTTCATTGGGAATCTGCAGGGAATAACAGCGAAATAAGGGATTATATGACCCGATAGAGCTGAAATGCAAGATGCAAGGTTTGCCATTTATATGCGAATCTATCCTCAAGCCCCATTTATGCTGACTCTCATACTGATTCTGCATTTAGCGCCGCTAAACAATAGGACAGACTGTGTCTACGTGGGGTGCCAGTCCCCAACCACCAAAGCCAGGATTAGCAGCTCGGTCAGGTATGCTGCAGATGTACCACAGTCAGCTGCTAATAATATCCTCCCAGCCAGGTGACACCTGATATTTCTGCACATTGACATTTGGTCTAGTCAGCAAGGATGTGTTTAGCTGAGGCAGCATGCTAGGCAAGGCTGGTCTGAGCACAGAATAGAACAATGGAAGAGTAGCTGATATAGACCAGCTCTGATCAATAGGAGTTATGTATCGTGTTATCACGACATGTAGATGGCAAGTAGAGCTGATCATGTGATGCTTGGCCTAATACTAGATCTCAAAGCTAAGGTGTTGTTGACCTTCTTGTGGGTTGTGGGGCTTCCCTTGTCACTATGGCAGGGGCTGGGGGTGGGATTGCAATTCTGTGAGACAATCAGTTGAGTCATGTAGGTGCTGTAGTCCAATAGCGTTCTTGTTTTCATAGCTCCGGGCAAGTCTCGCAGCTCCTCTGTGCTTTCTTTAACAGCGTCTCCGCCACAGGGTGCTTCTGAGAAACAAAGAAGACAGACATGAAGCGAAGGAGCTGGTAAATATAAGTCCAGGAGTGACTGAAATATGAATCTGTCCTGCAAACATGGAGGTAAGGCTTGTAGTCTGCAGACAGTATTTCACCCAACTGCATTGATCCCGATCACCATTAACTGTAACATCTTCTTACCTGTGTTCTCCTCCCCGCTCTCACTGCTCTTGGCTCCAGCCTGGGAGGCAGTGGTGAAGTGCTGGAACCACTCCTCCTTCTCTCTCCCTGTGCGGCCAAACAGGTGCAGGGTGACAGGAAGCTGGTGGTCCTGGACCCTGTGTCTCTCTGCCCTTTCTTCCTCCTCCTGCCCCTCAACCACACTCTCCTCCCCGACCTCCCCCTCAGGCAGAGTGATGCAGATGGGGTATTTCTTGTTCCACACCCTCTTGCGAGCCAAACCAGGCGGCAACAGAGACACCTGGGATCAAAATCAGCAGAGGAATGTTAAAGGAAAAGAGTCATTTTCTTTTTATCCATATTTTCTTTCTACAAGAGATTCTGGCCGGCAGAAACTGTGTTGACAGTTTGCCATTGCCAGAGCTCTCCCCTCATTGATTAGACTGTGTGTTATTCTGTTACCCTATTGGAAGCTACCGCCTCAATATACGAATGAGACAGCAGCCGGGTCAAGTTAATTCAGAGCATCATCACTTCGGTTGTAATCCGTCTGGTCTTTCACCTCCGTGTACGATGACAAGGTGGGTGCAGAGAGATGGGTGTGAAGAGTTCAGGCGAGAGGTCACCTTGCCTCCCCCTTTTAACTCAACTCTTTTTGCAAAAGCACTGACCTTACAGTTAGCCAGCTGGTAAGTGCGTGAACGCAAAAACGAGGCCTCGTGGGGCATCTCGTCGAACCCTGCCCACCGGGGGATGTTAGCACGCGGGTATGCCAGGCGCAGACGGCTGCCCTCCAGGGTCACATGGACAGAGTGTGTGATGGACGGGTGGAAAGTCTCAGGGTCGTAGCTGTGCGTCTCATTCATCCAGCCCTGGAGAAAATGATGGGGGTGTTAAACCCAACAGGGTGAAATCATCGCAAGCGGCCACACAGTCAGTCACAAACCACACTTTTCCTTTCAGAACAGAAATATATTGAAAGGTGCATTTGGGTGCTTTTAACTGACAATATATGCATGTATCCGAAAATCTAGCAAAGACTCTACTCAGGCAAATGAAGGTTCACTGTGTGTGGTGCAAACTGCAACAATACAGCTCAGCAGGAGGGGAAACATGAGACACGGCAGAATGCATCTGTCTCATTTAACACTGTGGACGAGTCTTTGAAGTAGCCCACAGTCTGCAGTTAGCAACTCCTCCAGCCTCGTCATAAACTTTGCCTTCTGAACCTGCTAACTCTGCATTTATGGAGGCAGCCAGTCCCACGCTCTCAGCAGAGCTGTCAAGAACTGCTTTGAGAACGCTATTATCAAAATAACCTGCTTTTAAGACGCTGAAAGTGCTGCGCTTGAGGGCAGTTTTTTTTCTACAGTAATTACCTCAAAACTAATCCATTAAGCGGCACCAATAGCACTATCTTTAATGCCATCCAGTGACTCACATGGCTGCTGCTGTTTGTTGTTTTGATCTCTCAGCCTGCAGAACAAACATTAGAGCTTGAACTTCATTTCCATGCAGCCAAATCAGTAACAGGAAAACAAGAACTACTGAGGAGCAGCTGCAGAAAACAGAGCAGGACTACAGCTAAGATGCTGGTGTTCGGCAGGTATAAGGTTTATCATCATCACCATCTTACTTTAGTGTGTTAGCATGCTGACATTTGCTAATTAGCACAAAATTTAGCTGAGGATGGTGGGAATGTCATCAGTTTAGTGGGTATATTAACCAATGAAAAGTGGTGGTCCAGCCGACACTGCTATCCCTAGCTCTAAAAAATCCCTAATCCCACCCTACATCAGACAAAAAAAGAGTCTTACTGATTTCAGACCAGTGGTCCTTCCACATCAGTACCTGGCTTTTTGCTCTCCACTACCCTTCCATGTGTAATACTTTGCATAGATGAAAAGTCTCTTTCATGTCTACGCCTCTCTTTGTTTATATACTGTGTTTCACTCATTCATTACCTCTAGGGTTTCTGGATCTGTGAGCTCTCCATCCAGCGGATCCATGTTCAGAGGTCTGGACTTGCTCAAACGAGAGCCCTTGCTTCTTGCGGATGAGCGTCGTGGGGCAAACATGAACACCACCACCAGGCCCAACATAAAGCCACATGCAACCCCCACGGACAGGCCTGTCAAATAGGAGGGCAGGGGCAACACAAAGAAGCCGTAAGCTAGAAGACCCACAGGCAAGAGCCAGTGAAGAGGCAGTGATGAGCCCGGCACTGTGACTCGAGACTGGGAGTGACTTTTGTGATGAGTCCCTCTGGATCCGTTCTGGAGCTCCACCACCTGAATCATATCTCCATAAGTACGGATTTCAAAATGGCTGTCTCTACTGTGGGTGTGGCGTTCTGCTGAGGTGGAGGACTTTATTACAGAGCCCTGTTGGAGTCTTTTCAGCGGCGTGTCACAAACACCTCTAGGCTCACCGTCAGTTCTCCTCCGGCACTTAAGATCCACATCTTCACTGTCTTTCCCACAGCTGCCTTGGGAAGCAGGGGAGTCTCCGGCTCCAGAAGCTCTTCCCTGCTTGGGGCTGCCGGAGCTTTCATCACCCATGATCTTACTGAGCATGCTCAGTGGATCCTGCATGGCCTCGGAGAACTTCCTCCGTGTGTCCTCCAGCTCCGCGATCAGCGAGCTGCCCCTGGGTTCAGAGGGAGGTATGCTTCCTGTGTATGGAGGCGATACCCAGTCGTCATCCTCACTCAGTCCTCCTGCTTCAGGCCTGGCTTCAGGGATCTTTGGATGGGTAAGCTGCTTCCAGGGATGCAGATGCAGCTTGGAGTCTGACTTGGAGAGGTTGACCTCTGGCTCGACCCGGCGGGAAATCTCTGTGCTCAGGGATTTGACCAGGCTGAGCAGAGGTTTTCCTCGGAGAGAGCTGCTCTCGCTCGGCTCCAGCTCTGTGGAGGAGGATTTCACCAGGTTTGTGTTGACAAGCAGGCCTGCTGATGAGGCTGATAGATCAGCTAAAGAGCCCGGGGATGAGGGGGAGTGAGGCAGGTAGGGGGGCTGGGAGCGATGGCCTTGGCTCAGGTCCAAATCCATCCCGAGGGTGAGGTCAGGCTGGCTCTCCCTACCTTTTGGTTTTTCTTTGGAAAAAGCCACAGTGGGACCTTCATCAGGGCGGTCTAAGCTGAAGATGAGCTTGCTCTCCTCCATGCTGGCCATCAACCTGCAGCTATTGTGAAAATGTGGTCAACCAAATGGAGCAGCAGTCCCTGAAGACACGGAGTTTGGCGCCAGCACAGGTAGACTTGTAACTTCCTCTTCAGGCGTCTTATCGTCCATCACGCCAGATGCTGGAAATATGGTGAGAAACAAGGAAAGCATATTGAAATGTGGTTATTTGAACATGCTTACATTTAATGACACCATGACATTTTACATTACATAAAGAGTCTCTGCTGCTTCTTCATCTGCTGCTCTGACCCTTTTCCTCTCCATCGCTTTTCTAATTTCGTCTCCCCTTGCACCTCTCAACCTTTCTCTTTAATCTTCTCTGTACTTCCTCGTTTGTCCTTTTTACTGTAGCTTTGCAGCGAGACAGGAAACTCTGTGTGTTTCACAGTGTGTGTGCTTGTGTTTTCTGCTGGAATCATCGGGAGGAGTCCTTAGCACGGATGCTTTAATCCCACAATCAAAGTTGATCTCAAACTAGATGCAGAGATCCGACTCATTCGCCTTGTTTCTGCTTAATTGTCACACTTGTTTGATCCAAGACTCCCAGTACAAAACGGTTTTCTTCTCCTGTCTTATCTTTCCTGCAGACATTGAGGACTGTTACTCGTTTACCTTCAATCACAAGCTCACATCTCCAAACTCATGACTACCTGAGGTTTGATGTAAGTAAAACACAGGAGGAAACAATTTCATCTGTGATAGCATCTGCTCGTGTGGATAATGAGTGCGAACACATGCTGGAGAGCTGCAGAGACAAACAAATGCCCACACTTGACCAACCACTCAAAATAAACATATGCACCCTCACTTTAACTCCATCTGTGGTTTTGTAACCAAGATTTACAGCCTGCCTTGTAATTACTTTCTCCCTTCATATTGAACTCTCTTGCTAAAAATAATATCTGTTACAACTCAGAGTAAGAGCTCATTTACAATTAGTGAGGCTTAAGCTTCACCGTGGCGTGAATATAACTGAGAAAAGAAGCTGCCTTTTTTCCTACCACACCCTAACTGCTGCCTATTGCGCCAACAATTAGACACTCCCTCAGGGGAAATCAGGGCTTTGAGAGCAAATGGATCTGTAACAAGCTGTTTGCAGCTTGGTTACATGTGACAATCACTGACATGAATCATGGCAAGCAGGCATCACAGCCCATCTTTGGTACGATCCAGACTGAGAGTGGATTAACTGTAATCCTCCATATTAAAGAGGCTTTTATGACAGGAAATTAAGACACTTGGGACATGAATTAAATCTGATGAATGGGCAATCACTGTGCCTTTCAATTCCAGATACATTTTCAGATGTCATTTGCTTGTGCTAGCTGTCAGCCACACACACATAATGCAGTGGCACATAACAATCTGGCTACAAGTGTCTGTAATTATAGAGAAGAGCAGCACGAGAAAAGGAGGAGCTAATTTTTAAGCATAATCAACCAGTAAAAGCACAAAAGGTGCTCATCTCCCCAAAGAAGCTAATAAGTGGGCCCCGAGTTAAGATAATCTTATCTGATATTTGTAAATACATGCTTATTCTGAAATTGATGGCAGCAGCACGTTTCAAACAAGTTGGGACAGGAGTTGGTGGAATGTTCCAGAAACACCTGTTTGGAACATTCCACTGGTAAATGGGTTCATTGGCAACAGGTGATAGTATCATGATTGGGTGTGAAAGAGGCATCCTGGAAAGGCTCAGTCGCTCACAAGCGAGGATGGAGTGAGGTTCACCACTTTGTGAACACATGATTATAAGAAGAAGATTAGTACATGGGTTGAGAAACACTGCTGTCAGTAAACACAGTTCATTTGCATTCTGTTTTAATTGATATTGAACACAAAGTACCAACTTTTTTGGAATCAGGGTTGGACTAATTCCTGACATTTAGAGGCCACATTTGTACATAAAAGCAGCAACAGCAAATGTAAATAGTTTATTATAAATACCAGTCCTGACCTGGATGAAACCAATTTACAAGGCTACAGAGAGTTATTTGTTACCATGTTGCTAGCATAATTTAACTCTCCCACTGGCTCCAGCCTAATTTCCTCACTTTTCTGCATGCTGTTGCACACAAGGAGAGATATTAATTTTAGCACCAACCTGCTGGGCTGTTTGTCAAATCTAATTATTCAAAAGTGCTGCTCCGCAGGGCTCAAGAAGCCCCAGACAGCCCTGCATTACCCTAATCAATTTCTACTTTGGAGTCAATTTGGATCAGTTCATGCTGACAGGGAGAGGAAAACCTTTGCTGCTCTGTGGAATTTGGAGTCGGCAGGGATTTGGCAGTTTTCCAGTCAGGACTGTAGATGAACCTCTGCAGGCACGAGACAGAAGAAAAAGCATAAGAGAACCTCAGTTTTGGTTTGTCTCTTGAGAGTGGAAAGTGGATCAGATTTTCACTATATCATAATTAGGAAAGGAAGATTTTTTTAATGTGGTTTGTGTAAAAACTCTTTGATGCTCCTAACTGGTGCTGTAAAACATGTCTCCCACAGGAAATGGCAAATGGAGGGAACAGTCTTACAAATGATCACAGAGCTGCAATCTGCTCCAGCTGAAATGCACTTCATATCAACATTTTCCACAAGAATCTGACTTTGACTTTGACAGGAAACGTCACCTTAGAGCTCCAGCTAATGATTATTTTCACTATCAATCAAAAAAAGTCACAATTTCTCTGGGACAAAGGTGACGTCTCCAAATGTCTCATTTTGCTCAAGCAAAGGATAAAAACCCAATGAATGGACCAAAATGTTGCTTTAGGACACATTTTTTTGATTGGACTGCACTAAGTCACCTGCAGACTTTGACCATTACGTGACAAAGTGGCGTGTGGGTGTTGATAACAGTAGATGGTTGTGGTTGCTGACACTCTGCGTGACTCCAGGCCGCTCAGTGAGGAGGAGAAGTTAATGAAGTTGACATTAATGAAGTGTGGAGAGGTATTGCTTGCTACCAGACATTTTTAATGACAAAGTATTAGAGGGAGATTAATCAAAACAGCACAGAGGAAAGTGATGTCAAAGCCTCTGTATTTGCTTCTGATGGGATGGGTGCATTAAAGGGTCTATCAATGAGCATAGACAGTAGTCAGAATGGATTAAAAGCGACAGGAAGAAATGACGTGACCATCAGAAAATCCCACTTTTATCCCCGAAGCTGGTATGAGATTGAAATCCCTCCCAAAAAAATCATGTCTTTCCAACTCTGTCCTCCGTTTGGCCTTTCAATCCTGTCTAAACAAGGACAATAGGATAGATAAGACAGGGGGAGAACTTGATGAAAGCCCAGTTGGAGTGCTGTATGAGACCATGAGAGAGGACTGTTTATGCATCCTGGCATCACACAGAGAGGCAGGTCATTTGTCTCAATGGCGCTCCTGTGCTTAATCCTGTCCTCAAACTACCATTTGACCCTTCTCACTGGCACATTTGGCACAGGGCTGTTTGTGTAGGTATCACATGGTCAGCCTCACTGAAGCTGGACTTCATCTCATTAAGCAAAGGTTAACACACTGTTTATGGACACCATCACTCAGGCGTTTAAACGCCCCCCTTTGGTCCCTTTAAACTTTTTCTCCTCATGAGGTACTGCCATTCCAAGAGACCACAAAGCATCACCGCATTTTCGGTCTGAGCTGTCTGTCCTCACCTGTGGAGAAGTGCTCTGACTGAGGCACGGATTGATGCACTATGCCGCTGTACGTAAAACCACAGCACTAACCTGAATCCGGCCAGCTGCTCCTGTGGCATCAGTGTCAGGTTTCTGTGCAGAAATGAGCTTCAAGTGCAGGCTGCAGTGATCGGTCTGATGCTGCAGAGTGCTGCACACGGGGACGCGCACCACCACCGACCGCAGGCAACCAATATCCATTCAACTTCACTCAGATTGTCGCGAATCGTCGTTGCAACATCTCCCAAACTCCTTTAAAAAGATGTTCCCCCCCAAATGAACAGCTCAGCTTTGAGCTAAACGCGTCAGCAACGTTGCCTCCGTTTGTCATCGCTTATTCCTTCCGCTCCAGGAGGCGTCAACCCAATACAGAATAATGTGATTACTGGAGTCCGGGCTGCAGACTGGACTGGAAACTCTAATCCAGATTAGACTGGAGAGGCCAACAGTTGACAAAGCGACTCCTCCTCTCTGCTTTCTGCGCTCAGCGTCAAAACACAGTCTGAGCTCAACTCTGCCTCTCTGACACCGCAGTCGTCAGTACGCAGACTTATGTAATTGCGCGACCTGGAAAATCCATGTCAAAAGACTCTTAATTATAACACAGATTACTTCTTCACTATTCTTCTGATTTCAAGGACGCACCATTCTCAGTTCTGCATATTTCCAAACTGCATATGTTCAGAAATCCCCTCGAATTTAATCATTTGCAATCTTATCTCACTGTTGAGACTTCCTTTTGTTTAATTAAATATCTGCGATCTTGGCCATTAAGTTTGTATCTGGGTCTGAAATCAATAAATGCAGCGTTAGTGTGAGGGCAGACAGGAAAGGGGGGGACAACAGCTGGCTTATGGCTTTTGGGATGCGCATGGATTATTATTACTTCCTGCTCATGAGAGCAGGCCAGCAGCCCACACACTGTCAGACCAGGGAGGTAATAACCTCACCTAATGTGCCCTGACGTTTAGCTGCTGGCTGCGCCAAATTTTAAGGACAGGTTGTACACACTTAGTGTCAAAATGCTGCAGGAATGGTGCTCTGTGTGTGTCTTGCTAATATCTGTGACATGCTTTCGTTATCAGATCTCACATGGTGTCTGAAGGCTGATGCTCTGTACTACTGGTTACTTAGAGCAAATGACAGAAAATATAAAGTGCTGCAGAAACTCCAATCTGAGGATGATGCGAGTTTAACGCAGCTCCAGACGGATGAACCACTTCCTCTTTTCTTTGGTGCAAGTCCTTAAACTTTTTTGACAGGAGCAGCAGGAGTCTCGAGGTGTCCCAGCAGAAAGGACATCAGGGCTGTGTGCTGCTGCTGCAGAGTGTGAAGGTGTGAAACAGTGTTAACACACACATGGCTTCAATGATGTGTAATATATGTTTTCCTGGTGTCAGCCAATGTTACTGACAGCTGTAGGCATCACCAGAGTAACTTGGGTGTGTCTGCTGCCACCTGTTGGCCAAACTGCAGAAGTAGAAATGCCTCTTTTAGAGCAGCAGGGTGAAGCTGTCACCTGCCCCTCATTGGAAGTCTTAAGCATCCAGATTGCAACAAGGCTTTTTTTTACTACACAAAAGTAGCCTTGGATGGAAGAACTCATTTTATCAGATGAGCCTCAGCCACATGCATGTATATCTGTTCTTGACTTGGTCGTGGGACTGTGAATGTCTTGGGACAACACATATGAACAATAAATCAAGCTGTCAATGATGCATTGTTACCTAAAAAAAGCTTATCCACATGGGATTTTCCATGCATGTATTGGTTCCTTGATGCTGTGTGTGCATGCTTATGCTGAACCAACAGATGACTCAAATAGTTTCTCGCATGATGCACAACTACACAGTCTCTCCCCTGCACGGGTCCTCATGTGCAGTCAGATGCTGTTTGGACAGAGGTTTTCCCACCGTCTTCACATTTACAGTCTTGAATCCTCGTGTGTATATCTTTGAATGTATTTGTAGAGAGCCGGAGATGGTAAACGTCTTGCCACTAACATCACATTTTCAATGTTTAATGTGAAATATAGCATATCGGCTAACAGAGCTTGATTTAAACAGAAATACATGTACTGTCTAAATTCAGGTGAGTAGCCAAGCCATAATGTGGCTAAGGAAAATTACATATGCCATCCTGAATATCTACATAGGCTAGCTGCAGGCTTGTTATAACAGCCATAAATCTGTAGTACACACATGTAGGGACCTTTAAACTGAGTACAAGTTGTTTGGACAGAAGGGTATATTTGGTGTAAAGAAATACAGACTACAGTGATGTGACAAGACAGGATATTAAACTTTATTGCTCCCATGTGGAAACTTGGTTTCACCATAAGAAGATAATACACAGAACAAATACAAAAATACACACATGAAATGTGCTGCCCGCTGACAGTCAGGCTCTGGTTTTACCCATGAGCCTCAGTTAACCGTCTTGATGTGTGTCAACACATTCTAAGTTTACACACAGACATTTCCTTTCTAATTCGGCTTTGAATCAGTGTATGCAAATAAAAGATGATAAAATTAAAAAAAAAAAAACATTCTTTAATTCTTTGCTTTGTCTGTCTGTGCAAATAGGTTGGAAAGCAACACTTACAATGAGTATAACTGCGGTATCATCAATCAATCTCATGGGGGAGCAGCGATGGACGGTCCTTTGGCTTGCTCTCTGTAATACTGTTTTGAATCCTCAAGTTTGACAATATGGTCGCCATTTTGGTCTTTTGGAAGCCAGAAGTGACCATATTTGGATGAGAGGGTGGGGGTGGGGAAGGTATGCATTTGCTACGTCTCCATCCTGACTGAGAACACGAGGACACACCGTAGTAGCAACCTGTTAATCACAAGGCAGTGACATCCTAAAACATCACCTGCTTTATCATCTATTTTACTCTAAATGGGACCATAACTTACAAAGTGAACGTCATGCTGTTTTAAAGAAGACTTGAAACTATCGATTAAGACCATAAACTCATTAGGAAACTGTTTACTGAGGTAATAAATCAAGTGAGAAGTACGGTCAGTCTCTCATAAGCTCACATACAACTGAACTTCTTTTTGCAACTAGTGCAGTCTCCCCCTGCTGGCCATTAGAGAGAATGCAGGTTTAAGGCACTTCCACATTGGCCTCACTTTTCAGACCAGGGAGCTCCATCCACTGTTTACACAGTCTATGAATTTCCACCTATTTGCACATGTGGTCACATGACTCTTCACCTGACACTAGCAAACAAAGGCAGAAAATGTCCCAGAAAATTCATGGTGAGATGATTCACTTCAGGTAAATCAGTGTGTGCTGATGCCAGAAGCTACATGACATGCACCAACTAACAGCTATGCACATATGAGCTGCAGCCATGAACCCTTCATGTCTAACTCAAGGTTGGAGATGGTCCGACGGTTTTCACTCCGTGGCGGCCTTTTCGTGAGTTTGCAGGTGCACCTTGAGATTAGGTGCAAACCTGTATCTCATACCACAAACGTGGCAGGCGTACGGCCTCTCTCCCGTGTGGGTGGTCCTGTGTCGGGTCATCTGTCCGCTTTGGCGAAAACGTTTGCCACAGATGTCACATGGGTACGGTTTCTCTCCTGAATGGTACCTCATGTGTGTTTTGAGGTGACTGCTCGTGTTAAACAGTTTGCCACACAGGCCACAATGATACGGTCTCTCCCCCGAATGACTTCTTTTATGAATGGTGAGGTTCTGGCTCTGACTGAACGCCTTTCCACAAACATCACAGTGATACGGTTTCTCCCCTGAATGCGTCCTCACGTGCACGATCAGGTGCTCTCGTCTGTAAAATGTTTTGCCACATTCTTGACACATGAACTCTTTTACGCCCGTGTGGATTCTCTCGTGCAGCCGGAGACAGCGGTTATTAGCAAAAGTCTTGCCACAAATGTCACAAAAATCTGTTTTGTTGTGACAACCTTTTAAATGAGTTATCAGCTCTTTTGTAGACTGGTGCGTCGTCCCACACACAGTGCAATCGCTTCTGTTCTCGTGTGTTTTTATGTGCTTCATCAAAGAGCCGATGTACTGGAAGCCCTTGCCACATAAATGGCAAAAGCTGCGTCCCTTTTCGTTTTTAGATTTGTCACACTGCAACACTGCCTGGCCCTTCTTATCAACGCTGCCACTTTGTCCTTGGGACAACTTTCCTTTCTGTTCCATCGTTTTCATCTGGTCTCCTTTGCTATTCACCACCTCCTCATCGTCTTCACTGTCCTCTCTCTGTGCTGCAGAGCAGTCTGAAGACACTGACGGCTGATCTTGCTCGCTTTTCACTATTTCAGGAGAAAGAACTTCAATCTCTTGTGTTTGACTGTCATCCCCCACTTCCTCCTGCTCTTCTTTTATCTTGGACACCTTGAAGTCCGTCTCAACCAAGCAGTAATTCCAGGTATCATTGTTCATATCTGTGCTGGTTTGAGAGGGTCCTGGGACCTCAGTGCTCAGACTGAAGTTGGGCTCTTCCTGTGCTGAGGGTGCTGTGGTCTCCTGCAGTGGCGAGGCATCACTGCTGGTCAGTGAAGGCTTTCCAGCTACAAAAAAGATGGCAGCACAAGTTACCAACAGCCTGTAAGACTCAAAGGCACAAACAGTATGCTCTCTGTCCGAATTCCCCATCTGAGAATATCTGGAAAAGTGTTGCTACTCTGAAGTGCAGTGCAGTATTCACAGTACTCGAATACTTCCACTACTGTAGCAGCAGGGCTGGTACAGTACTTCGTGAGTGGCTCGTGGTCGTACGCGCATGCGCGGACAAGGGGGGCGCAACATCCACAGCTACTTCTTTAGCTAACACCACACGACTAAATGCAGTGCGCAGTGTATAGGAGAGTAAAACACTACTAAACAATAGATTTAACGGGAGTCCCAAACCTGGTTTCTTTCGCAGGAGGTCTAGCTGCTGTCGCAGACTTTCCACCTCCTCTTTAGATCGACTAACTTCGGCTTCGTACAGAGCTAACGTGATGGTTTTCTCCACCTCCCCGAGGATCTCCTCCGCTGCTGAGTACAGCCGCTGATGGACGAAAGACCTCAGCTGAAACATCGTGGTGTCCATGTCTCAGGAGAGAGCTGTGACACAAAAACATCCGCGGTAGTAGCCGGCTAGCAAGAAGATGTCAGCTAAAGTAGCTCAAAGCAGTCAACTCTACAGTTTGTGAAACGCTAATAGATAAAACATTACTTCCGGTTTTAATCATTCATAATAAAAGTGTTAATTCCGAAGAGCGATGAAGGAAGTACTTCACAACAACAAAGCAACATCACCCTGAAGGTGAACATAAGGCATAAAACAGCAAAAACCTTGGCTACATTAAACTAAATTTGAATTTAGAAACTGAAACGAGTACCAAAATCTAACTCTAAATAGTGTAGAAATGCATTGATAATGCTTGGCAATGTGCTGTACAGTTGTAGTGCAAGATTAACAATGATAAAAACAGTTTCTTTTTGTTGGACTTTTGGATATAAAAGAGCAAGAGGATAACACAGATCACTGGCTGAACAGATGATACCGTGAATCAGTGTAATATAAACAAAAAATATACACCAAAACACCTCTACTGGCCTGCTTTTATTCCTCCTTTAAATCAAATCGATCATGAAAAGGAAAGTATTTAGTTAAAGTAAGTTATTTCAACTTTAACTAACCAGTAAGCAGGAATTGTGAGATGAGTATGACCAGTAGACACGAAAGTAAACTGAATAAGAAAAACTAAAATTGGAAAAAAAAAACTTATTTAAAAATAATTTTGCAAGTCCATCTGGAAATTCATTGTTTCATAATTGAAAGGTGGTGTGATGAAAATGACTCGTGAATTAATTATGATTCTGTCATTATATTCACCTAAATGTAAGTAGTTGATAATGTAAAGCATAATGTAATTATTCGGTTTATAAAAGCCGTTTACAATTAAGGAATTCGTCGATTAATTATGACTGAACTCTGTAAAAATCAATGATTATGGGGCACAACACGTACTTCAAAGTTCTCTGGTTTTATTTTGAAGGCCCTCAAAAAGTGCGCCGGACTCCGACAAGTTTTGACGCGAAACACGCAGAAATATGGCGGTCGAAAGTTAAGATGATGTGTGGACACTTTTTATTAGTTTATATATTACATGTCAACTTTTTCAGCACGTGTAGTTTGAAATATGGTAATAGGTTGTAAATAGGGTTGTCAAAATAAACTGTACATTTATATTTAATTTAATTTAATGTGACAACACAGTCATAGAAAATGACTTTGGCAGTCACTTGGCACACTTCCCAGCCTTTTGTCAGAGATTGTTATTAAAGTAAAACATTTATAATACTCTCAGCTAAAGAGCAAGTAAATTCAAGTAAAAAACACGATTTCCATCGCTGTGACATTATTGTGAATTTTGGTGAAAATACATTTTCTTCTGTGAGCCTCAGCCATATGTTTACCTTAAATACTGACAATAATAACCAACACAAGTGAATCCAGTGTTTACATCCTTGATGTATTCTTTTTTTAAAATTCACTGAATAATCCTGTAATAATAATTAAAATAATAATAATACAAAAAGTGAAAATCCCAGTTGTACATCCTTGAACAGACCCACGTGGTTTTGGTGAGTCGCTCATCACCAAACTGTAATATTTAGTACAGCAGTGAAAGAGTGGCACTTGGATAACCCTAAAAATATAGTTGTCAATTAAAGGTATACTATGCAGGATTTTCCTAAAAGACCATGTGACCTTTAACTACCAAAACTTCATGATCTAATGTAGCCAGCCGCTGGAAAAACTACATCCTCCAATGCTTTTTCAATATATACTGTTCATTTGGTTCTCCAAACATTTTTCAAATATGGACAATATGATGTCCAACATTCTGGACATGAAGCCATGAGAGGCCAGGTCCACAGCTTCCACTCTTTCCTTGATGGCTGCTATGGCTCTCCTCAGGTGGGACCTGCAATGAATTCATACATTATGAAATGGCTGTGAGAAGCATTGCAGAGCAAACACTGTGTCTGTACATAAACTTGGGGCAAGAAATCTGTGATTTGTGCACATTGTGTATTTTGTGTGTGTGAAAAGTCTTTGCACAATTTCTACCCTGATTAAACAAACACTAATAACAAGCAAGCAAATATCTATACATCCTAACTTAGATCTACGATCTCACATGCAAGAATTCTGACTCACGACTTTGAGGTTACATTCTAAAGAAAAGACAGCAGGACATCGTTTATCGTCACCTTGGGTTAAACAATAAGGGCGAATACTTTTCAGCCAGTGTTCATAATGCACACTGAGCTTGAAACATACCGGAACTCAGACAACCTCTCCAGAGTCACCACCTCATCCTCGGCCTCAGGAATCACATAGAGACCTTGAAAGGGAAGATGGTCTCGCACCAGGCCAGCAAGGCTCTTGCATAATGCATCTACCTCTTCTGAACCAAAAAAAAAAAAAAGAGAGAGTCATCATCTCAATAAGGTGTCAAGTGATTTATAAAAATGACGAGGAAAGAAAAACGACACAGCTTGCCTTCACAAAGCCGAGAAAACAGGGACATCTCAGTTGTAACCTCGGTGGGTTTAATCCCAGCGTCCTCCAGCTGGGCTTGCAGTTCCCTCCTTGCGTTATTATCCGTCCGTAAATATGCTGCTAGGGATGAAAATGACATGTATTCTGGGGGACCTACTCGGCGTGCTAGTTCCTCCACTGTGATTTTACATCTGTGTGGACAAACATCAAAGACAATGCAATTTGTCACATAAGAAACATGAACACTGGAACACAATGATGTCCGCTAATTTCAGCCCAGCAGCCCTGAGCATGGATTATGCACAGAAGGTATCAC
Source organism: Chaetodon auriga (assembly GCF_051107435.1). Lineage (NCBI taxonomy): Eukaryota > Metazoa > Chordata > Actinopteri > Chaetodontiformes > Chaetodontidae > Chaetodon > Chaetodon auriga. Next base: position 11,888,879 of record NC_135089.1, on the reverse strand, counting down.
TGGTAAATAGGAAATGGTGCTAGAGGTTTCTGAAGTTTCGAACTTAACCTTTTAATATCAAAATACCATTTGACAGATCATACCTTTTCTTCTTGCCGCCAGATGACAGAGGAAGTATGCTGCAGATTTCTTTGAAAATCTTTGGTGTGTAGGGAACCGGAGGTGCTGCTGGAGTGTGGTGAGTGGGGGGAGCAGAGTGGGTGAGGACTGCAGTGTGTGAGGGGCTGGTGGTGTCAGTGTTCTTGATGGTAGCGATTGTAGTGAGTGGCTGAATTTGGGCAAAAGTGGTGCGTGTGTTAGAGGTGGGGGGAAATGAGGTAACGGACTGGTGGGATGTTTTTGAGCTGCGGGTGTTGTATGAACTAAACTGGGAGGCAGAGGGGAACGTGGGTCTAGGAGGGGAACACTGGCTGTTGGTGGAGATGTTTGGTGGTAGCTGCTGCTGGTTGCTGGTGGATGGGGAGGCAGTTTGCTCCAGTGGGTCCACTGAAAATGAAAAGCCATTATCATTAATTCACTCTAAAATAACATAATGTAGAAATCATTTTGAAAAGCGAACATGAAACAAGTTCTACCACTAAAAGACAGGTGCATGCTTGTCTAGCGAAGCATAAGAGCTGAGCATGTAACAGTTCTATCAAGCAGGCCTTACGTGAATTCTCTTGAGGATTAAGCCCAGCAGCCCTCTTCCGTTTCATTCTTCTTGGCATTTTCTGAAAGAAAGACAGCATGTCAGGCGGAAACACAGCTCAACAGAAAACAGTGAAAAAGTGCTCAGTCTTTTTAAGGGGTGGCGGCACCCATTTCAATAACTCAGAGAGATAACCCTTCAATTGGTGGTGAAATCATGTGTTCACAAAGTGGTGAACCTCGCTCTACACTTGCTTGTGAACGACTGAGTCTTTCCAGGATGCCCCTTTCATACCCAATCATGATACTATCACCTGTTAGCAATGAACCTGTTTACCTGTGGAATGTTCCAAACAGGTGTTTTTGGAGCATTCCACATCTTTCCTAGTCTGTTGTTGCTCCTGTCCCAACGTGTTTGAAACATGTGGCTTAAAATCAGAATAAGGATATATTTACAATGAGGTAAAACATTAGCAGACAGCGCCCCAACCTGGAACATTAATATTTACCAATGACGCAAACTGTGGAGGGTTGGTCGACAGCGGGATTTGTAGTGAAAGTGAAAACGGCACATCATTGGCTGAAGCCTTGTTTGATTCTATTGGCTGTTGGAGGACAGGGGTTGGATTTCTGTTTGAAATGCTTTCTGGATGGCAAACTTCTCCCACATGCACCAAACAGTAGTTCCAGTTATTATTGTCCATGTCTGTGCGGGGTTGAGAGGGTTCAGGGACCTCGGTGCTCAGACAGAAGTTCGACTCTTCCGGTGTTGAGGGTTTTGGGTTCTCGTGCAGCGGGACATCACATTCGTCTTCACGTTTCACTGTGCTGCTGGTCAGTGAAGGTTGTTCAGCTGTAAAAGAGAGAGCAGCAGCAGAAGTTATCCAACAGCCTGCAATGATTCCTACAGAGTTCCCAACATCCCCAACCAGGCACAGGAGCTGATGATACTATCTGAACTGTGACATCATTAATGAGGTCCCGACAGACTAAGAGCCGACAAAAGACACAACCTGTGACATCATCAGTGATGTCACAAACCAGACACAGAAGTTGATAATAGTATCTGAACTGTGACATCATTAATGAGGTCACATGAGAGGCTACGAGCCGACGAAAGACGCAAACTGTGACATCACCATAACTTTTGACCTCCAAATAACCAAATAAATGCTTGCTAACATTTCATTTACATGCATGTGTTGTCCTTCTGTTGTTGTTGCTCACTCACCTGGTTTCTTTCGCAGGAGGTCTACCTGCAGACTTTCCACCTCCTCTTTCGATCGACTAACTTCGGCTTCGTACAGAGCTAACGTGATGGTTTTCTCCACCTCCCCGAGGATCTCCTCTGCTGCTGAGTACAGCCGCTGATGGACGAAAGACCTCAGCTGAAACATCGTGGTGTCCATGTCTCAGGAGAGAGCTGTGGCACAAGAACATCCGCGGTAGTAGCCGGCTAGCAAGAGGATGAACTCGGCTAATGTTGCTCAAACCTGACATTCCCTACGGTTAGTGATCCCCTGGCAACCACATTTTTACTTCCGGTTTGAATCATTCATAATAAAAGCAAAACATAAAGTACTTTACAACAACAAAGCAACAGCATCCTGAGGGTGAATATAAGGTATAACAGTAAAAACCTAAGCTACTAAAATTCATGGTTATTCACTGTGCTGTTTAAGATCTATTATGGATTAAGGACGGTGTTGGACGCTGGCAGGAGATTCTTGAACGTTGGAGATATCTGGAAAAAATGTGGATGCTGCGCCGAGGAAGTGCAATAACTAATACAATTAAGTCTGGGTTATAAAATGCACAATGTGTATCTCCTTGGGTGGCCGCTGTTGATGGTTTTCAGTGTAAAGCTGCTGCAAGCAGCCAGTAGGTGGCAGTGACGTAACTAAAAGATGTTTGCTAACAGCCATTAAACAACTAAAGAAGAAGAAGGAGCAGCAGGATCCTAGAAGCAAGAGGATGTCGTTTTGTGGTTTCTTCGGTGGAGAGGTCTATAGAGACCACTTTAAACCAGGTATCTTTATTACTTAAACCTTGTGTGCTTGATTTAGAATCTATTCATATCGAGTGCTGTTTAGAGACTGTTTAACAAAAGCAAAATTTAACAGTAACTAATCAGCCACTGTTAGCTAACTATCCACTGTAACGCTAACGTTGAATAACTTTGCGAACAGCTGTGTAGATGAGACTAAAGTGTCCGCCGCTGTCCCTGTGAGCTGTGAACTACCAGTAATTAGTTTTAGGACGTGTTGAAAATCACATTGGTTTGCATAAATACTGGAAAAACCTTGTCAGCTAACTAATCTAGTTAAGTTTTGTAACCGCTCTTCAGGTTACACAATAATCCTGTTACACAGCTGGATGTTGTTTAACGGGTAAGAAGTTAAAGTTCCACTTAAAGAAACACACCCTTGAACAGATACAAACACTATTTTAAAATGACATTACATTATATTAAGAAAACAGTTATAACGATCTTTCAGAGAAACATGATCACAGCCATAAGCAATGAAAGGATGCCAACATAGCACCATCACCTGTCTTAGGGTCATTCTTCACATGTTCTGTATTGAAATAATTCTCTCATCATGCTGCACATCAGCCATCATCTCTTATCCTTTACTCCTCAGGCATTTATGCATGTTCCCAGTGTGAGTACCAGCTGTTCTCCAGCCGCTTCAAGTACGAGCATTCATCTCCGTGGCCGGCCTTCACAGAGACCATCCACAAGGACAGTGTGTCCAAGCACGAGGAGAGACCCGGGACATTTAAGGTACAATCAGTCGAAAAGAGACTTACTTTGTTTATTGAATCCATCAGAGGAGAGTGTAAGAGTAAGTTTACTGGATTTGTTACAAGACTTAAAACCCTCAATCCACTTTGTTTAATGCTGTAATTCATTGCTGACTCTACGGAAATGCACAAAATCCTGATTCACATGTATAATGTGTTGTTACAGGTGCGGTGTGGGAAATGTGGAAATGGACTCGGCCATGAGTTTGTGAACGATGGGCCCGCCAAAGGCCTTTCTCGCTTTTGAATATTCAGCAGCTCACTGAAGTTCATCCCTAAAGGTATGATTGTAGCTAATGTCCTCACAGACGGCACAGTCCCTCTGATTTCTCTGAAATACCACATTGGCTGTGATGTTCGACCTGTGAAACAGCTCTGCTCTCACACGGCCTCACGCCATCGCTCTCCCCTCTGCACAGATAAGGTGGATGGACAGTAAGGTGAGCCGTCAGAGGGAAGTGCTGCTGAACTTGTAGATGCCTCTCTGTGCTGCTGAAGGTGTGGACAGTGGATGAAGAGTTCTGGGACAAACCCCAATCTGGGAGCACCAGGGCTCTGAAGAATGATGGCCTCGCTGGACAGCAAGAACAGAGGACTGGTCTTAACACCTTTTATTCCGAATCATCACCGTTTGCAAGATGGCATCACTGATTACACAATCACCATCTCATCGGTTTGACATTAATGGACATTTATTTATAATGACTGAGAGGGAGAATCGACTTCTCATTGTTCTATGACCTCATTCTTACTGAGGAACTAATAGTATTTGTTTATTTACCTTCACAGTTTGGCCTGTAGTTCTTCTGCTGTCCCCAAAAAGAAAGATGTAAAGAAACCAGACTGTCAGAAAGCTCCTGAAACTGCGAGTCTAAAGCCTCTTTTACACAAGGATCCTGCCATGAAGAAGACCTGTCATTATGACGGCTTTGCTGTTTTTACACTGAACCAAATGACACAGACACAATGCCGCAGCGCTGTGTGATTTTAAGACAGCATCCGGGAGCAAAAGTGGCGTGACATGTAACACAACAGCGTCAGCCTGGAGTGTGACGTCACACTCGAGGCTGTTTAAAGGTGGAGCAATGCCCTCCATTCCATGTTTGTACGTTTATACAGTGAGGCATCTTGAGCAAGTTGTGTAAAACAGGTTTAGGATTAACCTTTTCCAAAGATTACTCATGATATATGGCCTTTACCTGCAGTGTTTGGTGTGCTAGATGCAGAAAATGAGTAGCAATACATTCTGTTTTCACAGTCTTCAGATGCTTTATGCAAATGGGTCTCAATGACCCTTATGCAAAGAACTGAAATGAATATATTTTAAATGACAAATAAAATGATGCTTTGATGATTAGTTGACGTCTGTATTCTTGTTTTCAAATGTTAATGTCACTCTTTCTACTGACTGAATAGTTTAAGGTCTTCATACACTGTATGATCAAATGTAATAGCACAGAGTCTGTAATTAGACAAGTAGGACTGTTGGTCAAGGACTGAACTGCATTTCAGGTTTTGCAACATGGCTCTAAAAACTAGTTCTGTCCTCTTCAGACAAGAATGTGATATGGAGCTCTTTTCCTGATGAGATAAAACCACTTTCTGGTCATCTTTTTACTTTACAGATGCGATATTGACAGTCTAATTAATATTATTATATAATATTATATGAACTGATAACATGTATTGTTATTTTTGATATTTGAAACCAGATATTTTAGCAGTCCACTTTGACACCACTGCACAGCCACGTATATGCTGCCATCAAGTGGAAGTAATGAGAATAAGGGGGACACAGCTGTTGACACCTGATCTGGACCTGCAGGTTTGTTCCAGCTTTAGCCTACTCTCTTAAAAGAGCCGGAATTCCCATCACCAGCAGCCAGTAGGTGGCAGTGACGTACCTAAAAGATCTTTGCTAACAGCCATTAAACAACCAAAGAAGCAGCAGCAGCAGCAGCAGCAGCAGCAACAGTAGCATCAGGATCCTGAAAGCAAGAGGATGTCGTTTTGTAGTTTCTTCGGTGGAGAGGTCTATAGAGACCACTTTAAACCAGGTATCTTCATGACTTTAACCTTTTGTGCTTGATTTAGAATCTATTCATAACGAGTGCTGTTTTAGAGACTGTTTAAAAAAAAAAAAAAAAAATTAACCCTAACTAATCAGCCACTGTGAACTAACTATCCGTTAACGGTGAATAACTTTGCAAGCAGCTGTGTAGATGAGACTAAAGCAGGGGTGGGCAATTAATTTTTATAAGGGGCCGCATGAGAAACCTGAGCTGTGTTGAACTTAATGCTGATCAATATTAATTTTCTCCCATTGTAAAAAGCAGTAAATTATATATCTCGATTAGCTGCTACTGGTAATCAGAAGAAAAATGATATTGTATAAATATTTCTATAAATGTATGAAATTGTGGTGTAGGTCAAATAGGAAAATACTCCTATAGAAGTAATTAATAGTAAAAACAAAAACAATCATTACATCAGTGTTTCATTTTATTTTTGACATTGCAGTGTGTTAAAGATCAGCAGTTGGTCGACTTCATACAAAAAGCAATATGTGCTTTTAATGTTTTTTTCACTTCATTTTACTTGTTCAGTGGAAAGATCCAGTCTGTCTTGGGCTTGAACAAGTGCATTGAAATCTGGCTGAATGTCTGCAGTCTCTTCAAAAAACGGTTCACTTTTTCTGGCCATTTTGTGGGGTATGACATAACTTGTCTTGACAGCTGCACCTCTGGATGCGCAAAGTTTAGTAAAAAGTCCCTGTTGATTTTGCATCTGAGCTGGCAAAGCATCCGACTCCCTCGCGCGCTCTAAATCAGACAACTTTTGTATTTCTCCTCGTGCTCGGTCACGTAGTGGCGATTCAAACTGTAATCATTGAACACAGCGACCCGTGTACCGCAAACTGAGCTCACGGCTTTACCTTTGACTTCTGTATGTAAATGTTTAGCAGTCCATGTCTTGTTGAAAACGCGGCATTCGGTGTCAACTTCTCTTTTTTTGGGGTGAGCTGACACCTTCAGGGCTAGCTGGCCAGCATCACTTGCAGCTGTTCACCCACGCAGGTGCGTCCTTACGTCAATTTAAAAAACGGCACGCTTTTCCAAATAAAAACATCACAGGTGTATTGCGTGCACAGCCTAAATCCTTTCTCATTTATGTTCTAATTTACGATTGACCTGACGGGGGCCGGACAGGGATGCCCTAAGGGCCGGATGTGGCCCGCGGGCCGTAAAATGTCCAGGTCTGAACTAAAGTGTCCACCGCTGTCCCTGTGAGCTGTGAACTACCAGTAATTAGTTTTAGGACGTGTTGAAAATCACATTGATTGGCATAAATACTAGAAAAACCTTGTTAGTTAACTAACTAACCTAGTTCTGTTTTGTAACCGCTTTTCATGTTAAACAATAATCCTGTTACACAGCTGGATGTTGTTTAACAGACAAGAAGTTAAAGTTCCACTTAAAGAAAGACGTCCGGAAACAGAAACAAACACTATTTTAAAAGGACATTATATTATATTAAGAAAACAGTTATAATCAAACAAAACTTTATATGTATATAATATAATACGATCTTTCAAAGAAACATGATCACAGCCATAAGCAATGAAAGGATGCCAACATAGCACCATCACCTGTCTTAGGGTCATTCTTCACATGTTCTGTATTGAAATAATTCTCTCATCATGCTGCACATCAGCCATCATCTCCCATCCTTTACTCCTCAGGCATTTATGCATGTTCCCAGTGTGAGTACCAGCTGTTCTCCAGCCGCTCCAAGTATGAGCATTCATCTCCGTGGCCGGCCTTCACAGAGACCATCCACAAGGACAGTGTGTCCAAGCACGAGGAGAGACCCGGGTTACTTAAGGTACAATCAGTAGAAGAGAGACTTACTTTGTTTATTGAATCCATCAGAGGAGAGTGTAAGAGTACGTTTACTGGATTTGTTACAAGACCTAAAACCCTCAAACCGCTTTTTTTAATGCTGTAATTCATTGCTGACTCTACGGAAATGCACAAAATCCTGATTCACATGTATAATGTGTTGTTACAGGTGCGGTGTGGGAAATGTGGAAATGGACTCGGCCATGAGTTTGTGAACGATGGGCCCGCCAAAGGCCTTTCTCGCTTTTGAATATCCAGCAGCTCACTGAAGTTCATCCCTGAAGGTACGCATGTAGCTAATGTCCTCACAGACGGCACAGTCCCTCTGATTTCTCTGAAATACCACATTGGCTGTGATGTTCGACCTGTGAAACAGCTCTGCTCTCACACGGCCTCACGCCATCACTCTCCCTCCTGCACAGATAAGGTGGATGGACAGTAAGGTGAGCCGTCAGAGGGAAGTGCTGCTGAACTTGTAGATGTCTCTCTGTGCTGCTGAAGGTGTGGACAGTGGATGAAGAGTTCTGGGAAAACCCCAATCTGGGAGCACCAGGGCTCTGAAGAATGATGGCCTCGCTGGACAGCAAGAACAGAGGACTGGTCTTAACACCTTTTATTCCGAATCATCACCGTTTGCAAGATGGCATCACTGATTACACAATCACCATCTCATCGGTTTGACATTAATAGACAGGGCACCTTGAACAAGTTGTGTAAAACAGGTTTAGGATTAACCTTTTCCAAAGATTACTCATGATATATGGCCTTTACCTGCAGTGTTTGTTGTGCTAGATGCAGAAAATGAGTAGCAATACATTCTATTTTCACACTCTTCAGATGCTTTATGCAAATGGATCTCAATGACCCTTATGCAAAGAACTGAAATGAATATATTTTAAATGACAAATAAAATGATGCTTTGATTATTAGTTGACGTCTATATTCTTGTTTTCAAATGTTAATGTCATTCTTTCTACTGACTGAATAGTTTAAGGTCTTCATACACTGTGTGATCAAATGTAATAGCACAGAGTCTGTAATGAGACAAGTAGGACTGTTGGTCAAGGACTGAACTGCATTTCAGGTTTTGCAACATGGCTCTAAAAACTAGTTCTGTCCTCTTCAGACAAGAATGTGATATGGAGCTCTTTTCCTGGTGAGGAGATAAAACCACTTTCTGGTCATCTTTTTACTTTGCAGATGCGATATTGACAGTCTAATTAATATTATTATATAATATTATATGAACTGAGAACATGTATTGTTATTTTTGATATTTGAAACCAGATATTTTAGCAGTCCACTTTGACACCACTGCACAGCCACGTAAGTGCTGCCATCAAGTGGAAGTAATGAGAATAAGGGGGACACAGCTGTTGACACCTGATCTGGACCTGCAGGTTTGTTCCAGCTTTAGCTGGGTGGCTCTTTGTAAACATACGTTTCAAACTTAAGAGAAATTGTCTCTGGTTTGGAACTTGAAATGGATGAAATGTCATATTGCTCTTTCTCTGGTGGAGAAGAATATAAGAATCACTTCCAGCCTGGTGAGTAGAAGAAGCATGAGGCATGAGAAGTCCATGGTTTGTAGGTCCATTCATCGACACCTTTTGCCCTGTCAGGTGTATATGTGTGTTCTGAATGTGGACACGAGTTATTTGCCAGCTCGTCAAAGTTCAAGCACTCTTCTCCTTGGCCAGCCTTCTCCGAGACGATCCACGAGGACAGCGTGTCCAAACACCCTGAAGCATGGGGACCCACAAAGGTAGACTACCTTTGCTGGATGTTTTTATGAGTCAGGACATATCAAAAGGGATTTCCTCCTAGACCTGTTATTAATCAGGTGATCTTTGATTTGAATATATTACAATAGGTCTGTTGTGGGAAGTGTGGTAATGGACTGGGCCATGAGTTCTTGTATGATGGACCGAGAGAAGGCCTTTCACGCTTCTGAATATTCAGCAGCTCGCTGACGTTCGTCCCTAAAGGTGAGTCTGTGAGTGCTTTCTGTCTGTCACACACGTACAGTGCATTACAAAGCTGTGCTGAGAGATCGTCCACCTTCAAGCCTCTTTGTTTTGGCCTCTTCTCTCTCCACAGAAAAGGTTGATGGACAGAAAGGTGAGCGAGTGTGAAAGAGGAGAAAGTCTTCTGCTGCTGAAGGTGCAGACTGTGGATGAAGAGCTCTGGGACAAAGCCTAATGGAGCTCCGGAGTTCTGACGGACGGTGGCCTCACTGGGCAGCTAGAAGACTGGCTTCAACCATTTTGTTCAACCATGAGGACAGGGACACACACAGAACGCAGCACATACAAATTCACCTATGTGGCCTTGTACTGCAGCTGTACAGACACACTGTCATATGTAACGTCCCTCCTTGATGAAGAGTACAAGATCTTTTACTGTTATGAGTTAAAGACTTGCTAGGATAGTAGGTCAGTTTGGCACATTGTTTACACAGCTCAGTAAAAATTAACCTCCCACTCTGGATCTATGAAAACATGTTGAGCACACTGTGAGGGCTTGTATCCCTTCTCAGAAGTGTAATTGCACACTGCCATCAGTTGATGGTGCTATGAGCCCTAAAAAAATCTGACTCACTCAACGTCATACTGCAGGCTTCGTTTGTTCTCTGTGCAAAAAGGAGTGATAAACGTAGTTGAAATTTATGAGGATTAATTGACAAAAGTGAAGAATATCGACTAATCAGAGCTCCATATAGTCAGAGCAAAAACACTCATTTCCAGTGGTGCAAAGCAAACAAATACATTAACTTAAGTACTGAACTCACTTAATGCAATTTTCAGGTACTATTCTTTGTACTTCTACTCTGTTACACTTATTCCAAAGCTGTAGTTGCATGTTATTTTTAGATAGGTCTTGATTCTGTATAATGAGTACTTGTACTTTTGGTACTTTAATTATATACTGTATCCAGCACTGAAGCTATTTTACTTGAGTAAATGATCTGAACAGTTCTTCCACCACTGCTCATTCCTTATGCAACAACAAAGAAATACCTACAGTACTTCTGAGTGACCTTTTACAGCAGCTGTGACTCTCTTGCAACATTTTCCCCTTTCAGTTAAATGTATTTGAATACTTGTGAAGTACCTGCAAACAGTCTTTGCTTCGCAAGTAAAAATGCTTTTATCATAAAAAACATAGTTTGTACATTCTAGCTAAACTGACTAAGAGTACAGTAAGTATCTGAGCAGCATGTCCTCACTGCATAATGCTGTTGAGCAACAGATGTCCACTCGTCGTCTTCCCAGTTATGGCAGGGGCCTGTTTCACAACTTTGCTGGTCAAAGCTCAGACCTTGGTCCATGTTCGAGACTTGAGACGGTTCATTGTCTTTCCACTTGGCAAACTCTTCCAGACAGCTCCGGTAAACCTGCCTCTTGGCCCGTGGAGTGGTGGAATTATAAACAAAGTGAGGATGTGGGGGTACGTTCAACAGCTCTTGAGCCGTTTCAATGTCTGGGGACGAGCAGGTGTGGAGCTGCTCATTTCAAAGGCTCGAAGATCAGAGGTGGAGATGAAAGCTGCAGCGTCAGGCAGAGGATTAAGAAAGGAAGTGCAAACATTCACAGATTGTAATGATGTGTAGTGGTGGAGCATTTAAAGCAAAGACTGTTTTGTGCACTCGATGCCATGATGGTTTTGTCTGTAAGGTATGATCAGAAAGTGTGCTTTTGTCAATTAAAGAGGAGCATTGTTTTTATATTTCTGTGCTGATGAAGGCTGTGGATTTTCCTCTGACTTTAAGTTGAGAGGCCAACTTCGTTTGCCTCTGACCTCACCTGAAGCTCGTCATGAATCGAGTAATACCTTCCTTGCGACCGATTCGATGTCTTCTCTGCTGTGTGGCCACACACACACAGCTGGCACACAGACCAAACTGTCCTCGGGGGTGACGTCTGGAAAAGGAAGGGAGAGTCAGAAACAGGAAGAGAGACAAAAGTCAACAACAACCAGACAGACAGACAGACAGACAGAGACCAAAATACAAAGAGAAACCACATGTGAGAATGAGAGATGATGAAGAGAAAGGAAATTGCCCGAAAAACACGATGATCGTAATTAGCAGTTGCTATCTGCGAGAGCGCTCTTTCTGGCTGGCATCTGAGCACAGCTGTATGGCCAAGAGGAAGCAAACAGGAAGCAGGAAGTGGTAATCCTCTGATAGAATCATGAGACGGACTCAAATCCACTGACCTCCGGGGCTCATCCTGCTCGTATAAGCAAACGGGATCCTTAATTACATTAAAGTACCACTCGAAAGCCTTCACCAGTCCCAAAGGCCAAGCCTTGAGCTACAGCTAAACATGTGTGTGTGTGTGTGTGTGTGTGTGTGTGTGTGTGTGTGTGTGTGTGTGTGTGTGTGTGCACCACTGACTCATTCGCAGGACATCTTGTTTTAATTGTAACCTATAGGAGCCAGTTGCTTAGATGTGGATGTTTACAGGCGCTGCACCTGCTTCTGTTTTGAGCCTCAGAGAAGAGTGTCTCACTCTGCGTCCACACACCGACACGCATTATATCCAGTTCATCAAGGTAGAACTCCCTAAAACCATGTGTCATCCAGTGGCGGCAAGAAAGCTCCTGAATGCGTGAATGCGAAGGAGAAAAGGCCTTTCATCAGGGAGTAATATCGGCAGAATATGTCGTCTTCGTCCAATCACGGTGGGGCTGCCCTCCATATGTTATAGACGCACATATGCTGGCCAAACATCTCCCCTCTGTGTAATGAATGAAAGCATAAACAAAGCTTTTATACATGACACTGGAATGCGATTTCATCTCCGGTTCAAAGGAAAGCTCTGGAAACTCGAGGCAGTCCAGGTTGGGCACTGTTGTAATTCTGTCAGGACAGCATGTGTTTGAAAGAGACGGGGCTTACAAAAACCAAAATGAGAATATCTTTGCTCGTCCTCTGAAAGGCCCAGCGGTGAACCACCGTCTAAAATGATCTGTAGTTTACTGGCCATATAAACATATTTTACATGTATATGAAATGCATATCTTGGCGTGTCACGCTGGTTATAAACACTGTAAATGTGGAATGGGGAGTAATAAAAATACAATTACATTAAGGAAGAAACAATGAAAAACCTCAATTTTCAGTTTGTTCCAACAAAACGTCAACAGCTTAAGCATGTGAGGGATCTTTATGCAGAGAGCAGAAAGAGGCATGTGAAATCCAAAGTATGAGGGCTCTGGGTGAGAAAGTAAACAATGTGAGAAATCTTCAATGGCTTCTGCTGCTTTATTGTCACCTTTATCACACGATCACATTCCTGTTTCTGAGCTGCACCAGCTTCAATAACACAGAGGGGTTTTGAACATATGGATTGGCAAACATCGCTTGCTATCCGCACTCTGATCTGTTGCAGGGAGATATGACCCCGAGACAGCAGCGCAGGTTGGTCTGAGAGCTTCAAAGGGAATGCTTGAGGTGTGTGGCGCTGGTATTGTTCATGCAGATCAGGGAGAAGGGGTCCTTATTTTCAGGGGGCTGCTGGGTCGACTGCGGGATAAGAGAGAATGTTTAAACCAGGAGAATGCGACTGGCTGATTGTGTGCCCACATGTCAGCTTTTATCCTCTCTTGATCAGGGACTGTGGGTTTGAAAGGCCTGAAAGGTGGGCATGGCAATCCAGAGAGAAACTGTGGACCAACTGTGTCAAACCGCCTCTCTCGTGCTTTGGCTTTGCTGCATGAGTTTCGGAGTCGGAGACGTTTAAATACGATCTAATGGACCCTCAGATAAAAGTGTGCCAGAGGCAAGGGAAGCATTTATCAAACGTGCCGTCTTCAGAGTATGGAAATATCAGGCCGGTTTCGGAGCTGAGCTGAATGATTTAAAAGGAGGCTGGGCTCACAGATAGTCAGAGCCGTGATGGACTGTGGAAAATGCTGTATTTTTGTCAGCGCGTGTTCAGAAATGTCAGAGGCCTGCGACTGTCTGGAGAGGTTTAATGCATGTGAAAAACATCTTAATACAGACAGACTGAACACCACTGAGGAGAAGAAAGTAATTACCTCAGTCTTTCCCTGGCTTCAGTGCCACAGACTGCCCCCCCTGCCCACCCAACAACCCACCCGGCTAACCCCAGCTCCCTGCAATTTGTGGCTGCTCATCCTCTAGCATGGCTAGTAAACCCAGTGGGCTCCATATGAGATCCAGATCAAACTGTTGGCGTGTTAAAAATGACTGTGAGCATGTTTTGGATACTCTTTTTCTTATATGATCTCACACTCTTTTCTGTGTGTGTTTTCTGCGCATATATGCATAGGGTCTCTACCAAGTTTTATGGACCCGGCGGCCCCCCACAGGCACCAGATGGGTGGTCTTAATAGTCAAAATTGCTCCTTTGGTCATGCTGATTGTTGACTTCTGTGCAGAAAATGTTAAGAGGTGCCTGCGCTTTATTCTCCTCAGTGATTATAACCCAATCTGGAGCCTATAATCTGCATCACTCCCAGCATTATGAGACAGTTATGGAGGTGTTCTCACTTTAGTCTCTCTGGGTCGATGTTGGGAAAGAGACAGAATGTCACATTTGCATCTTTTACCAAAAAAGTCATTTTTTATGGTAAACTTAAAAATAAAACAAGTTAAATAACCTTTAACTGTTTTGATTAATGAGAATTTGAAGTGCTGGTAGGTAGATTTTGTTACCTCTGGACAGAGAGGCTAGCTGTTTCCCACTGTTCCCAGTCTTTGTGCTAAGCTACGCTAACTGACTGCAGACTCCAGCTACGTGCATCGATCTTCTCATCTAACTCGCCACCAAGCAGCAAATAAGTGTATTTAAAGCACATCTATCCTCCCTAATGTCGTATTTTAGTGCAAAGAATAATAATAATTATTGGATTTAAATAAAACATTTAACATACGTGTTTATTTGTGTGATCACATCTGGATCCCCCTCATTGCATGAATGAGGGGAATTCCACATACCTCTCCAGCTTTATGCCCCTCAGCGCCTATTGTGCAACACACACACACACACACCAATTTTACCTTTTAACAGCAGCTCCTCAGAGTACTCAACATGAGAGCCAACTATCTTTCTAGACTTATGATTCATCGTCCGCTTTTATATATCAAAAATAATCCTTGAGTACATGATTAATATATCAACATTTGGCATGGACAGACCTTAATTCTCCACATTTGCACTTTATTCCTTTCGTTTTGTGCCAGGAAAGTGAAAACCCTCTAATCTTGCCTGTCAGTCACCCCGCAGTAATTGTTTCTGTTGATCCCTCAGCCTCTCCCTTGGCTCATCAGTGTCCTGGATATGTAGGGAGAACACCATGTTATGCCAATACTAAAGGGAGGAAGGACAGAGGGTTATGTTTTCCTCCATGTATATCTGTAACTATTATTCTGGAGGAGTGAATGATCTCTTGGTCAAAACAGAATCCAAATTAATTTGAAATGTATTTTGGGGAAGTCCACTGAAAAGCCGTCCTGCTGTCATTTGGACCAGAAGCTCTGTTGTGTCCCCAAAAACACAAAAAACACTGACCTCAAAACCCAAAGTGAGACCAGATGAGAGCTACAGGAAGGAGAGGAAGATCTGTGTGTGAGTGTGCGTGATTGTGTGTGTATGTGTGTGTGTGTGTGTGTGTGTGTGTGTGTGTGTGTGTGTTGGTAAAGGGGTTAAAAAGAAGAGGTCAAAGACTCAGAATACATTCCCACAGGAATGAGGCTCATGGACAACCCAAAATGATTATCAGCTTTATGACAAATTGAGGGTGTGGTGTTTAAAGAAAGAAGACAAATATCCAGCTTTACCGCGACCACGACTCAAAGTTCTGGACCTGGGCTGTTTTTTACAAGGGAAGGCTTGATCAAAACAATCTCTTTTCCCCGTGAGTTAAACAAAAAGTGTGAGATTTTGGGAAATTTGCTCACTAATCGACATGTTATGTCTTTAATCTGCACAAAAACCAAAGTGACATTTCATGTTTTACAACAAGAAATAACACACAGGCCTAATTTGGCATACAAACCCTCATAAAAAGGCAATTAATTGCTTTTAAACTTCAGTTTTGAGGGTGTTAGAGCTGTGGAGGAGCTCTCAGGTGGCCTTTGTTACCTCTGGATAGAGCCAGATTAGCTGTTTCCCTCTGCTTTAGCCATTTTTGTTGAGATGAGCTAACCTGCTGCTGGCTGTAGCAACACATTCAGCATACAGGCGTATGAGTGGTATCAATCTACTCATCTCCCTCTCAAAAAAACAAATCAGCATATTGTCTGACTATTTTTTAAGTTTTCCTCCATCCCAGCCAATCATAGAAATTACTGTGCTTGGATAATGATAAAAAGCACCGAAGGCAGTATGTATCCAACAATGTGACTTACTGGAAAATATTTGAACAAACTGTTTGATTGAATGCTTCAAATTGTGAAACGTCCAATCTTGAAAGTTCATTTATCTCCCACCGGGCTTGTTTTTTCCTGGTGGGTCACATGTTTGGTACACTCCTGTCCCCTTCGGCCAAAACAACCGTCAGCACCTTGGCTGATGGTTTGCTTGTTTGAGTTGCACATGATTTCGCATTCCTGTGAAATGCAGACTGGCCCCACGGGGAAGAAGCTCATCTCCTGTTTCTGCAGCATGAAACAGTTTCACACGCACACACATTTGCACACACACACACACACACACTGCCTCTGGCCTTCAGTATTCCACAGGACAGGTGATACTGTTTTAGCCGACCTGAGTCAACAGCAAAGCAATGGACAGAGCAGTTTTCCTCTTCTTTTTTTAGGATGATGGCTCTCTTTTCTCACAGCCGATGTGACAGGTCGGAATTCGAAAAACATGGGAAACTCCGGAGAGTGGGGAGACAAACTGCTGTGGTTTTACACCAGTAATTACGCTCAGTTAACACCCATCTGATGAGTGTTTGTGTTTTTATTTACAGAGATCGTCCAGGTTTGATTTGTTTACATAAATGAACACATAGCCGCCGGTTAAATAATGAGACATTCACCCAGCTGCTTGTTCACACGCATCTTTTAGCTCTCCCAATTGTTTTGCATGAGCTGAGTGAGCATGAAAATTAACGAGCACATCCATTTGGGTGGCGGTTCTGGCCCAGTAACAGTAGCACAGTGTTCGGTCCAACTGTCTGTGTCAGTGAATCGCAAAGATAGAAAGAGAGTTGTTTTTCACACACTGGGCGGAAATAGATGGTGACAGAGACACATAAAAGGCAGGGCTGTGGTCTGGAGCTGACGTCATGGCAATCAGCATTTAAGCCGACGAGGCCTTTCAATGAAGGAAAGCCGCACAGAGCAGCCCACAAGCATTTCTGTAAGTAACAGTCTGGGATTGGGTACCACAAGTGGTGCATGTGCACGCAGGCAGGAACAATAGGCGTCCACAGGCACATGAGTGCATGCACAAGACCCTAAAGGCAGAGAAGTCTATGCTCGCGTATCCGCACACTTCACATAAACATCAGACACATGCTGCAGCTGAACATGCTTCACCTTCACGGCTCTGTCAGATTTGCAGCCACACGTCTTAGTGAATCCCCCAGAGTGAGCTGGGAGGCATGAAACTGTATACCAAACTAATCACAGTTGTCTCTTTCTTAACCTCTCTCTCACTCACACTCATCTTCTGCCATGAAGACACAAACACATATCGGCACACGGCACACACAAGCTCCCCTCGCACACACACACACACACCCCCTCTCCTCCTCTCTTCTCCCTGTGCCTCCACCCTTCCCAACACACCCAGTATCACTTAGGAGCCAACCACCAGATCCCACTTTTCACCGCAGAGCTGTGGATTAGAAAAGAAGGCATTTCCCAAATGGTCTGCGGCTTGTGTGATGACATGATTGTCATTCAGTGTAATTCACGTGGTGCTCTTTAGATTCCCGCACGCCTGATTCTACTGTTACAATAAGGCACCCAGAGAAGGTAAATAATAGTTTTAAAAAAAACATGCGACTCCTGTACAGACTTGCTCCCTGGAAAGGCGTCTTAGTTTTCATTGCCAAGATGAAAGACACATTGAAAATAGTTCTGTGCAGCTGGTTTCCAACGGCTGAGGAGGGCTTGCATGCATTTTTGTTTATTTCAGAAATATTTGTGGGCTTATATCGCTGTACATGCATATCAGTTACATAATTGAACCTCCTGGCTCTGGGTGCTGCCCTAATCGAACCCTCATGAAGTTGGAATGAACTGCAGGAAACTCTTCCTCCAATATAAATTACTCCCTTGTTAAACTTGAGGCATTATGCAGGTGTAACACTGTTCAATGTTTCCAAGGCTGTGGAGGCTGTTGTGTAAGCTACACACATTGCTCCACATTCATCCTCTCAGTGATGTCTCTATAAAGCTGCAGGGCAAGTCTGGGAGTCTGCGAGATCTCCTGGAGGCAAAAAAAAAAAAAAAAAAAAAAAAGGTCCATGCACCTGTGTGAAGGTGGTGGGACGTGAGGGCCGGACAGTGGGAGGAGAAGAGGAAGATGGAGGGGTGTGGGCATTGTGTGTGGATGGAGAGATCAGAGTGATTTTGTTCTGTCTTCCGTCTCCTTGTCCATCCATCATCGTTACCGACTTTGCTTATGTCTGCAGATGAAAGTTGGGAAGGCTCCAGGAGATGGGTGGGGCTTCACAGGCGCTTTGTTGTCGGCTTTTGTATTTAGTGATCTTCTCTGCCTGAGGGCTTCGGCCATTGAGCATCTAACACATAGCAGAAAGTGTGTGTGACATCTTTTATTTCTTCAAAGAAGCTGCACTTCAGACACCACAATATGAGCGTTAAACCCAATTGTTTTGGAAAAAAGGGAATTTGTTTACAGGTCATACGAGCTGCAAAAAATCAAAAGCAGTGGGAAAAACCTCTGCTATACATCTTCAGTCTTCGTAAATATGTCACAGATTTTCATTCCAGACACAATAAAAAAAACACCAGGTTTCCTTGTAGGAAACTGCAGCCATGCCTCTGCACCGCCACATGAGTATCTCCTGGGCGGTGGTTTCAAAGATCTGTCACGACGGCTTTAAGGGTTCTGCCGGCTGTCTCGCGGCCATCGCAAATGGCCAACAGCCTCTTCCTCACACTGGAAATTGCAAAATGAGAGTGGAACATTTTGCTTTTGCTGTAGAGGATTCCTAATTTGCTGTAATGGCTGACACATGTACCACCAGCAGGCCCCTGGCTATGGAAATCTCTATCAGTGCTACACACAGGGATGTAACAGCAGCACACACCTGCAGGAACGGCACTTAGAAATGTAGCCTGGACTGCGCACATTACGCATGATTGTGAATGTGCACAAAGTTATAGAGACGCATGCACAGAAAGGCATCGGCAGAGAGATACATTATCCGACCTCAGTCCTCCACACACACACACACACACACACACACACACACACACACACACACACACACATAGAGTTCACAACTCACATGTCGTATTTGTTTCCTCGATGCTGCTGCTGCCTGTTTGTTTCTTTAATCTGACTGTTTATATTTCTGGGTCCAAACCTGTCAGTATAACTCCAACTAGAGCAATTAGCAGGAGGGAAAAGCAAATAAAATGTCTGATGAAAGCAAAGCCTGGATCCTGACCTCATTCTGACTGAAACTGCCGCTAGCCAGCAGACCGTCATTTCCAAAGCTGTGAATTCCTCAGTGCCAGGCTGGCCTCTCTTTGGATGGATTTACAATGGCTGTTTGTGCTTCAAAACATATCATTATTCTATATTTGCCTGGGTCATGTCAGTATCCGCAGACCTTTGTTTGAGTGCTCTTTTTTGTTTTCAAACTACATCTGAGAAGATGGAAATAGCAATCACAGGTTTTGTGAAGCTAAACTTTGAAAAATTTAGCTTTTCCATAAATGAAAATTTCCACATTTTAAGTAAGTAAGACTGATATCATTGTCAGGTCCGCTAATTATGAAACATATGAACTCCTCTTTTGTCTTATTTGCAGTAACACTGTTGCTTTTTGCTGTAATATTTTTCACAGCTCTCCATTATAACAACCTGCTCCTCTTGATTGACGTAGGCAGGATGAGATCAGTGCATTTTGAGCAGAACAATCAGATGATGCACCAAACGTCCCTTTTTATGGGAACCTGCATCGAACCTGATGAAGAAAACCTGGGTTAACAAAGAAAGTGTACCAGCATCGTGATACCCATCAAAGTCAATTGGGTTTTTAGGTTTCATCAAGGCTGCTCATGCAGAGAAAGCCTGGCTATGCTGAACTTTCTTCACAGTGGCCAAGAGCAAATCCAGCACATAATCCCCATAAAAAGCCACTACTGATTTTACATTTTGGTTTTGTACAGACTAAACAGGAGATACAAAGTGTTAATAAGTGAGCTTTACAGATGTTGGACTGCAGATTTTGCTACCTTTGCACAGAGCCAGGCTAGCTGTTTCCCTCCAGACGCAGCTGCCGGCAAACTTAAGTCAGCACGCAGTTTCCAGTCTGCGTGCTGACCTAAGTTAGCTGCAGCTGGCTTCATGTTTACCATACAGGCAGGAGAGTGGTGTCAGTCTTCTTATCTACAAAAAAAAAAAGAAAAAAAAAAGTTGAGCTTTTCCTCTCAATAAAGTTTAAACCAAGCAATTTTCTCAGAGGACAGAGGAAGAAAGATGAAATATAAAATCCTCATTTAGCCAACGCAGTGATTCATTTATTATCTCTGTCTGAAACTGCAGCCCCGGGCTGAGTGTGTGTAAGTGTGTGCGCACCTCTTTCTCAGACAGATTATCTACCTCAGGTTGCCTTTACCTCCCCTCACACTCTTTCCATCCTCTCACCCATTCAAACAGCTGCTCGATGTGTTCGTCAGGTTCAAAGTCTGAGCTCTGTCTCTTTGCCAGGAGAAACTCTATACCTGCTCCAGCTTTACAGCGTCGGGGGAATATCGCTGTGCTGATCCTTCCTGTATAGCCCCAAAGGGTGACACACTCAGCCCTCAGATACTGTATTCACGGGACAGAGCAGTTGCAGGGGCCCCGCCTCGCTTCGGGCCTATTGTTTTTGAGGTTTGTATTGGGAGACTTGTCAACTACTTGCAGCTTCAGTGTTGAGTCTCAGGGTGTAGGGAGGATACAAGAGGTTTTGGATAGACATCCTCCGGCCTTCTCTTATTCACAGGGCTGACATCTATCATAAGGGTTCAAAGGGGCGAGGAGGATTTTCCTCTGTGGGATCAGCTTACATTTACACTGATGTGCCTGTAGCTCTTAATAAAGCGCTCAAGAGCTCTTTTTTTTTCATGTTTCAAAGTCCCACAAAAGCATATCACATACAGATAACTTAAGGCATACCATGTGTTTTACCAAAGGGGTTTTTTATATGCATGTTTTTTTCCCTCACAGGTGATTGAGCATGTTATAAATGCATAGCCTCATTTACGTTCTAAATAATAATTAAAAAAAGTTTAAATGTATTTGCAGTATTGAAATAACATAGGCTAAGCTACAGCCCGAGCCTCTATAGGCATGTTTATCTATAGCTGGAGCAGGGAGGGGTGGAGACTTGTAAAAAAAGGGCGTCGGAAAAGCAGAGGAGAACCCTTGAATGAGAGATTAGTTGACCTCAGAGCGCAGAGACACCGCAGGCTGCAAGTCTCATCTGACTGCAAATAACTGAGTCATGGTAAATGACAAAACTTTATCGACTGATAAGGAATAATTTAGCCTTTTATGGGGGGAAAAAAGGAGACAAATATTATGCGGATAATTTTTGACAAACCCACTGAACCTTTCCACAGTTGCCAGAAGCTCTTCAAGTGATGCTTCACTTTGGCGCAACAGGTTCTGCGAGATAAATTTAATAAGGAATCAACTCAATGTAGGAAGAAGAAGCATGCTGTCCCAGTTTTGGCCCTTTGGCACCGAGCAGGAGATCAACTCATGGGATGTAGTGGATGCAGAGGCAGGTTCAATTTCGCCAAGGCGCTGTCCAAAGTCTCGGTGTTTTTTACCATGGTCCTGATCTTCACCTACTTCTTCTACTGCCTCACCGGACTCTGCGATTCGGCTCCGAGAGCTTTATACAGCCAGCAAGCTTTAGACTATGACAATCTGGACGGTCATCGCCGCATTTTGGACGACCTGCGACCATCGCCGCGTCTCCTCCTTGATCGGAACCGCACAGCCTCCGCGGACGCAGAGCAGGTGGACGCGCCGGGACAGCTGCCCCAACACATGTCGGACAGCGCAAAGGACAGCGGTCAGGGCAACGGCATCCCCGTGTCCAACACTTTCGGGACCAAGAGGTTTCCGCAGGCGATTATAATCGGCGTGAAGAAAGGAGGAACCCGCGCCCTGCTGGAGTTTCTCCGCATCCATCCGGACGTGAGGGCGGTCGGCGCGGAGCCTCACTTCTTCGACAGGTTTTATGATAAAGGACTGGAGTGGTACAGGTAGGAAACACACCAACAAACACACATGCGCACACAATAGGCTGACTTTCAGCTGTTTTGGCAGGAAAATGAAAGCTGGAGGGAACTTTTTATACATCTCGAGAATGCATAATCAACTTAAAGTAATATTATTGGCAAAAATAATAAACAAGTTATAAAAACTAATGCATTGACTATAAGTTCACTATTGGATGCCACAGACATCTTTTAACTTCCAATAGGAATATGCCAAGTTTTAAATCTTTACACTAAAGCTTTGGGTGCTATTTCAGGCATGACCAGTGCAGGCTGCAGGGTCAGATGGAGCGCTGACACACAGTCACCTGTGCAGAGGCGCTGATGTCACCTCATCAATAGACCGGACAGGCTGATGTATTCAGATCAGCATAAGCCAATATTGTGGCTGCATACTGCACTCTCGATCAAAAAGCTAGTGAGGTCTCGAAGGAGTGCTTCATCATCTTGGCAGTCATCTAAACACCATTTATACACTTCAACATCACATTATCATTCCCATCTTGATCTGAGTCCGAGTCATGCAGACATTACAGAGATTACTCTGATATGTTTCGCACATATATTGGACATAACCCTGACTGATGCATCACATCAGGCTGCACGTTACAGTGGCCCGTTAAATGTTTATCAGCTACTGTCTCAGTGGCAGCAGCTGGTTTGGGGATGACGGGGCTGACCAGAGCTATCATTTGGGTGTAGTTTAAGGCCCTACATAAGAAGGATTCAGGACTGGATGAAGCTGAATCCTGATCATCTCCAGATGTTCCACAAGCTCCTGGAGAAGGTCCCAGCTCATAGCTTCTCACCACAGTTAGAACAGTCCACTCTTTTGGACCTGTGAGCATTAAAGGTGACATACAGAGAGAGTGAGCTTTGACAGGATGAAAAGCAGTGATAAACAAATGCTGGGGTGAAATTTAATCTTCTCTCTTTTTTAAACCTTTAGCGGCATTTTAACTGAGGCCATAAGGACACATGGAAACACTTTTACCGCTGATAATTTTAGCATGCTGCTAAGCTTCCTCTCTGTGTTTCTCATAAACACATGCACCAAATACACATGCAGGTTAGCTGCCTTATCCACAACTCCTCACTTCTGCTGTCTCTCTGCACCACATTTATCCTCTTCTCACATCCTGCTCTCTCCTCTTATTCAG
Organism: Chaetodon auriga; assembly: GCF_051107435.1. Lineage (NCBI taxonomy): Eukaryota > Metazoa > Chordata > Actinopteri > Chaetodontiformes > Chaetodontidae > Chaetodon > Chaetodon auriga. The sequence goes on along the minus strand of NC_135089.1, from coordinate 11,865,921 downwards.
CCTTCATCATTTTACTCTTTCTCCCCTCTGGTCCAGCTTCACATCTCTTTCTCTACCTTTAGTGTGGAGGATGTCTTTATGTGGAAATACCTGTGGCAGACCTGGTGTTTCCAGGTCCATGTTTTATGTGTGTTTCTCTGTGTTTTAATAAGCCTGACTGGTGCTGTAATGCTGCTGTGCTTTAATGCTGTAGTTTTGTTAGTGCTATAACACAGCAGTGACACTCACACATCGTCTGTGAAAGTGAGATCGGTCATAATAAAGGCTGCGGCTAATGATTGTTTTCATTATGAGCAATCTGCTGATTATTTTCTTAGTTAACGGATGATTTGTTTTTTTCATAAAACGTCCATTGTAATTTCAGCCCACTTTGATGTATTTAAATTGATTGTTTAGTTCAATTAACAACATGAAAAGTTTTCAATCATACATGACAAAGAAAAGCAACTTAACCATAGATCTGAGATGTTGGAAGCAGTAAATATTTGGTATTTTTGCTTTAAAGAAGATTAGTTGATTATCAAAATAGTTAATTATCTGTCAATTGACTAATCTAACTATAAATCAAGTGATGGTTTCAGAAAGAAATACTCCATGTGCAACTAAATTTGCGCATTTTTCTGTAGCTATAGATGCAATTTAAATGTCATGATGAAAAAATGTCTCAGCATTTGTTCATGTTGATTTTTCAGCTGCCTCTATGTGGATTTAACAAATCACTGCGGGGCAAGTGGTCCACTTAAACCGGTTCTGAGGGGTGTGAGCTAGAAATACTGGTATTTTGTTTTTTAATATTGGCTTTTTTTCATTTTGGATAGAAGTGAACTTAGCTGAAACTTGAGGTGCAGAAGAGATGGAAGGATTAACAACAACAATAGAGACAGCAGCAACGTGATCCTGGGTGAAATCACTGAAAAATGATTCCCCCGTTGTCACCGAATCTCAGAAATTGGGAAAAATCTGTTTGCTGTCATCCTCAGTGACCCACAGAGAAGACACTAGAAGTCATGGAGTGCGGCTGTGTGTGTGTGTGTGGTTGTTAGTGACAGCAAGAAGTCATCCATGCGGAACAAACAAGTCCTCTTCACCTGACTGTCACATCTGGAAGCTAACAAACACACACCCACACGCTGCACACACACTGTGGTACGAGGCTGCTGTGTGTGACAGGCTCCGAAAAGCAACCCTGATATTTTATCTGGTTGAAGTTCTCCGCTTCATCTGCAGCTCTCTGGTCAACAGGATCACATTTCTATGATGCATATGAATATAAATATTTCACTGGATCATTGGTATGGCGGAATTAAACTACATCGTCTTATTACTTTATCGACTCCCATCCAGACATTTGTGACCTTTGCATGCTTGTGTTTTAGCCGTAATCAATATAAAAACTTATTCAAATGTCTCCAAGTCAGAAAATTGTTAATCATTCTGCAGATGAATCAGAATCGCATAATAAGTAACCACAAACTCGGCCAAAGACATATTTTAGATTAGCATATCTGACAACAGTTTGTGCGTGGTGACACCCTGCCTGCTTCCACATGTCTTGGATGGAGAAATAAGCACAAACTGCATGGGTGATTTCAGCAGACGGATGGGAGTCGTGTGTCATATATCGAGCCTTTGCTGTCAGACTCTGGCGATCTTCACGCTGGAGACACTTCACAGATGCAGCAGGACCCTCCCAAGCTTGCTGTTCAACAGCATTGTCTTCTGTGAGACAAACCTCATTCATGTGTGTTTTCCATCGCTTTTATCTTGAGTGATCCAGTCAGCCTTCTCTCTCTCTTTCCCCTCCACCCAGTCTGTCCCTCCATCCAAACCCTTCTCTCGTTTGCATGTGTGCATACGAGCCCATTACGGGAATGGAAAAGCCGCAAATAGTGCATTCAAAATGAGGCAAAGATTTAATGAATTTCTGTGTTGTTTTATGGCTTTAAGGGGACTTCATGGGGTGATGGGTTTCATATGGGACTTGAGAGCCACCACAGAAAACTGAAAAACCTCAGCTTTCCACGGCACAATGGTTCTGATTGTCACGGCTTTGTGACCATGACGTGCACTGGAATGAGTAACTTACAAACCTTTTTTTTTTGGATTTTCAGCTCCTCGATGACATTCAAATGAGAGCAGTTGTTGCTGTTTTGTAGCAGAACAAGCAGTTGTTATTTTAAAAGAGATGAACACTAATCAGTTGCACAGCTCTGGATCCAAGAGCCAAAACATTGTATCATCATAGAATAGAAATACAATCTGGAATAGAAACCCTTATCCATTTCTATTTGAGGAAAAACACCAGTCCACAAGTTCCATCAATATTTTGAAGGCTTGTCAATTGGCTGACCTACAGCCTTGACACCAAAGGCCACGCCTGATCGGATTGCTATTAAAATATAGTATAAATCCATTAAGGGCAGCAGCACGAGGGCAAGGAGAAATTACATTGGTCCTTAAAAGACATAGATTTTTGTAAATAAGGATATGAAGTAATGACAACAGGTGAAAATAAGAGAGAGCAATATGTTTATGTATGGGTCATTTTTGATGTGCATCTCTAATCTTCTATTCCTTGGAGCAATTTTGTGAGATCAGAAAGGTGATTGTCTTCTAAAATAAAGCAGCAAAATCTTCACCATTGTTTTAGTTTTATTTCTATAAATCCAAATCTGACTGACTGAGCATTCACAAACATCAAATATTCCCTTTTAGCCCTTCCATATGTCTGAGTGAGTAAAAAAAGTACATACTTATAGCTTCTTTTTTTTTTTTTTTTAGATCACTGCTATATGTACAAAATTCAACTGTCTTTTACAGCTTGTAAAAGACTGTAGATACCAGTTGTTTGCAGTTAGATCACTGCAGTCTGTTGTCACATATGTAATTCGTCACATCTTTACAGTCTTCAGTTGAAAGAAAATTAAGAACACATTGAGAAACACTGACATGACAGAGTACAGCACAATATGTAACCTTCCTGTATATGGGACAGAGATTGGTTGATTGGTGGGATAATTTTAATAGTGCAGTTATTAATATACATTAATCCTGATTGACACTCAATGCCATAAACATGATTTTTCATTTTTGTAGTGTTAAGTAATGACTCTGAGTCTCTATAATGAGCTGTTAAGGTTTAAATGCAGCATCTGTTTGGTGACAATGTGCAGAGTGTTTTCAGGAGGTCAGATTCAAACGCTTGCCATGTCAGTCAGGATTTTTGACAGTTGAAATGGTGAAAGTGGACTCTTAATGCACATGGGGCAACGTTTTCCAGAGCGAGGGTGATTTTCCCAACACCTCATTCTGTGTCCAGCCCCGAGGCCATTAGTGATAGAGGCTGAACACGACTGATTGGTGTAACAGACCAGGAAGTGGTCTCTGTAGTTTTGAGTTGTATTGTGTTTTAATGGTGGTGGGGTTTGGCTGCAGTTGGGTCTAGGTGATGTTATAAGGTTTGAAAGCACCCACACTCACAAACCATATGGTGGAAATTATAATAATTTGAGGTGCGTTGTGGTGCGTTTTGGGGCGCCTGTAAAAATCTTGGTTGAGATTTCAGTCGTGTCAGACTGCAAATAGCTCATGAGGAAAAGAATGTGTGAAGAAACGATGGTTTTGTTTCAGCTGGCAAAAATGAAATGTTTCATATATTTGGTAGTCACACTCAGTTGCAGCGCTACTTCCAAAAAAGAATAACCCAAGGTTGAAAACAGACAGTGGTATCCAGTGGAAATACAATGATATTACCACTGGGAAATTTGAAAAAAAAAATATATATATTTTATCACACATAGTCTACAATCACATGGTTTGATCCCTCCAGTAGTTGTTGAGATATTCAGTCTTGAATTAGTGGTGGGGCAACTGCTTGTTTTGTTAGAAAGAAACAAAGAGAAAACAAAAAAAAACGACTGTATTTTCTTCATAAGGTATCAAAACGTATTGTTTTGGTACAAGCACTGGGATAGAACATTTTCAAGCCAAGTCCATCCTTTGTACTTGTACCCTGGTGTCACTGCTACTTTCATGTGCCAAATACTAATTATGACTGGACGCTCATATGCCATGCAGTCACTAATTAACCATTGACCAACAAAAAGTATCTCATTTCTTTATAGAAAAGCCCACACACACACACACACACACGTACATGATTTTACCCCTCCACCCACCCACCAACTCACTCACCCACTAACCCACTTACACACACACACATACTCAAACTCATTGCACTGACATGCTGCTGTAAACCACCAAAGATGAAAATATAAAACGCTACAGACTCTGTAGAAGCATAACGCTTCGGCTAACCTCCTATTGAGAAGACCCTCCTCTCCATCCATTACTGCATTATTATTCATAGGATGAAAATAATATTCAGATAACAATGTATTTAAAATCTGTGGGTGGCAGCGGCTCTCTGCCAGTCATGTGGGTTCCCAGTGGGCTCTAACCATCCACTTCCCCTCTCTGCCTATGGAGAGAGGTGATGAGAGTGTGTGTATGTGTGTGTGTCGCATATTGCTTTAGCTCTGAAATGCACCATGTCGCTGGCTGTTTATAACACTGTTGCTCAGTCTCAAGCTTGTCCTCAGGCTACATTTGGCTTTATACATGTTGATTTGCGTTTCTTTCCAACTTTGGCGTCCATGACACTTTGAGGCCTCGTTGCTAGCTCAGGTTTCTGTAGACAAAGAACACGTAGACAGCATGGCGGCGTTCTCCCTTAGTATCCCACAGACAGCGATGAGTCCTCTTGTATGTGCTGGATTTTGGCAAATATGCGTATTTGCTTTTTTTGCAGAGAGTTAGATGAGAAAATTGATAGCACTCTCATTTTGGTCCATTAAATATGAAGCTTCTGTCAACAGCTGCTTAGCTTAGCTTAGCATAGGAGGAGTATCAGGAGGTAATGAGAGTTCACTACTTAACACGTAAGTGTGAGTAAAGATGACAAACTTAAGTCGAGTTAAGTCTTATCATCACTGTGAAGTTGCAGCAGAGGATTCAGGACGCTACTGTTCTTGGACTCCTCTATCATTTTTTCCAGTTCTTCCTAACTCACTTCTGGATGACCATGGAAACCACACGCACAGTCCTGCAAAATATGACAGCTCCTGTAGCTTGGAAATAGAGGGCATTTACTGTTTATCAGACCACAAATTAGACAAAAATTAGCTCGCTTACATGCTATTTCCTAACTGTATGTTCAGTGTGTGTCTGGTGTTGAGTAATGGGAAAGTTAAATAAGGACTATGAGTTAACACTGTGAGGCAAGCATAGAGGCTGTATTGTGTGTAACTTGGAAAATAGCAACATGCAACAATGAATTTAATGAATTCATTGTTTGTCAGACTATTTCTTAACTGTGCAATGCAGTTAGTTCAAAGTCTTATTGGCATGACAGCAACTAAAGGGATGCAGGCTTTCGTCATATGACGGAGGGTTTCATCTGAAGTGGGGTTGGAAAAATGCTTCTGGGACAGGAAATAGCTCCAACTTGTCATTTCTACACTCTACATTTGGTACAGATTAAGCAGACCAGATATAACATTAATTTATTATTTTAAGGGGTGCTTGTGTCTGGATTTTGTTACCAATGGACAGGGACAAGCTAGCTGTTTCCAGTCTTAGTAACTGGCTGCTAGCTGACCTTATATTTAGCAGAAAGATATGAAAGTGGTACCAATTTTCTTATCTTACAAACTATACAAATGTTGAGTGTTTCCTTTGAATTTCTCCACCAGAAAGCATATAAACCTATTTGGTCAAAATGTTGAACTATTCCTTTAATTCATCCTCATGAAAGCAGATAAACATATTTCCCAAAATGTCAACCTGTTTCTTTAAGATGCTCTATTTTCTGCTTGTTGAGCTACTTTTGTTGTTTTGCTGTTGTTTTCTGGTCAGAGGAAAACAGCAACATCTGTGCCATCCAGGCGTTGAGGCGTAAATGGAGGTTCCCACACTCATCCTGTCAGCCTGACGGGCCGTCCGTGGCCCTCAGGCTGCTTCTGTCACCCCCTGAGCAGCACTGCTGGGAAATGTTTTCACTCAGTTTGTTGTTTGCTCTCCATTTTTACAGCCTTTATTTTCCACTGCCTCATTAATTGGGTCTCAGCTATGAAAGCGTTTGGACGTACAGATGCCTGCCAGAGCAGAAGTCTCCTTCAGCGAGGCAGTGTTTAGTGTAGATGGTCCAGTAAATGAGTATAATAACCCATGGAATTTAAGATCTGTTTTTGTTTTAGAAAACAACATGATAATTAGATTTTTAGGATCTTTTTGTGTGAAATCTGCTCTACTTTGAGTGCAGAATGTCTTTTGTTAGGGCGCTGCAGGGGATGTAGCTGCAATACTTCAGCGGGAGAACCCATAATCTTGGGGGGGGCAGGAAGTGTCTTGGCCACATCCTTGTTGCCAGGGTTAGTATTTAATCTTCTGATCCAGACTGCCTCGAACATATCAGTAAAGTAATCAGCACTGTAGCACTTCAGGGAAGAAAAGCACTACATCCTTTAAGCAGCAGGGAGGTTCAAACTAATGTGGCTAGTCAGCAAGACTTTCCAATACTGGGCTAAATAGAAAACATGTTCGTGCCCTGACTAACTCTCTTTGCACATTTAGATTCAGGAGAAGAAAAGGTATTTTCCTTAAGTTAAATGAGAGAGATCTGTTAAACATCTCTAAGATTACAATGGATTTACATGCATGACAAAATTGACAAGAAATGAATCATCCCTGATCTGTTTACAGTTTCTCCTGACACCACATACAGGGACAGATTTATGATAGAAAATGGCCATTATTGATTCTCTGATAATGAGACAGATTGTGATGAGGGAGATAGGGACCCGAGGAGAGAGGGGGAAAGCCATAATTCATTAACTATTCATGAGTATGGAAAGACAACTTATGGTCAATTACTGAAGTGACACTTATGTCAAGGAGTGAAGGACAAATCCGAGACTAAGGATGAGAGAGGAGAGGACAGAGAGGGAGACGAGCACTCGTTTTCTCATCAGTAAACACTGACACCTCTGTGCTCACATGTGTGTCTATGTATGTGCACAAACACACACACACACACACACACACACACAGGAGCGCATGTACACACAGTGAGTAATCCGTCATATAGAGACAGACGTATTGATTAGGTACAGATAAACAGGGGACAGACAGGCAGCGATAGGCCATTTGCAGCTCTTGTAGTTAGGTAATAATCAATTAATGGTCTTTTATTATGAGGATCATGTAATGGGGTGGATTGAAAGGGCTAAACTTTAAGTAAAGAGGGAAACTCGAAACTTACACAAGAACAAGTCCAGGTAAGTCTTTTTTCCTCCTTCACACTCGCAGTCATGGTCTTGAACTACAGACGTTTTTCCTTATAGTTGCAGCACCCTTAGTTCATCCCAAAATATAAACCCTTTTATTTTCCCTTAAGTAGCTTTTTTCATCTTAAGCATCAATTCATGCACATTTCTCCAAAATTTCAGCTTCACATATTTGGTATCTTATCAATCTTTATAGCATTATTTTGACATTTTGGGAAATTTGTTTATTTGCTTTCTAGCCTGTGTGTTGAGCATGACGCTACAGCCAGCATTCAGTTAGCTTAGCTTAGCATGAAGACTGTGAACGGGCGAACAGCCAAAGGTAAACACCTGTAAAACTCACTATATCTTATTTGCTTACAAGAACCAAAGCGTATAAAAAAAACATGTTGTGGTTTTTTTTAATAGAAGCAGGAAGTAAGTGCACCAGGCCAAGAAATAGTCTGGCATGCCCCAGACCCCCAACCCCCCAAACACACACACACACACACACACACACACACACACACACACACACACACACACACACACACACACACCTTAAACCACAACATGTTGCTTTTACACTTTTGTTTTTGTACAGACTAAACAAACCAGATATATTGTTAATTAGAGAGCTTTAGAGGTTCCGAAGGTTGATTTTGTTACCAGGCGAGCATTTCTTCTTCCTCAGCTAAGCTAAGCTAAGCTAAGCTAAGCTAAGCTGCTGGCATGAATCACATTTATCGTAGCTACATGCAAACATGAGAGTGGTATCAATCTTCTCATCTAGCTGTCTTGCCAAAAAAGTGAATAAGTTTGTTTTCCAAAATGTCAAACTATTCCTTTAAGATCCCCACTGCAATAAAGTTCTGTGGGTTTGAACAGTGTTTGGCAGCACAGGAAGAGTTTGCAGTGACTGATGCTTGTTAAGTGGCCTTTGACCACAGAGCATGAGTGAAATCAGTGAACCTGTACTTTGACTACTGACTGCTGCCGCTAACTGGAGTCAACCTGCCTGATGTACTTTGAAACTATCGGAGGGGCACTTTCCTCGGCCACTGACGTTTTTTCCCAGCTCTCAAGTCAATTATTCTACATGGCAAACAAGAGTGTATTTGCTGGTTGTTGTTTTTCACTGATCAGCTCAAATTTATTAGCATTTTTTGCTTTTGCTGTTTTTCCTCTTTAAAGCAAACAATGAGGCCAATGAACCGTTACTTCATGAATACCACAGTTTGCTTTTTATTAAACATCAAATCAGTGTTTGACCACAGACAATCTCACTAGAATAACTGGAAAAATTTAAATACATTTCCCTTGGACGTCCATCAGTGATCCACATTTCTGAGTGGCCTCCTGTCAGTGACATTTGGACTCTATGCAGACTTTCAATCTGAAACAAATAAAGCACCCAGGCTCCATTACTTGTCTATTTTATAGGAAGCCACATGAAAGCTCTCTGTTTCCAGTAACACAGTATAAGATGTGTGGAATAAATGAACTACAGACAATTCATTTGCTGCTTTAAACATTGCTCATCGTCCATGTCATGCAAAACAATTTATCTCTGAAATCCAAATCCACAACAGTTTTGCCTCACACAATCTGTCAATGTCAAATGTAGACACACCAACAAATGCTGGATCTGTCGAATACCCACAATGCCGGTTTGCCAGATAGTGCTGAAATTAAAGCAGTGTGTGTCACAGGCAGGAGAGCTTCTTTGAAGTGTGATGAAATGCTTTGAATCAAATCAGCGAAGAACTTTCACAGAAAAGCAGGTGCACAGTTTTTAAAGTAGAGAAGAAACTATTATATAGAGCTGCAATGTAATTCAGCACACGTCTTTTCACTGCCTCATTCTACACAGCATCTCTCGTCATTGCAGCCATATGTTTAACACACTAGCTGAGCTCAGCAGCTTGCCATCCTGGTTGCACTTCCTGCACGCTTTGGTCTGTTTGGGTCCTTGTAGTTACCCGGAGGGGAGGTGGGGGTGCTGGGGGGGTTGGGAGGTACACTTTGCTCTTGCAGGAAGAAAGGAGGGGATCTGTAGGAAATTGCTGTTAAGTGGTTCTTGAGGCTTTGTGGTTTTGACTCATCAGGCCCATAGTGAGCGGATGGTGCTTTTGTGCAGGCCATACAGTGAGACTCAGATGGCTGTTTGGGGCCCTGGTACATAAACACACTACAGTGTATGAAGCTTTGATCACAGATTTTGGGGTACTTTAGTGTTTAGTGTATATAAAGTGTTTATTTTTTCTCTTGATGTTCTTTTCAGTGAAGTCTGTAAAATAGAATCTATTACACTGACAAGTGGGATGATGCTATCTTGTGCAGTATAAATATTTTTTATTGTTTAGACACTTATAAAAAGCTGCATTAATCAGTATTCTTATATTAAGAATTGGTCAAACGTCTACATCTGATGCAAAAGTGGTCACTCATACTGATCCACAGAGAAGTGTCACCCCACTCTGAAGTTCCCCTCAGTGTTTTAGAGTCTTTTAGCCAATTATTTTGGTTTTATGGCCCACAGCTTTACTGTTTCGATTCAGTCTCACTGTTCCCATTAGGGTTGTTTCCAGATGTAGCAGACAGCTGTTTCAGTGAAAAAACCTTGATAAATCAACTGTAGGCTACCTGCTCAGCACCAAAAGGCAAACAGACAATGATAACAACATGCTGGTGAACATCATGACGCAGCTAAAGAGTCAGATATGTCCTGGAGGAGTTGGTTAAAATCACAAACAGATCTAAAACAGGGCGAATGTTGCATTTAAATGACACAAACTCGACTCTAAATGAATGTTAATTTTGCTCTGTCTTCTGTGCGACTGTTAACATCATACCAACTTTGCATGGTAGTGTTGTGTTTACAGTTTGTTTGGCTGCCCCAACTATCCCAAAAAAAAAAAAAAAAAAAATCTGAATATTGTGTCTGACCAGTTTCTTCTTTTCATTTAGGAACCTGATGCCTCGGACGCTGGACGGCCAGATCACCATGGAGAAGACTCCCAGCTACTTTGTCACAAAGGAGGCTCCCAGCCGTGTCTGCACTATGAACTGCCATACCAAGCTCATTGTGGTGGTCAGGGATCCTGTGACGCGGGCTGTATCTGACTACACACAGACACTGTCCAAGAACCCGGGCCTTCCATCCTTCCAGAGCCTGGCTTTGAAAAACTCCTCCACAGGTCTGATTGACACCACATGGAGCGCCGTCCGCATCGGCCTCTACGCCAAACATCTGGAGAACTGGCTTCAGCACTTCCCTTTGTCTCATTTTCTGTTTGTTAGCGGTGAGCGCCTGGTGTCTGATCCAGCTGGGGAGATGGGCCGGGTTCAGGACTTTCTGGGTCTGAAAAGGGTCGTTTCAGACAAACACTTCTACTTCAACCAGACCAAAGGTTTCCCCTGCTTGAAGAAGCCAGAGGGCAGCAGCAGACCTCGCTGCCTTGGAAAGTCTAAGGGCAGACCCCATCCTCAGATCCCCTCCGAAGTCCTGCGGAGACTCAGAGACTTCTACAAGCCCTTCAACCACCGTTTCTACCAGATGAGTGGACAAGACTTTGGCTGGGACTAACAGAGGAGATTCCTAGCTCAGACAAAAGCCAATTTCGTACTTTCTGGAGACGGTTAAAGGCTCCACAGGGCTGACGTTCTCAGGGACAGAGTAGAGGAAAACGGACTCCACAAACTGAATTCTGCCTCAGTGGAATCAACATGACATGCAGCACATGAACTGTCACTGTTTGTTTGTCGAGTAGAAACTGACATGGACACAGTGCTGCCAATATATGTTACACACATAGTTAATGGCTTATTACTAAACCATTTTCTTGCTTGTATGTTAATGTTATTGTCATACGGAAGTTAGAAGAAAACTACGAACCAAAGGGAACACAAACATTGCCTTTGAGTATAATTTTTGACCTTCTTTATGTTTTGTGTATAAAATAAGCTGGTATTTATAGTTTCTGTTGATTTGAAATACAACAGTTACGAATTTCTTTTATGAAAGAAATGTATTTATTACACGACAAGGCAAGACATAAAAGTGACTACGTTTTCATTGACAGGGCATTGGAAAAAGTGTCATACTCCTCGATAAACCACTATTTCTTTTTAATTATTTGCAGTTTCACTATGGCTGCATTTACATTTCCTTTACGTTTATTGTTTCCAAATGGTCTTTAAAATGCTACATGTCTTAGTTGATGTTGCAGGATACTTCTCAGTACATTGCATTTGATATACCAATGATACCTCATCTGTAAATAGTAAATGTGCAACAACAGAAAGCGCACACACATTCCATTTGTAAGTATCTGTAGATATTTTCCCCTTCGAAGCTACATTTTAATTGCCTTGGACGACTGTATCCACTGTCATTCGCTTCAAATAAATGACTGTTGTGTGAGTAGTGTGAACCATCTTAAACTTCATGTGTACACAAAGCACAGAGGTGTGTATAAAACTTCAGATCTGACTCTGATTCTTTCTGTCGTGAAGTTTTATCTGATATTGCCTTCCAGAGTACAATCCTTCATATTTTATCATGTGTTACAACAAGCTAAATAAGTTAGAAAGCAAGCTAAGGATATATATAGGAGACATATTTGGCCCTCATAATCCAGCCAATGTAATGAATGTAGTTGAAACCTACCTTCCTACCTGAAACCCTTCAATGTTAGATTTCATTTTTTGCAGTGTGCACTTGTTCTTGCTTTAACATGAATCTGCCATCATTAAAAAAAGTGGGCTACGGACGCCGTTTAAACCCAAAACTTGGAGTTAATGTTAGTTCAGTTACAGCTCATAAGGCAGCAGTGGTCAGTTCAGGGGAAACTGACAGTTGCAGGGTAGAAAGTACATCTGTCCCTAGTTTACTCATTGTTTAAAGGGGTACTGAATGGTCAGTTCCTCCATGATAACCCTGTTAGTGCGGCCACAACCAAAATGTGTCTTCATCCTGGTCTAGCTGCTCCTCGCTCCTTTATTTACGCTCTCAAACTTCTGCTCCCTCGCTGACTTTATTTTCTCTCTGGAGAGAACTCTCACTCTGTCTCCTCCCTCTCCTCCTCAGTCTCTCTCACACGGCTTTTCCTTCTCACCACTTCCACACAGTGAGACCACATGTACAGTCTGAGGCCTGCGTGCGCTGTGGCCTTTAATTATGTAAGATGTCAGCTCACTCAGAAAGCCCCCTCCTTCCTCTCCGGGCTCAGAATTAGAGCTAGTCTCTTTCATGGTAAACTATGCTGCATGGGAGGAAAAAAAACAAAAAAACATCTGCTCTCGTGGAACAACCAAAAAAGGAACCCACTTAAGGTCTGAAATATACACTGCAGATGTTTTTTTTGTTTTTTTTTTTTGGACAATGCATGGAAATATGCCTGGCCAGTATTTTCAGTCAATGATTAAACCAAAACTATTCAATCAAATCGATTAACCGTGAGCTTTGCTTGTGGAAACGTTAGCAGTTTGTGAGGGAAGAAAATTAGTGGCTGCTTGCATTAGCATGCCAGTGTGTGCATTCGTGCAAGTTTGCATGCACACACACCCTTTGCTTTGGCTCTCCCCATACATCTTGCCTTCTCTAATTCCTGTCAGTATTTCTGTCACATCCCCCCTCTGTTTTATATGTCTGGCATAAGCTTTTAGTGGGCCTCGCTAAAATTTAAGTGTGCTTGGCTCACTTCATCTGTGCCAACTTTTATTACTCTGTATTACCAGTCATAGTGATAGCTGCTTTTCCGCTGTGCCAGCCCAGCAGCAGGCAGTAAAGATAACTGATTTCCCATTCTGCCATCTGGGAAAGACGTTAGAATCAGTGTTCGCAAGACTAGCCCAGTTGTTAAGTTCCATTAAATCAGCAGGACATTCAGTATAATCTATAGTTGTCACTAAGCGCTGGTAATGATGTGAGAAATCCAATTGAGATGAAGGAAGAAAGAGCAAGAAAAACGGACCAGTGACGGAGAATATATTCCCTGAAAGCGAGACGTGAAGATGGACGCTGGTGTTCATAAAAACAATCGACTGCACGTCTAAAAAACCATAACCTCATCCAACTGTGTGATCTAAGCAAACTAGTCTTACGATTCTGCCTCTGGTCTGTGTTTGCACACATTGCTCTGGTTGAGCTCATGAACACACAACCTCCACTTGTGGCTGCCACAAGAATCTGTAGTCACCACCAGCATTTAGTCATGTTTTATGACTCTGTCATCAATACTTTGGGTGTACGGCGATTCAGAAAATTCATGATTTGCTTTGATTCAGCAGAGTACGGTGATGCCACATTCTCAGTACAGCTGTCTGAAAATTGCTTTTCCGTCGCATCTTTATTTGAGGATTCAACTTTATACTAATATAATATTTGAGACTTAAGAATAAAAAAAAAAAAAGACTTCTACTGCTACTTTTTTTGTCTTTGTTGTCCTCGTTTTTTCCTCTGCAAGTTTAAACCGAGAGTCAAACTCCTTGTATGTGCACATATGTTTAGACAATGAGGTCGATTCTGATTCTCTGAAAACGAAAACTCTGAACCACTTTTGAGTGGTGTCTCTGCAGATAATACAGATATAAATATCACAAAGACAAGCAATGGGAAATGCTTTATCATCTTATCGTAATAACCACAGCATAGCATCATTCATCAGATTTTGAATGAAACACATAAGCCTTGAATTGAATGATACAACATATCCAGATTTTTTTCTCACTGTCAACAAATCCTATGAAAACACTGAATTAACAATGCGTCAGTTCATCTCTCAGTACCTCCTGACTTCCTCACCCTGTCTGTGGGATTGACTCAGGACAAACTACAGTGTCCATTTTCACTGGAACGAAGGAATATGTCAGCGGGGATCTATCTGGCTCAGAGGAGTAACACATGTTGAGCTTTGGTGAAGTGTAGCATCAATTCATTGTTGGTTTTGGTCTTTCTTTGGGGTTTGTTGACAACAATGGAGGAAAACGTTTTTTGTGTTAATTCCTTTTCACATTGAACCAAAGCCAACGCTTCAAGTCAAAAAGAGATGTCAGACTCAGTACTTACTCCAAATCCAGATGATCGACAGGCGAGGTATTTTCCCCCAAGTTTGTTTGAAATTTAAGATATTCTGGATCCTAATTGCTCAATTTAAGTCAAAGGCAAAGACGATAAATGACATGTCCATAAAACTGCAAATCTTCCCTTCTCATTGGGACAGTAATTTGTTTAGCTTCGGCTGGCATGCAGCTTCCAGGCATTTGGGCCCACAATTTATTGCGTGCCATCGATTCCTACCATAGTGGATTTGTTTGCATGAGTGAAAATCGCCCAATGTGGATTGAGTTACAGGCCACTGTGACTATCTGAGATTAGGCGTGATGAGGGATGTATATTTTGTGTGGTGGCTCTTCGTTGGGAATAATGGGCACATGGCAGACTAATGAGAAACACTCGGAGGGAGGGATGAACCGCTCTGAAGGAAAGGGGGCTGATTCCTACGCGGCAGATAAAAAGTAGGATTAGAGTGTAAAAGTGGTTTCCCTCTGAGGAGCCACAAATGAAGACGGTTCATACTGAGGGCTCCACACATTTTCCACCCGTACCACAGTCTCCCTCGATTCAGGGAAGAAATGCTGGGGGATTTTCTCTCTTCTCTGTGGTTTAGGCCTCACAGCATCTTGTTAAATTGTGACTCCAGCTTTAATTGATGAGAGAGTAATTTGGGTTAGAGGGATTTTCAAATGGTCATGGTTGCTCAGCGCAAATTGGGGAACTTTTTTTCGGGATATGGCATTAAGAACTTTTACAATAGGATTTTACAACATTGCTTTTCTGGACATATTTCAGTGCATGCCTCTGTTGCCATTTTAGCTTTCAAAATTCCAGCTCCGGACTGTTTAGTGGGCCTTGATTGGAAAACTTGAACAATCAAAGTTTATAGAGAAGCTTGCGCTTAGTTGATGAGGTACTAACTGAGACAGTGCTGCCAGATGGATGGAAATCTGTCACACTGAGAAATAAAGCTGCATTCTTAAAATAAGTTTAAAAAAACAAGTCTTCTGGAAACACCCGTACTCTTTTGGAGATTTACACACATCTGTATGGATGAAACAAGCTTAAATCCAATTCTGCGCTTAGTTGTTAAGTCTCCAGTATTTTCCACGCCACACTTCCCACTTTGCCGTCCACCTGCATCTTCAAACAAAATGTTAACACACTACGTACAGTCAATCACCCTGAATGAAAGAGGCTCCCACCTGGCCTTCACGCATGGTTTCATTTCATTTGCCAAAAACCCCATTCATTATTCTGCAAGAATGAATTACAGCCCTTAAGTTTGGCCTATAAAAAATCACAAATTGGTTCTTGATTTGCTCCACAGTGTTATTAATCCCCAACCACCCACTTGTTCATTCTGTATGAGATTAGTTAATTGAAGGCGCTGTAATTCTTTACATGCAGAACTGGTCAAAACTCATTAATGATTTTGGAAATGTGGGGAAAAAAGGTGTATTCACTTTAAGAACTGGGTTGACGTCCAAGTATAAACTTAAGCACACATACGCTACACACACACACACACACACACAGGGGCCCTTCTGTCTTTCCAAAAACAAATTAAAAATCAACTTCCAGGCCATGTGAGTGTGTGTCTTTTTGATGTGATATGTCACATGCATCCTGTTTGACTCAGTCCTTCCAGCGGGTGTGTGTGTTGGTGGTTTTTTTCTAAGAATGGCCACACCGCAGTGCTGTCTGATGACATACAGTGCAGCACGCAAAGAGAGGTAGCACGAATGGTCATTTTCTGCACACACACATTGCCAAGTTATAAAACATTTTCACATGTTGGACCTTGCAGTAATTTAATGTCAAGGGCTGGCGCGCCAAAAAGAGGTCAGTGCAAAGTCTTCTCAAATTTTCAGCCGCCTTTCAGGCATCTAAGGGAGATTATGCTGTAGTATTTGTGCATTTTCTAATCAACTAGAGGTTCTTGTTAAGTGATTTCGCCTGAAATTACATGTTTCTTCATATAAAGACTAATTTAGCTGAACTTCATTGTAAAAAAACAAACAAACAAAAAAAAGCTCTAACTACAATTGACTTTCCCTTCAGGATCCATATGAACTACTGATACGTGTTCAAGCAGGTATCCATGTTTAAGCTGTTTTCCAAGTGAACCTGAGAGATTTGACCCAGCAACCTCCACCAAGTCAGATACCTCTGCACTAAACCGACTGATGGGCTGATGGATACAAACAGATGTTTTAACATGTCCATGGTAATACGTCACATATGGTATGTTCCAGTAGGTGTAAAACAAGACTCACTTTCAACCGCTCAACATATCCTGTGTTGTCATTGCGCAGTACATCTTGGTCTGCGTGCGAACACACAGCATTGCATCACGTCAGTAGAGGCTCACGCTTAAGGAGTGCGTATAACAAATATAACAAGACCAAGAGCCTCCAGCCGTGTCATGGGAGGTTGTACACTGGCACACTGGTGCTTTGAGCTAAATGCTAATATCAGTATGCTAGTGCGCTCACATTGACAATGGACACTGGATAAATTTTGACAAGATGGTGCCACTAAATAAGAAGTCAGGGGATGACCAAAGTAATAACGGTTCATTCTGAGGGCGACACAGATGTGTTTACCCCATTTCAGGGCCACCTGTCCGAGAGGAGTTGAGATATTTCCTCAAAACCACAAAAGTCAACCTCATGCCACTTTTTGCTCAGTATTAGATGGTTTGTTTACAAGAGAATTCCCTTAAAATCTCTACAGTTTGTCTCAGTTACCCCCTGGATTGGTTTCATGTCGCAGGTGACGCCACTCTTGGTGTGTGTTAGATCGGAAGACGGTGGTCTCCACGTAATCCCCTCTCCCTTGAAAGTGTCAAATATGCCTTCTCAGACTCCTGCTCCATGACAACATACCGCTTCATGTGGTGAACGCTAAACCAGAGCTGAGCCTGAGCTTTGAAGCCATTGTTAAAACATGTGAGGGTGCAATACCTTCAGTCACACGGGGACAATGATTAGCATGATTCATATCTCATAAAAGACGACACCTGTGTGTGCATGCCATGCTGTGCGCTGCTGTGCTGACGTGGTGGGGGGAAAAAAACTGGCCACAACTACATTTCCCAGATCCCAAATCTAATTGAATCTGTCATAACTGCTCTAATGATGGACGTGCATAACCCCGGCGTCCCCTGAGGGACAGGGCTTGGGTCCTGTGAGTCTCGGAGATAACATGCCCCACAGGTGTGGGGAGATGATGTACACAGACTCGGGTTACAGCAGACTGGCCTGGGACAGGTTGATGGAGGCTCTGATTGATCCTGAAAACAGAGAAGCCTGTGGGAGAATTGTAATTGAACCTGGAACAGATGTTTAACAGTCCAGGAAGAATGCGGTTATGATGAAGGTACACAGCCTGAAAGCCAAAATTACTCTAAATGAACAGAAATACCACAGTTTCACTGAATGATACTGGCAAGAGAAGCCTTTTTGGTGAATTGATTGTTAACTAACCAGACGGCATACGGGGTTCACTGTGCAGCTACAAAAATGTATCCACATGGTAGTTTGCAGCAGAAACGTGGTCCATCAAACTTTCTGAGGAAAACACGTCTTCGCTAATCCAACAAGCAGCAAAATGTGTTCCAAATTTAAGAGTAACCACAGATAGCCAGTGCCAAACCCTCAGTCCTCTAAACTCGCTCTCTAACATGAATATTTTCTCAACTTGAACTCATCTGGGATAAACTCTGCTTCACACTGGAGCTTCTGAAGGGGGCACCACATAAATTCAGACCGTGCTGCTGAACATGACGGTCAGAAATGTCCTCTTTTTTTTTTTTTTTTATCATAATTACACCAGCTGGCAACAAGACACTCATGCATATGCTATGAGAAAGTCAAATGCTGTAGACACTGGTGTTTTTTTACTGTTGTTTTTACACAGATTATGATCATGATCATTTTTATTTCTATATCAATGTTATCTTGGCATTTTGAGCATGCCTGATGGTGTTATACTCATTTATAATGTATTATGTCTATAAAGCATTTAATGTTAAGTTTTTACTCAATTTTCAAGTATGAATCTCTTATTTTGACAAAGTAATGTAATTAAGTATACTTCAATTTTCAGGTTCTATTTCTGCTAACTTTGCAGGTTTGTATTTTTAGTACAAAGTATAAATATCAATAAACCATGATGTACTATTGTAGAACAGACTACCCATCAGTTTATGCAGTCATTCAAATGAGCTGATGACTTGTTTGTTCTACAATAATAGCATCATAATTTATTGTTAATTAGATTTTGTATTAATAATACAAATGTGCCGTTACCAGCTGCAACATTAAAGTGATGAACATATTATTGCATCAGTAATTATCATTCTGTAATAGTATATATGTTACTCTGAAGTGGGTTGTTCTGCATAATGAGTAGTTCTACTTTTAACTCTTTAAGTACATTTTGCTACTAATATTTTTGTACTTTCACTCAAGCAAAATTGTGAGTACAGAACTCTTACTTCTAACAGAGTATTTCCACACTGTGGTATTGGTTCTCAGTACTTCTTCCAGTAGTGAAAGAAGTTTAACTCAGTATATACAGCATCTAAAGTAGTTAAAATTAGCTCCAGCTACTCTGCCAAAATATTCAAATACTTCCACTTTAATGCATTAAAAATAATCTAATAATGTTCTATGTATTAATTTAACACTGATAGGTATTTTGTCTCCAGTAATAACGACCTTTACCTTTATTTCTGATAATACATTCATATGTTTACGTAAGTTTTAAGACATTTATTTGTAGTAAAATATTTCTTAAAACACATGACTGCATCTTTTATTTGAGAACAAGTTACTTCTCCCACCACTGATGATCTGTAACAAAGAGAGCGACCGTGGGTGATGGATGATTTTCTTATCCCTGATTTCAGTAGATAACACAGTGAAGCAGATCATGAGATCAATCAATGTGACCAAACTGTGTTTTGCAAACTTATTCTCAAACACTTTTCAATGCAGAAGAATCAGAAATGTGATGGCACAGCACTGCCACCTGCTGATCCACACAGATATTGAAAATATATTGAAAAATAGCTTCAACTTTCCAGTAAGAAAAAAAACCCTCTCTTCATGAGTCTGAGTATTTATTGCATGTTTTTTTTTTGACTCTCACTACTGGTCTTGTCTGTCTACTCTGAAGCTCATGGTGATAACGTCCTCGATCCCAGCCTGCAGCTCATCATGCTCCTGCACAGCGGACACTCCTTTGGGGGTCCCGGTCAGGATGAGATCCCCCTCCTCCAGGGTGATGAACTCGCTGATGTAGCTGATGAGATAGGGGATGGAGAAAATCATCTGCGAGGTGCAGCCGCTCTGCCGCACCTGGTCGTTCACCTTCAGCCACAGCTTCACGCTGCCCGGGTCAGGGATGCGCTCCTTGGGGATAAACTCACTGACGGGGCAGGAGGTGTTGAAGGCTTTGGCCAGGGTCCAGGGCAGACCTTTGGACTTGCACTCGTCCTGGATGTCCCGTGCTGTCATGTCCAAGCACAGAGCGTAGCCTGCAACATGCTCCATAGCGGCGGACTGGGGGATGGCCGTGCCCCCTTTCCCGATGACCACCCCTAACTCCACTTCATGGTGCAGGTTGCTGGAGTACAGGGGCACCAGGATGGGTGAACCCTCTCTTACATATGCAGAAGGTGGCTTCAGGAACAGCACCGGCTCTGTAGGAATCGCATTTTTCAGCTCTTTGGCGTGGTCCGCATAGTTTCGCCCAACGCAAATGATCTTCCTCCCCCATTCCCAAAACCGAGATATATTCCGTGCTGTCATTGCGGAGAAATGTGAAAGTTTCAGCCGCCCTGATGCAGTCAGTACCAGGTTGAATAAACTTTGACCGACAGCTTCCTGAAGAGATTATTAACCTACGGCAAGCCTGACAGGACATACAGGGAAAATTAAAAAAAAAAAAAAATCTAACCACATATATTTTATCGATGTCTTTAAAAGTTTAATCAGAACAAAGAGTAAAACGAAATCCATCACATATACTCTATTCAATTTCTAATGATTCGGCGTTAACAAAGTGTGTAAATAACCATTTCTTCACGTGTTTAACTGTTTAGTCACGATCTACTCCCCCTGGTTTGATTGGTGGAGTCTGGGAGGTTAAAGTTGAAGCGGAACTGAGGCAGTAGCCAAACTTTTTCTGTTCATATGAATGTGATAACGAAAGAGGGGCTGTTGATATGTTATTCAAGTCACTAGTAGGGAGTGCCTGCACTCTGCTTGGAGCTGCAACAGCCTTCAAATTTGGTATGTCCACACGATTTTTTAGTATACAGACATCGAGCTAGCATGTTAGCTCTTGTACGTGGATTTTAACTAGTCACGGATGGCTAACGGTGTTTTTTTTGTTTTGTTTTGGTGTGTCTTGAGAGGAGTCAGATGAACACAGCTGGCCTGTCTAAGCAAACACCTGCACCTTCTTACATAATCTACCCCCTGACAGTCAGGTTAGATCAATACTGCGGCAGATAGCTAACTGGGTGACATAAATGTAATGCATTATGAAAGGTAGCATTGAAGCTAACGTTGTTGCCTTTACGGTGGTGTCGTGTACTCGTCCAGCCAATGGATGCTGTCTAACGGCAGCAGTATCCTGGTGTTTGTGGCCGCATGAAATAAACACGTTTAGAGAAAGAGTTCAGAAATCAAAGAAATTATTAACAGTGTCGTCATGCCAGACAGCCATAACTTAACATAACATGCCAGCCTGTCAAACATTGACTTGTAACCTCTCATGAAGCACCTGTGGAAGTCCAGGCCCAAGCTGCCGCTCTCCTTCACAGCGCAGTGAGGAAGACCTCTGTGGTGGAACAAGCAAACATGAAGATTGAACTTCTCCCAGCACTCAGCGACAATTACATGTACCTGCTGATTGATGTGGACTCCAAAGAAGCGGCTATCGTTGACCCTGTGGAGCCAGTGAAGGTCTGTGCATTTCATTGTATGATGTATTCTGTGTTGAAGTATGTTTGAGGTACTTTTACTGTACTCTGTGCTACTTTTTACGCCCCTACATTCAACATTTGTTTAACACAAGCAGAATGTGATCAGTTTATAGGATACGATGAATTATTGATGACATCCATTATTATTGTATACCGTGTATGTGTGTGTGTGTGTGTGTGTGTGTGTGTGTGTGTGTGTCCTTACACACCCAGAGGTATTATTTTGTACTTATCACAATACAGATATGGCAAAATCTCTTATCTACTCAAGCAAAGGATCTCAACAGTTTTTCCACCACTGGTTATATAACATTACATTGTAATGTGCGTGCTACCATTTAAGAATACTTAATCTGTGTTCATATGAAACAGAAACGGACAGCAAATCCTCACATATGAGAAGATGGATTTTCATCCTCGCTTGCATATGCACATTTGTGACCGTACCCTTAAACAATGATCAAAAATTGCTAGTGATTAATTTTCTTTTGATTTGATTAATCGATACCTCGTGTCAGCGCTTCTTCAGTTTGGCCCTTTTTGTGCTTTTGACAGGTTATTGAAGCTGTCAGAAAACATGGCGTAAACCTCACAACAGTTCTGACCACTCATCACCACTGGTAAGCTACATGCTATACTGGCTAATACTTGCATGATAAAGTACATTCATGAGGGCATTCTGAAAACATAAACCAGCCAAAAATGCCAAACGGTAAGAAGCTATTATACCTGCATGAACCCGTCTGCTGAACCAAAGAGCAGGAACAACACGCTGATCATTCTCTCTCCTTAGGGATCATGCCAGTGGAAATGAGAAGATGGTAAGGCTAATGCCAGGACTGAAGGTCTACGGAGGAGACGACAGAGTTGATGCTCTTACAAAGAAAGTTTCTCATTCCAACACCTTCAAAGTAAGACCATCAAACTGTCTCTTCTACGGTCCAAATATAAGCCTCAAATGACTGATATTTTCTCACTGGTGTCATTCTTTCCCAGGTTGGATCACTCAATGTCAAATGCCTGTTTACACCATGTCACACAACTGGTCACATCTGCTACTATGTGACAAAAGAAAACAGCACAGAGCCACCAGCTGTTTTCACAGGTATGTCTGATATCTTTAACCCTTCAGATCGGATGAACTGCGCAAATAAATACCATGTGATACTGGAGACAGTGAAGCTCTTAAACCTGTCAAGCTTGATCAATAAATACTGATGCAGTAAGAAGTCAGCGCTCTGTCGTGTGTGACCATTAATGGAGGTTTTCTTTCCTATGCAGGGGACACGCTGTTCGTGGCTGGTTGTGGTAAATTCTTCGAGGGTACAGCAGAGCAGATGTACAAAGCCTTGATAGAAATTCTGGGACGCCTGCCTCCTGAAACAGTAAATATCTGCATCTATATCCATCTGTAATGTCAGTGTGAAAGGTGTTACTGAAAGTCTGAATGCAACACTGAATGAATGAATGAATGAATGGATCGTTCTGAACGAAATTTAAGGAAGATTTAATTGAGGTGAGAGCTGTTGTTTGAAAGTATACTGAAGCTGCATGTTAGACTGACTAACCGCTTTGTGTTCGCGTTTAAGCGTGTTTACTGCGGTCATGAGTACACCATCAGCAATCTGAAATTCGCTCGTCACGTGGAGCCGGACAATGAAGTCATTCAGAAGAAGCTAGCGTGGGCAAAGGTAATTGACTGAGGTGTCACATCCAATCAGATGATCAAACACTGAAGCTGCTGAAAGTAAAAATAACTTTGCGTCTGCGTGTTTGTTTTTCTGTAGGAGAAGTGCAGCAATGGAGAACCCACCATCCCGTCCACTTTGGCAGATGAATTCACATTTAACCCCTTTATGAGAGTCAAGTATGTAGTGCATGATTTAATATTGTGTCATCCAAAAAATGTTTTGTTGTAAACTTGCAGCACGTGGATGTGTCAGTGTAGGCTGTTTAGAGCTAATTACTGTCAGCGCTGCTTACATTTCTTTATGTTTATTTTAGAGAGAAGTCTGTGCAAGATCATGTAAAGCAGACGAACCCAATTGAAACCATGAGAAGTCTCCGGAAAGAAAAAGATGGCTTCCGGGTGCCCAAGGAGTGATGTCCTTGGCGCTCATACCGGCTGTTCCCGATCAACTGCTTACAACACTGCTTGCTATCAATGGCATACAATAGAAAATATCTACAATTAATCTTCAAAGCCACTTGAAATACCACTAGAAACTGCATCACTCTCAGTCAAGGCACACATTCAGATATTCAGTCCTGATATGGCCATAAACTAATGTGTCATTATTTTTATGATGATGTTGGTGTGTTGATTTTAAGGAATATATGGCCATTAATTGAATGCTTTAAAGGAAAAATGACTTTGTTAATTTGTAAATGAGAGTTTTAGAGTCTAGTTTTATGTTGTAATATATTCATGTACAAACTGCTGTCTCATGAAGTGTTCAAATTCAAACTTTTAATAAGACAGGGAACCACATGAATAACAAATGTTGTAAAATTTCTGTAAATTGATAAAGCCATTTCTGTAAAGATTCGTATCCATGTTTTATTCTGACCTGGAATGTTTCTTCATGACACTTCTTGTCATATTTGCTAGTTTAGTTGTTTAATATGTAAAATACAGCACAAGTGTTTTCCTTCCTTTATTTAAAAGCATTGTGTGTGCAAAAGCATTGTCAGCGTATCAGTGTCAGCATTAATTGTTAGATATCCTGAATGCTCGTGTTCATGTGAAGCACAGTCTTACAAAGAATGTTGCATGATGTTCTTTGCAAAAAAGCAATAAAACACATGTATTTTGAGTCAGCAGAAAATGAATGACTTGCATTTGAAATGTGCTTTAAGTATCAAGAGTAAAAGTAGACATTATTAAGAGTCCCATTGAAAGTGTCATATTATCATACAAATTCATTAACGTCAGCACTTTAGTGTAGCTGGTTGATGTGAAGCTAATTTTAAAGACCATCAAATGCTTTATACACTGTTGGTATTTATTATTTTTATGATATGAAAATAATCGTTTTCAAACTAATCACTATAAGTTTGAATGATAATTTATTGAAGTAGAGCTACAGCAGAAAATGGATATTTGCAAGTAAAGGTACCTCAAGATGCTTCATTGTAGTACTCGTGAGTGAATCACTACTGTTAGTAAGAAATGCAGTTGTGCGATTCCATTAAAGTATTTTACATCGAGATTCAAATCTTTATTATTTTATATGAAATAAGTCTTTATTTTCCACCGTGTAACAGTCGACATACAAAATACTGAGCAGAATATAACAAAGTAATAGAAACAGTCGAGTTTTAATGTAACTCATTAAAAAAAACATAATTAATAAAATAGCAAAGTGATAAATGGCGACTTTTTCCCTTTACATAAGTATCTTATGTGAAACGTCATAGATCGAAAGGCGCTTTTCTGGGCTCCATTAAAATGTCTTGGATCTGACATGTAGGCTCGATGATGTCGCGATAACTTCGCAGTCTGAGAGCAGAAATGTTGACCACTACGGTTGAATAGGAACTTTCAGAACATCGCAGCCGCACAAGGATAAAACATCTTAATCGGGATTATTTGGTCTGAGGTAACTGTGTTTTTCTGTAGATTGTTTGATTTAATGTTCAAGCTTCGTGACACATCAGCAGAGCCTGCGGAGGCTTTAACGTCCTGCTAACACAAGCGTACAGCTGCATGCTTTTATTAGCTCAAGTAACACTTCTGAGCATCAGTGATCAGTGTGCACCTGGTGCAGATGTCCACATAAACACTAATTAAACTCTTCCTGAAGTGTCGCGCGCAGTGCTACGCATGCGTTGGAGGGAGCCATGAAGGTAAAGGTGATCTCCATCCTGGAGGACAACTACATGTACCTGGTGATAGAGGAGCAGAGCAAACAGGCTGTGGCCGTGGACCCTGCTGTGCCACACCGGGTGAGAGGCTCACACTCAGGTTCACTGTATGTCACAGTAATAGTATAATGAGAAATTATTCATTATTATTATTTATATGTTATTGTAGCAAAAAAACAAACAAACAAAAAAAAAACAGGATGACATACAGACCTTAACATACATATAGAAAATAAAAACTATCAACATCATAATTATGATAATAATAAGATAAACAGGAAATAAAAGACAGCAGTTAATAATAATTAGATAATAATAAAGGACAAAAAAAAAATGTATGAATAAATAGTTTGTAACTGATGTGAATGAATGTTTGTGTGTCTATTTTCATCATTTATAAATATATATACATAATATAAGGACAAAACCTGAAGACATTAATTTTCATATCATGCAGGCAAAGAAATCAGCAAATTCTCCCAGTTTAGAGGCTGAGCTGAGGAAAGTTGCTTGAAAAATAACTTTGATTCTTCGATTATCCAGATTGATTGTTTCTCTGTTGTTCATATGTGAAATGCTAACAGGCAGAAACTGTTTTTTCGACAGCTGCTAGAAATAGTGAAGAGAGAGGGCCTGTCTCTGACGGCTGTTCTCACCACACACCATCACTGGTGAGCCTGTTTGGCAGCCATGACTTTAAGTGACTCAGTGATACCAGAACACCAGCACATAACCCTGCCCAAGAAATAACGGACTATTTCCACCGATCAGGGACCATGCTCGGGGGAATGAGGCTCTGCTGAAGGAGGTTCCTGGGCTGAGGGTGTACGGTGGAGATGATCGGATCGGGGGTCTGACGGATAAAGTCACCAACGCTCAGGAACTCAAGGTGCCCACAAAGTAGCAGGAGTCAAATGTGTTTACCTGGATGATGCTCCAGCTCTGATTGTTGATTGATCGTTGTGTCTCTGCCGTGTCGTCTTTTCATATTGCGTCTTCTCCACTTTGCAGTTCAGCTCCATCAATGTGAGGTGCCTGTTTACTCCCTGCCATACCTCCGGTCACATGTGCTACTTTGTTTGGGAGGATGAGTGCACTGACGCCCCTGCCGTGTTCACAGGTCTTTGTCTGTAAATATAAAGAGCTGGTGGACCAGTTTATACCTCTACAGTACACTCGCTCTTTATATATAATCACTTAATCTTGAGTGGCCAGGGATGTGAATCCTTGTTGACCAGCACTTTGTCCATTGTTCTTGTTGTGTGGAATGACAGGGAGTGACCGCTGCCTCCACTTGTCCTTTGTTTTGGTCAGGGGATACGTTGTTCATTGGTGGATGTGGGCGGTTTCTTGAGGGTACAGCAGAGCAGATGTACCACAATCTGACCCAGGTGCTGGGCTCTCTACCTCAAGACACGGTTAGTGGAGATTCGTTGCGCTTGTGCTCAGCCCTCACAGGGTTAACGGCGGCTAACATGACCTCAGCTACGAGCTGGTGTGAGACTGAGTCACTGTGATGCATGAACACGCATACAATGAAGGGATTGAGTGCAGCCTGGCTCTCCTTTCTCCCTTTTCAGTACAAAACATCTTAAAAATGGCACAAAACCCAGAATGGTCAAACTCTGCTGCTGTGTGTGTGTGTATGAGTTAATTCATCACATCTGGAATCCTGACTTTAAATCCTGCTGTGTTCATCTGTAGAAGGTGTTCTGTGGACACGAGTACACCATTAAGAACCTGAAGTTTGCCATGCTGGTGGAGCCAGAGAACGAAAAGGTGAAGGAGATGCTGAGCTGGGCCCGGGTGAGCGACACAGCATGAAGAATAAAACTCGCAATATTCGACCCAAACCGTATGAGCACATTGGTCTGTCTCATCATTTTTTAAAGAAAGCTAAATAAACAGCTGGGCACCACTGTTTTTAGCAAACGTTACTAAAAAAGGAGTAAATAGTGCACTTGCTGGGGACTACTTTCAGCTGCAGATTAATACACATTTGCTGTTTTAGTGAGTATTTTAAATGAATCAAAATAAACGACAGTGCCCGTGTTAAAGGTCATGAAGGCGGCTCATTGCTGGTTTTGGTCTTTTTCATGAGATTTGTTGACATACACAAGAATATATCCTTTAATTGCATAGAAGAAATGTGTATTTTGCTGAGTTGCCTGAGAGTCTTTGCGTCTGCAGGCCAGAGACGATGATGACAAACCCACAGTGCCATCCACCTTAATGGAGGAGTTTGAATACAACCCTTTTCTCCGCCTCTCGTGAGTTTGGATATTTATCCACAGTATGTTTGAACATTTATGATGTTTCCTGCCTGTTGTGTTAATCTCTCTTCCTTCACTGTAGGGAGGAAGGAGTACAGAAGTTCACAGGGAAGACAGACCCTGTTGAGGTGCTGAGGGCCCTGCGGAAGGAGAAGGACAAATTTAAGAAGCCCAAAGAGAGACTTCCTCCCCACGCCATGTTGGCTTTGGAGTGGGGGCTTCTCAGACCCTGAGATCCAGTTTCAGAGCTCTGACATACTCAACCATCAAGGAGAAGTCGTTTCAATGGCTGAATGAAGCAGGACACAAGACTGTAGAGTGTGATTGTTGCTTTTACCCTACATTTAACCAATTTATGCCGCCGTCGACCCCCACGGGCACGCGTGTTGTTTTAGTAATTCTAAAACAATGTGTGCACGAAAAGGCCAGTGCAAAGCTGCTCTCACTTAATATTAAGGGCTGGTCTCCCAGTCTGATATGCACAACTGAACTGCACCAGGTAACACCTATTTAGACCAACTGAAAAAACTGCTGCGATTTTAATGTGTTTTGTGTATTTATTGCTTTGAAAAGATGGTTTTGGGAGAAAATAAGCTTAATTTCTTAATTTCTTTAATTTCTTTCTCTTGCTCACTTTCAGAATGTTTATTTTCTGTCTGGTAATGACTGCCGCTGCTTTTTGCTGGCACGGCGCTGTGGAGACAGGTCTGGTTATGCAAGACTTTTTACCTGTTTCACTTTGGGCAAAGTGTATACACAATATATTTTACAATTGTTCTCTTACTTACTTTTGCAGCTAAACGCAACAACTGATTTACCATAAAACAAGTTAATTTCTCTATAATTTATAGCCTTATACGTTGGAACAGAAGTCTGATATGTTGCACTCAAACTGTACAAGGGTAGAAAAAACATGCAGTGTATATAACTATGATGGTCAACTGCTGCTTTCTATCTCAAAGTTTCCATCCTCACTTTGCCGGAGCTTGTAACGGTACATCACAGATTATTCAATAAAACATATCAGTCTGAATCAATAATCTTTGGGCATATTCTTCATATCTTTTAAAAAGAACTTACAAAATGAATGGCTATAATTAAATAATGTCTTTATTTTTCTGTATACACATATAATGATTAAATAAACAGGAATGATTATATTGTGCTTTATGTTATTTCACATTTTCAAAGTGTAACAGGTGCCACACAAACTAATTATTGACTATTCATACGTGTGAAATGAAAACCAGCAGTGTAAGGACAAATTCTCAGACCACATATATAACTTGGCTTGACTTCATCGTTGTGTCTTTGCCCGGGTCTTCTACCTTTCCAGGCACACAACGTTTGAGAGAAGTGGTTTTAAAGGTTGTTGGCACACATCACACCTGCTTATATTCGACTCTGCTCACATCTCGTGTCTCTGAAGAGACAGAAGTAGTCACATATGTTTGGACGGTTCTGTAGTCAGTGTCTGCTGAAAAACACTTATGCAAAAATAAAATTCTGCAAAAACATCCAGTCTGCTGATGGTGGATTCTGGCAGACGCATCATTCACCACTTCATAGTGAGCCCGTTAGTCATCTTCTCCACAGTGTGGTACTGTGTGTGCAGCAGCTCTTTGGCTCTCTCCTCCCCTACACTGAGGAGCCAGGACTGGTACAGCTCGGCCACATGAGTGTCATCCTCTGGCAATAGGGGGCGCTCTGCCTTGTAGAGCTCCTCAACCTTCTGGAGAAGCTCCTTTGGGTTCTGACCAGGTAAGGGCTTCAGCTGTCCGCCACCATTTAGACAGCCTGAACAGAGCAAAGAGGCGAGGGGGATCATGCTGCGTTTAATGCTTTATATTTGCCAGCAAACATTAAATTAGTCAAGCAGTCCTAGCATGACTTCATCTGATGACTCTAATTAATTTTATAGCTTCCATTTGTACATATACATAACAAGCATGACATTTATCCTCAACGCTTCAACTGTAATACCTTACACTGATCTTCTAATGTGGCAGACATGCTTTGCCAATCGAGCAAACGTGCAACAGCACAAATCAAGGATGAACTGTTACACTTTACCTGATGGACAAGCCATGACTTCCACAAAGTGGTAAGGTGACTTCCCCCTCTTCAGCTTCTGCACCAGGTTCTGGATGTTGCGGAAACCGTATGTGGATGCAAAGCACAACAGGACGACTCCGTCTCTCTCTATGGTCACTTCCTGGAAGTCTTTATTCCTGTCGCAGAGGGGTATAAGACAAGTAAGCTGCTGCAGTTTATCAGCTTCACACAGAAGTGAAGAGGGAAAGCTATTCTGAGGTCATTAAACTTGTTTGCATGAACTGGAACTGTTCTTCAAGCTTGACTGTTCCTAGAGTCATTACGAGCCCGAACCACAAATAAGCACAAAGAGTCCATCTTCAGACAGACTCACCTGAGGGTTTTGTAGGTGAGCTCCTTCACCTCCTCTCCAAACAGCTGCTTGGCTGCATAGGTGAAGACATGATGGAGGTAACCCCCTGACCCGCTCCCAGCATGGCTCAGGAACTCATCCCCACTCACACTGCTGAACCTGGATTGAGAATAATATGCTGTGCGTGAGTCCATCGAGTCTTGTGGAAATTCATACTGTGGCTTATCTCAAAGGAGGAGACAGAACATACATCGTATCAAGGGGCGCAGGTTCCACATCATTAAGAGACACATTTTTCTCCTCCAGCATTCTCTGAACCTCTCCTGTGTGAGAAGGTGGAAGGTATAAGAGAGACGACAATCCACATTCAGACACACAAAGAGCCTCATAAGAGTAGCTACTGTACCAGAGGTGATGACACAGTCCACTTCCCGAGTCTCAGCTTTGTTCATGTAGAAGTCTGACCTCGAGGCCTCAAGTTTCTTATCAAAGCAGGGCATCACGGCCACATGGTAGATCTGCTGCGGACTGAGACCCTAACGACACACACGATGCAATGGCAACTCATTATTATTGACCTGTTTTCATACCCATACATCTCTCAGCATTCATAACTAGGGGTGTCACAATTTGCAGAATCTGATGTGCAGGTGTTCCCGTACCTGTTGTTCAGCAAAGTAGCCTTTAACCAGAGAGCCCATCATCTGCTGGGGCGAGCGAGTGGTGCTGATGTATGGAAGAATGAACTCCCCGTGGGTCTTCTCTGCATAGCAAATCCAACCTGAGCGCAGTATAAACACATATGCACACAAATCAGTATTATTAGTTTTTTATTGCACTTTAATTAAGCATATCAGTAAGTTACATGATCCACCACGTTATGAAGAAGGTTCCTCCCTCAACACACCCACACACAAATTGTTTTATTATACTTTTATGATTATTAATCAATGGACTTTCACACTGCAAATCAAAACACATTTTGTAACTTCTGAAAACTGAAACAATAATGAATATACGAAGTCAGTAAAATAAAAAAGATTTTCTCCTTCTTTAGTTGTTACATTGTGCATTTGGTCATTTGGACAGCTGACAGGAAATGAGGGAGGAGACATGAGGATGTATATTATACCTGGACAGGCTGATGTCATCATAGGCAGACATTTAGGGTCCTGCTCCTTCCTCTGGAAACGCTCCACAAACTCCCTCTGGCTCTCCAGCAGGCTGAAGGTCCGACTAAAGCTTGTATCCAACACATGATGAACCCCTGCAAAGGTGATAACTGTCTTCAGAAGCGACTGTGCCTGCCTGGATCAACCTCTCATCTTCATTTCCTGATTTACTTTCATCTGCATGACAGAAAATTTGCGCTCACCAAGGCCTTTGAAGAAAGACGTAAGCCTCCGGCCCGCCTCAGTGCTGCTGAGGTCATAGCGTGCTGCGAGGGAGGCTCTGGACTGCGGCGACACCGACACCACCACCACCTTCTGCTCTGTCGCACTGGCCTGTGGAGGGAGTCCAAAGGACGCACAGGCGAATGTCATCATAATCATGACCTGACACATACGACACAAGCATTCAAACACACATATATCCATTTCTACCTTGTTGTTGTTCAGCACTTTAAAGAGCTCCTCGTGGCTCTGCTGCGTGATGAGGACGCTCTCAGCTGAGGTGATGCAGCCGCTGCAGGCCAAACAGTCGTTCAGTGTGATCTTTGCTTTCTCCAGCTTCTGCTTCCCTCCATCCTACAAACACAAGGTAAATCAACTCAAGGTAAACAGCAGTGAAATCCTTCAGTTTATTTGTATTTCATTCTAGGTTTTTTCAAAAGGAAAATCATACACACATACAGTACATACATACACAGCCAATAAAACATATCACACATCAAAATATCACAGCAAACTACACTTAAGACAAGAACATTAGATCCTCGGCCTTTTGCAACAAGCCTACTAGGCAAAGCATCAGTCACTGGACCAGAGAAGAATTTATCTCTGTGCTGATGAAGGTGATAACCTTAGACCATAAGGATCTATCACAGGGCAAGAAGACAACATGTAAGAGGGTCCCACAAGCAACCCTTCACTTTTAATAACTGACCCACAGGTTTTGATTGAAGCCTTGACACCCACCTGGCTGACTTGGACATAGCTGCCATCATCTTCTATTTGGATTTTGGCCACAGATTTACCTTTTTTCTTCTCTACTTTGACAGGTTTGACACACTCCTGCAGAACAGGAAGCACACATGTAAAGTAAAGTAAAACATACCACGGTTCAAAGGATAAACACAGCGATGTAGAACAAACGACAGGAAGAACGACAGGAAAGAGAATAAGTATATTATTAGGGGTCAACAGTATGGACTTATAAGCCTTAATCGACAATAATTTAACATTTTTTACTCTTCATCCAGGTGAAAGTTGGCAGGAACTTATTAAATTCTTCATGACAGGTAGAAAATGAGAGTTTAAGACGCAAATGAACATCACAGCCACATTATTCAGCACATGGCAGGTTATAAATCTAAACAATGTAAACCGGCAAAATAGACTTTCAAATGACAATTTGGGCAGTAACTCAAGTTAGAGTGCAGCATTTTCTATTGAGATACAGTATAACTCAAATATATCCACTGAAACCACGTCCGTCCTTAAATAACGTAACTATTTCACTACTGTTACATCATCGCTAACATTAGCAACAAGCTAACTGCTGAACACGCATTTAATGTTTCTAACGTTAGCGGGGTTTGTGATCAATAACAGTTCAACCAGTTAGTTCACAGTGTTTTCTGTTAACCTTTTGTCGAGTCGGATTTATGGTTGTTGTTGTTTTTGTGGTCGCTCGCTCACACAACAGCGACCAGCTAACAGTTAGTCAGCATGCTATTTTTTTCCGTACGATTTCGCTATTGGCCGCTTGCGAAGTGGATCATTAGCGATAACTATATTCTTTTGGAATAAACCTGATGGTGTAACATGTTATGATAATTTCCCTACCTGAGAGGGGGTGATAAAGTCATCGAGGTCTGTCAACTGCAGCACACCGCTGAAGTGAGAAGCCATATTTGCTGCCGTAAAGTGGTTGTTGTTTACATTTGTGTCGTGAATAGCTATCCTCCAGCAGAGACAACCCTCACTACAAGTCAGATGTCACTGCGTTTATCTGTCATCTCTTTCACTACTGATTTCATTAACATGTCTCTCTGTATCTTCTATGTTTTTTTGTACGTATTATTAACATATAATAAGGTGAAACTACGAGCTTACAATATTAAAATGCTGATATGAATCATATCCACCTAAATAAAGGGAAATGGACAAGTCAGAAATATTTTAAACTGCAGCGAGAAATGAATGGAGACATTTTCATTTTCATTGTACAGCTTGCACAGTGTAGCTCCTTGTTTCTACAGTGACAACATAAAATACATTTGCAAAGCTGCTGCCTGGACTGGCTTTCAGTTGTTACTTCTCTGTGTTAGTAAATCATGTGTCCTCATTATTGAATACATGGCCACTTTAAACATCTAAGGAGAAAGATGGACTGTGGGCCCCAAATCTCTCTCCAAGCCATGCCACTGTTTGTTTTCTTTACTGATGCCAAATAATGTATTAAATGTAAAACCCTGTTGATATTAAATTACTATATTATTGTGCAAAAATTGTACAGTAGAATTTCTCATGGAGCAACAGGTGGGAAGCAGGGACAAGGTATGGTTAATCCCTTCTCTTCATAGGTACAGTAATACAAAAGGGGACTTCACGTGTGTTAAACTACAACGGAGACTCCTAATTTACAGAAATTATAGTTTCATGAAACAATATTATATTATGAGAATGTAGAGATAGCCGGGATCTGTAATAGGTTGAAGAGTCTCCACATATTCAGTAGTCAGGGCTCCTGTTTATTTCTGGGCCACTGTGTGATTAATATGCATATTCTGATTCAGACTCAGTGTACTCTTCTTCACACACGCTGTGGCTTTCAGGGTCCTTGATAATGTGGGGCCCAAATCGGTCCCACTTCCTGTGAAAGCTCAGAAAATTCTGTACTATTATTGCTTCTACACATGTTTCCAATGTTTGAGGAAACAGTATTGTATTGTCTTACATTTTTATAGCTAATGTCTAAATAATATTGTGGCTATGAGAACGAAACAGACATGCATTATTATGGTCCAAAAATAATCCTATATTTATCACATACATAAACAGATAAAGGGATTAATGGATACCATCTATTTAAGTATACATTTAGTTCAGACCGATTTTTAAACATTCCACACAATATTTCATAGACTTAATTCATTCATTCACAGAATATTTGTGGGCGAAATGAGATCATATTTTCTCGTTTTCTGATCTCTATCCATGGAAAGACATACGCACGCGCCCTTTTGTTGTTATGACTACGCGGTCGTAAATCCGCCATGTTTTCCCTCCTCCTTGTAGCAGCGTTGCGACAGAGACGGAGAATTCGAACGACATGAATGTAGAAAATAATCATACGGCAGAAACAGAGAGGGAGCAAACGAAGGACGGCAACGAGACGATCACCATTCAGACAACGCTTGGAGATGAAGGTCAGTTCTCTTCCTTGCTGAAAAAAGAGTGAAATGTTTATCAGATGATGTGTTTGGGCCTAGCTGACTTCCTCCATCGTGAAATGTTGCTAGCAGCTAGCCGGTAGCAGCCTTTAGCAACAACATTAGCTTGTTTGCGTGCTCGCTGTAGCTTTGCTCAGATTAGAAGTCCAGCCTCTCGGTAGTGTTTGGCCAATGTACATCAGATAGGTGGTAGCAGGCAGCATTAATACTTTATGAAGTTGTCTCACACTGACATGTGTTGTCAGATGAAGATGTGCACAAGTGCGGACGCTGTCAGAGCGAGTTTTCCACGCTGGAGGCTTTTATCCAGCACAAGCTACAACACAACTGCAAACGAGTGGAGGCACAGGAGGCGAGCAGCGAGGATGCCAATCAGGAGGTACGAATTGAACTGTGTGGGTTTATGTCCAGTAACCACCATAAGCAGCAGAGGTGGAACCAAATGTTAATATCCACATTTTGCCAGGTTACTGCAGCCAATGGAAGTTCTTCTTCTGAGGTGAAAACAGCTGAAGGTGCATCCTCAGATGAACCAGGGAAGACCTCTAACGGTGGGTCAACATTATAAGACAACATTAAGAAACATTAAGAAAGGAGTAAACACACTTGAGAAGCTGAGATCAGTGAATGTTAAGTGTTTTTGCTTGAAAGACCGCTGAAGCCATATATATGCTCACGCTCTAGTCAACATAGTTTCGACTTGTGAATTTGATCTTTAAATCTGCAGGGGGATTGAGTTGTTATTGTGTCTGTTTGTCACACAGATGAAAACCGTGGTGAATTGGGTCGAGGTCGCAGGAAGAAAAGTGTTTCGCTTAAAGTTGCCGACCAGTCGGATGGGACTGAAGGAGCCATATCTGACGGTGCTGACAGTAACAAGCATGTTTACAAAGTCAACCAAGAGGGACGCTACATTTGCCAACTTTGTGAAAAGACATTTAAAACAGTGAGTCATGTGTTTTGTTTTTGTCTGTGTCTTTCATCAGGAAATGTTGGCCAGATTTTCTTATATGAGTACCTTGAATGAGTAGATTTCTTAATTGTTAACATTTATCTTCATACCAGGCAGGGGACATGTTACACGTAATGTTGCCATGTGTCTCTAATACTTTGTATTTTTCCCCGACAGACCAACATCTTAAGAACTCACATGAAAACTCACAGTGACCAGAAGAACTTCTCATGTGACCTATGTGGGACCTCGTTTCGCACAAAAGGCTCCCTGATTCGTCACAATCGTCGTCACACTGGTACAGACAGTAAACTGTGACTGTTTTTGTCTTGAATCGATGTCCTCTAATGAATTTTACCTGATAATACTGCTGTCTTCCTGTTCTCTTGCAGATGAACGGCCATATCGCTGTAACCTATGTGGCCAGTCCTTCAGAGAGTCGGGCGCCCTCACCAGACACCTTAAGGCCCTCACACCCTGCACAGAAAAGATCCGCTTTGTTCAGTATAAGGAGATCTTGGTCAGCAAAGATGGAGTACAAAAAGGTCAGATTTATACTGCAGGAGCTGTTACCTTGTGCCAGTGTCCCTGTTTTTGGAATAGCTATGGAAGGGATAATCCATTGAGTCACTAACAGGTCTGTCTGAATTTTCCAGGAGTTGAAGACGATCACGCTGCAGTGGCTGGCCAGCAAGAGGTGGTGGTTGTGGAGCAACAGCCAGAGGAGCAGGAGATGGTGGAGGGTCAGACTGCTGTCGTCAGTGTGGTAGAGGCTGGTTCCCAGGAGGTCCTCCATCAAGTCCACTTCACAATGGAGGTGGATGGAACAACGCAGGAGCAACAGGTGAGTGGAGAAAGGGAGCACATTTTTAAAATTATAAAGAAAAGGTGCTGTCATAGGGATTTGGTGCGAGGTGGTTTTGACTCTAACACACATCCAATCTGTTCTGTTGATCTGGTGCTCTGCCTCTGGCCAGGTTGTGGTAGAGCAGTCTCAGGCAGAGGCCCTGGCTGCTGCTGCAGCAGCAGGTGACAGCCTCATCTGCCAGGCCATCATCAACTCTGGCATTGCACTGGGGACAGAGGAAGCTGTGGTCGAGGAGACCTCACAGCCAACCGAGCAGATTAATAGAATAGAATCTGACAGTCCTGATGCCGATCAGGGTATCACTGAGATCCAGGTTAAAGAAGAATTTGTGGAGGTGGAGATGGAGACGGAGGTAAGGATGATGCATTTTCTACATTGTGTCATTAGATCTATAATCTGACTCCTGATTGCAGATTTGTCTTTTATGTCCAGTAGTTATTTTGGGTCACTTTGCACCTGAGCTGCAGAGAACAGAGCACACTGTGCTTCAGCCATTGTTTCTACACTCTGCTCCCAGTTACTTTCAGCATCAGGGAGAAATGAAAAGCTGTCAATCACTGATCACTAGGACTCCAGTTGGGGAAACTCCGATCAGTTCTAGAAACATTTGAAGTGGTTTTCAGCAGAACAGGGTCTTAGTCTGGTGTTGCAATGACTGTTTGCACACATTTGTCTGTTCGTCCATCTGTCCATCCCATTCTCTTGAGCACATATCTTAGGACGTTAGGATGTAAACTCCAACTTAAATGGTTTACAGAGA
The DNA here is from genome assembly GCF_051107435.1 of Chaetodon auriga. Classification (NCBI taxonomy): domain Eukaryota; kingdom Metazoa; phylum Chordata; class Actinopteri; order Chaetodontiformes; family Chaetodontidae; genus Chaetodon; species Chaetodon auriga. Next base: position 11,828,788 of record NC_135089.1, on the reverse strand, counting down.
CATAAAACTGCAAGGCAGTAATTCTAGTTTTCCAATGTCTTTATTTTCTGCTTTTGTTTCTTTTGCAGGAAGCAGGTGATGGAAATGATCAGACATCATCAAAATTGCACACGTGTCCACACTGTAATCGCTCCTTCAAGGGACTGAATTACTTCCGCTTTCATGTCAAGGGACATTTGGGTAAGTCCCAAATAACTAATGATGACTCACAGTGTCACTGCACTCTGCCCTCTTATAATCCTTTTGTCCCACCTTTGTGAAATCAAAAGAAAACAGCTGGTGGGACACTGACACCTGTCAGAAAAAAATAAATTGCAATTTCAGCAATTTAATGGGCCTTTTTGTTTGATGAATAATTATTTTTTCTCTGTGTCCTTCCTCTTAACACAGGCTACAAGCCCTTTAAGTGCACACTGTGCCACAAGGAGTTTCTGACTGGTTACCTGCTGAAGAAACACATGGAAGTCCATGTCAGTGAGAGGAGGTACAAGTGTGGTGAGTGTGGCAAGCTGTACAGAACCATTGGGCATGTCCGTGAGCACATGAGGGCTCACTCAGATGAAAGGCCCTACCACTGTACCAGGTGCAACAAGGGATACAAGACCAAGGTGATTTTTATAGATCTTAATCTTTGTGTTGTATTGAACTGAGAGATCAGGGTGACAGTATCTAACACGTGTCTTTGTCTTGCTCAGAATGCCTTGCAGGTGCATCAGCGGACTCATGGTGATGAGAAACCTTATGTGTGTCAGATCTGCTTGAGAGGCTTCAGGGAGAAAGGTTCTTTGGTGCGACACATCCGCCATCACACCGGAGAGAAACCTTTCAAGTGCCCAAAGTGCAACCGAGGCTTTGCTGAGCACGGGACTCTCAATCGGCATATGCGCGCTAAAGGTCAGCAGGAAACAAAACAAAACTGAAAACAAGTACTTGCAGCTGTGGTGCAGACAGACCTGATAACACAGGCTGTGATTTCCATCAGGAGGCTGCCATAAGGATGATTCCAGCGAGCAGCAGGGTGCGGTAACGGAGGAGCAGGCGTCGGTGGACAGCCTCGCGACAGCAGCCATCATCTCAGAGGATCCTCATGCTGTCTTGGTGGAGTTCTCCTCGGTGGTGGCAGACACGCAGGAGTACATCATCAAGGTGAGCCACAAGGAAGCAGTGGTAAGAGGTGCATTTAAGGGGAAATCGTACGTAGACATTCTGTCCCTATTAATGATTTCACGGCAGGTGTTTTCTGTTAGTGGTCACTTGTAGAGAGCGTGCTGTTATATCACTGGTAGAGGTGGAATCTGAAGGGCAGAACAATGATCACATCTGCAGATAATTGATTGGGTCGCTGTTTCCACATAATTAGTCATGGGCAGATGAAGCCTTATGAAGCTTTGGGCTTTGTCTCTATTTGTGCCAAAAAAGTTTCAGGACTTCGCTCATCAAACAGTGACATCTGGTGGCTTGTAAAACTTATAGCAGCCCTTCAAGACCTGGACTGAAGCAGCGTCACACCTCGCAGAAATGAGTATTTTTGACGTTTGAGAAGCTAGCGTGTTATTAAATCTCTATCATTCTGTTGAAAAGTACTGAATTAAGTATGGAGTAGCAGTACAAATGCAGGCAAAAAACAAAAGCAAAACATCAAAGCATTATTTTCCATAATCAGTTCAAGTTACTTCCAAAACAGTCAGTTCAGTTCAACTGGAAAAAATAATAATGGAATGAAAACAGTTACCTGCGAGTCATGCGACTCCATTGAAACCCGAGCCGCGTTTTTCGTCACGTCAGTCGGGGTTTATTTACAGCTGCTGTAGCAAGGATCTCCAAGGTCTGTAGAACTCGCAGGAATTTATTTCCCAGAGGATTCAGAAAGAGAACAAACACGGATTTACATACAATGCAGACTTTAAACAAGAACAGCAAGAAGACGGACGTCAAACAGGCATCTTTCTGCTCAGTCTCACCACCTCCTTCAGCAAAATATAACATCCTCTGTGGTAGTGATGCCAGATGTCTGCAACACAAGTTTTGGAGCTTCAGTATCATCCACCCATCGCTATAAATATTTTCTTGTTTACACACTACTCCTTAACCTTACTGACTGTGAACAAGGCTCAACCAATTCCTAACTTCAAAGCTTCACATACTGTGTTTTGTTGTAGAGTAACTGAAGACATTGATGCCTTTGGCCCCTTCTGGGCATCTTTTTCGATGGACTTCTGATTTATGTTGGAGACTTGCATAACAAGTCTGATACACAGTACATTGAACTTTGATAAAAAGAGCATAAACAATGTCTTCAACACATGTCACAGGCAATTATCCCCTCCTTTATTCGTATGTATTTTATTTCAGGTTATTGTAAAGATGAAAATGAAATGTGCTGTGTTGATACTCTGCTTCTTTCATATCCTCTAGACCCAGACAGAGGAGGATGTGCAGGAAGAAGAAGTTACACTCATTCAAGACAGCCAGAATGAGGTCGGTGCATGCACACCCACACACACACACACATCTGTATGATCTATAGAACATCTCTAATTCTAAAATTGGCTTGATCAATAAACGATTAGTCTACAGAGATGCAAAGAGTTCTTCTAACTCTGCTTCTGCCCGTTTCTATCAAACCTCCCTGCTAGATGGGAAACCACATCATGAAAGTGGTGCAGCGAATCGTCAGCCAGTCACAGGGCACCGGCGGCACGGGCAGGCACCAGATCATTGTGCGCAATGTGGCGGTGAACGAGGAGGGCACGTCCATCTCTGACTGCGGGGACACCATCACCATCGCTACGCCCGAGAGCCTGACGGAGCAGGTGGCCATGACGCTGGCCTCCGCCATCAGTGACGGCACACTGCTGGCCACGGCGGGCACCATGGAGACGGCGGACGGAACCGTTACGATGGTCACCGCAGAGGAAGCGATGGAGGAGGGAATACAGATGGTGCAGCAGCAAGAGGAGTATATCATCACCTCCCCAGAGGAGGTGGAGATTCAGACTGTCATTGTGTGATGGAACACTAACTCAGGACTGAGAGAGATCTGGAGTGACTGAACCTGCGAGGCCGATAACTGTAGAGTTTGTCCGAGTTCATGTGTGACGTTTGATTACAAAACAACAGCCAAAGTGTTTATCAGGTTTCTAGTTCAACAACCTACAAAGAACTGTCTGTGTGAGTGTGTATGAAGACCAACTCCATCACGCGTTTAGGTTTTGGGGATTGATTTTCAAAAATGAAGCACTGCTAGCTAATTTTTGAACTTTTAGGTGCATCCAGCTTAAAGGAGTAACTAACTTGATTCATTTTGTAAGGGTGAAGGTGCTTTTAGGTGGTGCAAGCTGAACATGTCTCTGCCTTTTATCTATTGTAGCCTGGTCTCTTCTTTACTGCAGTCAAAAAGAGAATTTCCCTCTTTTCTGTTCCTTCTTACAGTGGCATCGAGCGAGCGCAGCTTTCACTTCTGCTCTCTGATGTCAGTCGAGTTTTGAAACTCTTCGCCTCCGCTTTGAAATGTGATGGCCTTCAAAGACTCACCGATGCGTGTGTGCCATTCAGGGAGAGCGTACACCGAGCAGTGTTGATCTCCTGAGCTGATCGATCGTGATGCGTCTTAATGTGTTCAGTTTACTCGAGAAGAGTTCGCATCAAATAAATGCTATTTTTTTATACAGTTGGCTTCCAGTTATCTTTGTTGATATCCTTTTTTTTCTAATTGAGAAGATTGTCTTTCAGTGTGTTGTGATTTTTGATGTCTGATCATTTACATCTACTGTATCTGTACTCGTTTCTTGCTTTTGTTGCTGTCTTTGTTTTTAGGTGTGTGTGGCCGTAGCGTGACTGTCATCCACCATCTCGTCATGGGAACACCACCTGCTTTGAAACCACGCACACACACACACGTGCCAGGTTAAACACAGCATCCATTGCTCCAGCTCCCTCTGAGACACACATCACGAGGCATATTCTGACCAAGTCTTGCTGTTTACTGTATGTTACTGTAATATTGGAAATTCCGTGCTAAATTCCCCGCATCTGATAGGATTAGCTGAAACGGTGCTGCATTTGGTGTAACCTTGAGCATATCTGCAGGCTTCATCTTTCTAACTGATGTTCCAGTACTGAGGTTAACATAGCCGCTATAATCAGAGAAGTGTCCCTGGCTGGTACATTACAGTTTCTGGGTCAGTCCTCAGCCCTCTGAGGGGGCCCCATCCACATGAGCAACCGAGGAAGACAGAGAGGGAGAGAGAGAGAGGGAAAGGTATTTATAGAAAAATGGGGCTTCGCAGTACCTTTTCTCGCAAAGAACCATTTCAGGACCAAGTGAGCGTGTCCCAGTTTTCTGAAAGTCGCTCAGCCACAGGGTTTGGACTGAGACTGAGGCTGGACCGCCTCAACCAGGATGGAGAGCCTAGCTCTCAGATGCTCTCCTCTATCCTCAAGCCTTCCTCTCATCAGCTGCACACCGCTGGTTCTCTGATTGAGAACAGGGGGAAGCATTGGCCCACATATCCTACAGATGTGACCCTTTAGGTGCACTTGATTTGCCTAGTTGGGTAGGGGCTTTTGGGGGGCAGTGAGCTCAGGTGAGGAGCAGCAAGAGGGTGTCCAAGGGCGCTCTTTGGCTGCGTAGACCTCCAGGCCGGGGGTGAAAGGAGGCTGGCTGGAACGTGCCCTGCCGCAAGCCGGGCAAGGATGAGGCGTTTCCTGAGCAGAAAGGGCCGCTTCTCCCTGCGCCAAAGCAAGTCCGGGACCCGGAGTGCCTCCAAAGATTTCTGTAAGTCCATTTCTCTGAATCATGCTTTTTTACATGATGTTCATGAAATGCTTCATCTGCTGGAGGTGAGATAAAGAGCAGAGCAGAAAGGAGCTGAGGTCGGGTATTTGGAGCGCAGGCTGGAGAGAAAAGGACAACAAGAAGTCTCATCTGTGTGCCGCTTGTGTTCTGCTGGGGAGAAAAGATTATGATCCACAGCTCCATGGCAGTGATTTCCCAGTCTATTGTAGATCCTTAATCAGCTTCAGTTTGATGTTTCCTTTCAGCGGGCTGACACCCAGTTCTGTGGCTTTTTGAGTCTTTGAATTTGGTACATGTTTTATTCACTCAGCCACATCTCACCCTGAATCTTTAGCCCTGTGCTCCACTAACATCTCTTTCTTTGCATTGAAACAGATCTGGCATTCCTACTTTTCTTTGCAGAAGTCTTGCACAGAGTTATTTTGTCACTTCTCCTGCACTTTTTTGATACTTTTCTTACTTCTTGTCTCTAATTTAGTCTTTCTCCATCTATTTGGCGTCTCCTCTGTCTCCATCTTTCTATGATTAATAACCAAAGGAGAAACAGCACTGTGATGGATGACTGGAATTGTTTTTGTATCTGCAGTTTTATAATGTATCTTGCACTCTGTCATATAGGTGAAGGTGAAGTTTTCCCTTCTAATTTTGCACTTTGGAGTTGTTTTTGTCATACGATTCAATCGAGGTTGTTGGCGGGAGTTTCAGTGTTGACTTGAGGCAAACATGTTTTATCAAATAACTTACATTCAGGTCGTTTCTACTTTTACACAGAAGTCTGATTCTGCTACAATGAGTGTGAGGATCCTGGTTACACATGTGTGAAGAAGACAAGAGAGCAGGGGAAAAAATATTAGAAATGATCATTAAACCAGTAAACTAAGTCAACAGTTAACAAAGGTGTGGTGGATTCTCAGTTTGTGATCCAGAATATGATGCGAGATTTGGGCTTTTTGTTCAGAAATCTGCAGAATACATCATGATGTAAACCGACCAATCCCTAAAATGTCCTACATATACATCTTTGACGTATCCAGATGGCTGTAGATGACAGGAGAAGAAGTCAAGTGAGCCTGTTGGGACACTTTCTGCTGCAGCAGAATGAGGCCAGTGACCAGGGGAAGGCCAGCAGGTCAACATGTGGGCTGGATACCAACAGTCAGAAATAACCACCTCTTTTCCCAATTTTTCCCTTTTTGCTGGCGCTCACCTTACCTTGATGTAGCTTCTGTGTCTGTATATTTGTGGCTTCATTAAGTAGACCAGTGTACCTGCTGCTAGGCTACAGGAAGGCAGCCCCCTCCCTGAGGTGCCCTATTTAAACCAATGGACCGTTTGACCTCCATTTTACAACCTGCTTGTCTGTATGAGCAGCGTGCACCAGATTAACAATGTTCCTGCAGTCTAATACGACAATCTATATCATACAAGCAGTAAAACATTTCACCCCACAATTAAAAACCCTTTGCCTACCGACGTCTTCTGTCCGTACTGCAGACCTCGGCCTCCCAGCCACCAATCAGAACTGGCCTGAGGCGTTTGGCTTCCGGTTGGGTGGCACTGGGCCCAGTTACATCCTGTCCGTGGTGGAGGGCAGCAGCGCCTACCTCGCTGGCCTGCAGCCAGGGGACCAGGTGGTGGACATCGAGGGCCAGGACGTGACCAACCTCAGCACACCGGCCCTGATTGCTCTGGCTCAGACCCTCAAGACAGTGCCCCCCAGCATTGGAGTGGTGTCTCGGATCGAGCAGGTCAGCTGACATCAAATAACCCATATTGTACACTAAAAACACGTAACATTTCAGCTGTGCAGTGGTGCAAACAGCCCTGAGGTGGCAACCATGCTTTTTACCCCCTTCCTCAGATTGACATCACTCCTGGCCCAGATGGCCGCTTTGGCTTCACCATCGTTGGAGACAGCCCTCTGATGGTGGAGGACTGCATGCCTAACGGTCCTGCTGGTCGCAGTGGCCTCAAGGCCCGGGACTATGTCATGGAGGTCAACGGGATCCCAGTGAAACACCACGAAACGGCGGCGGCCATGATCAAAGCAGCTCAGGGCCGGCCTCTGCGTCTAGGCGTGCTCAGTATGGCCCGGCGGCCCAAGCGGCTGAGCAGCAGCATGAGGGTGTTGTCACAGAGTGGGGACAGCGTGAGGGAGAGCCGCGCCCACAAGGCCATGGAGTTCAACAAGAAAGTGGGTGTGACATAGATGCTTGCTTCAACTGATATTTATTTGTTTAATGGATGAATATTTCACGCCTGTGCATTTATTTGTCCGTCAGGTAGAGGAAGTGCTCGGGGAGGAACCAGATGTGAAGGAACAGCTGTTTGAGGTGCTCAAGCAGTACGCTGCTGAGAGGGACGTGGAGAATCTGGCTGAGGCCCTGCCCGACATCTTGATCACGGAGGAGCACCAACAGCTGATTGACAGCGTCAGGTAGCCAATCCGATGCTCAGATATGCTTTCGGCGACAGACACAAGTCTCATAGTCCCTCTCATGCAGTGATTAAAGAGGCCTTGTCAGATATAAGGGAATCTCTTCAAACTGTTTTGTTCCCCCTCTCCCTCTGCACTAAAGCAGATTTCTCCGGCTTTACATCTTGTTTCAGTATCTGTCACTGCCAGTGATGCAACCAGGACAATTTATTAATGTTTTAGCTAACAGTGCTGCTTCCAGTCTCAACTCTCACAGGGTATACAGTATGTGTTTGTCAGGAGCTCTGCTTCAGTGCTTACGTGCACGAGGAAGTAACAGAGATGTTTATCTTGTTGGGAAAGTTACAGCTTAATGACCAAAACACTAAAAGTCTTTTTAGATTGATCATTGATAAATAGGAAGTGCTAAAACTGTAAATTAGTGGATGTGAGCACAACTTTTAACTGTAAAACATTAACAAAACATGAGCATCTATTAACAGGCTAGCAACACATTCCAACTAATTCAAATTCTCAATCAATGATTAACCTTTTTTTTGGAATACAGAAAAAGAGCCAAAAACTAATGCATCATAATCAATCTTAATCCAGGACGAGTGGGAAATGATTAGAAAACAAGGCTAACCGTAATGAGGCTCTGGCTGTGTTATACACGTCAAATAGTTTTCTCACAATCGCTGCTTTTGACAATGATTGTAAAAGTGATCTAAAAGTTCAGCTGTGGTTCAGCCTTACATGACAGTCGGGGCACAATGAGGAGAGTAAAAACCCCTTAACTGCTCCATGAAATCAATATTTTTGGTGAAATATGAGGTGAAATATGAGGTTTACATCTTGAGCACATCTGAATATGTTTGGCCTGGTGTAAAGCAGTGCAGTAAAGCAGCTGCCCTCGGGTGCTTGAAAGTCACTTTGTTCGTGTTTCAGGTGCAGCACACAAGGGCATGGTTAGAAATTCACCTCAGAATATTGCATTTCTTCCTCCTCAGCACTGATCAGAAAATCAAAACCCAAAACACAATACCTCTGCACACACTTGCAATTCATTTTGTCAGCCCCCCCCCCCGATCTTTTCCTCTCACTTTGACTTTCTCTCTGTTGGTCTCTTTCTTTCCCATTCCTCCCTGTCAGCTGTGATGCACTCTTTGATACACACACCAGTTTCAGTGGATGCGCTTTATTCCCTCCTCTGCATACTCTCTCAGCTGCTGCAGCCAGTTTGCTGTTGGTGGTTGAGATATGCACACATACAGTACGAAAACAGAACAACATGCAGATGCTCAGGCTGCATGCACGCAGCACTGTTCCTCACATGCACGCAGTCCTTGCTTTGAAGTTCAATGCTGGGAGAAATCATGAATTGCTGCCTCAGGTGAGTACTGAAACTACTTGACGTTGCACATTTTGTAACAGTTGTAGCATGTAACTGTTCATCAAGTTTGGTGTCAAAGCGTTCTCTGGTGTCCGCCATACGTGGCCATTTATGATTGGTCATGAATTAAGCTGTAGTGCAGTTAAATCATTCTATTGTGGCAGTCTTGAAGCAATCAATCAGCGTTCACATATTCCAGTGACTCATTTTCAGGGAGCAGTCCCTTCTCCTTCCAGCTACAAAACAAAGCTGTGGTCCAACCATCTCGGTTTCCTCCGACACAGCTGTCTGTATCCCAGCTTTGATAGCACATTTCCTTCCTTAGAAAGCTGCCTGTAAAAATGCTTTGTAATGTTTGTTTTTGCTCGGGCTCCCATTAATTATGTATTCTTTGGATCCATAGAGGACTGGGAACTGTTTCCTCACCTTTGGGCTGTGAGAAAAGTACAGTAACTCTCCCAATAAGAGTCTGAATCTCTCTTAAGATAAATCCATTTCAGATAGCAGTAGTTACCCATAAATCTACCCTGTTGGGATTAGGTGTACTGTGACCTTGACAGGCTTCAAAGCAAAGTTTTTCCTCTTCTCTTTGTGTCTGCCTGCTGTGTCATTCTGTTGTCATCATTATCAGCGCCGTATGTGCTGTAATTTTGTTTCTCTATGCCAATTAGGCTGCACAAATCTTGCAGGCTATCGTGGGGCTTGCATAATCTAGAAAGGGCTAAAAAACGTATTTATGTTCCAGGTTTGGAATAGCCCTTGATGTTTACAGCAGAATCTGGTGATCATGTTTCTGTGGCAGGAGCCTCGGGGAGTTTTGCTTTCAGGATGTCCATGAGCCATGCCTCAGGGTGGTGTTGGTGGACATGGCTGCTGCAGAAAATGAGATGTCCCAGGTGTCTGGGGAAAAATGCAGTGTGGAAGCTCTCCGTTCTTGGGGAAATGTGTTGCTTGTGACGGTTTTTAATAGGCTGCTTCTTTAGGTTTTGCCATGCTGGCGGCATGACTGTAGGGATGGCAAAGTCAGCCGGCCCACAACTTTGGTCCAGATTGAAATATCTCAACAGCTATTGGTACAGCTACATGTAATATTTCCTCTTTAAAATGCCTAAAAACTACTGTACATACGTTATATATTCTGTTGAATTTGTACGTACAGTATCCCAAATGTTTTCAACAATACTCAAAACCAGAAAGAGAAATCTGATTTTATCCAACGGTGTGTTTCATTTGGTCATCTGTCAGTGACGACACAGGAAACATCAGATGACATATGAGAGAATGAGGAAGGAAGTCAGTGAACGGGACTCAACGCAACATGAATAAAAATTTAATACATTACCTCATCTGTGAACGTGATCCCATGCTACTTCATGGCGCCATCAAACTGTCTTTTTTTTTTTTTTTTTGTTACATTGTTTTGATTATGAATGAATTATGATGAAATTACATGAACCATTTTCTTTAAACCTGCAGCATGTTAGCGTGTTGCTTAGCAAGCGTTAACATGCAGTTCAAAGCGCTGCTGTTCCTAAGTACAGACTCAAAGAGCTGCTGCCATGGCTTTAGACTCTTTGTTAAGATGCAGAGTGAGAGCTAGTCTGACTATTGTCCGTTTTCTCCGTTTCAGTTTAGTACCCTGTGGCTCCTGATCACAGTGCTCAGTTATTATTCCCAGCAGGATTACGACCCGTTGACTAAGAGATTACGAAAAGACAATAACACATCATATGAGCGGTTGTCAGTGATGCCAGTGTTGTCATTTGAGGTGTGGAGAATCAATGTGTCTGCCGCTGAGGCTGAATCTCTCTCTTTTATTCAGCCGCTGTCTCCGCCCCCTATTTCTGTCTCCCAATCTGTCTGTCTCCCTCTGCCTCAATCACTGTCACTTCCTGCGACAGTCCCACACGCATATGAAAACCCTCCACCCGCATCACGTCGGTCCAATAATTTAGAGGTCGTGTATGAGAGGATGTCAGGTGTGCTTAACAGCCTTATGAAGTTACCTCATCTGCATGCCTTGTAATACTTGACCAGCTGGGCCACACTCCGCTCAGTCTGCCTGTGTCCCCTCTCCGATTTGCCTCGCCCTCCCACAGGATGCGTTCTATTTTTAAGCAGCCTATTTCTTTTAATAAATTCTCTCTTAGGTTTCTGACGCACTTGCCAGTGTCGATTCTTAAACGGCTGTAAAACCCAGGGGTTAGCGAGTGCCTGAGCACTTGAAAGTTATGCAAAAAGATCATGTATCTGGAGTGTCATTAGAGACAGTCTTGGAACGCCTATTAGCTCTTTTGTTCATGCCGTTCTGCAGTGTTATGGTAATTGAATGGAATTATCGTGAAAAGTAGGCCTTTGGCAGTGTATCTGTATATAGACTTAAAAGGTTTTTAATTAATTACACTGATGCATTCTCAACCCAGGATTAAGGACGCAGTGCAGTTATTTTCTTTTCTTTTTCCTTATTTTCTGAATACCAGAGTGTTTTTGTTTCTTATAGATGTTTTGTGAATCAGTCAAGTTGTTTTGGGCTGGAAATGCTTGCATGCATTTGGATAGTTGTCGCCATGCTTGTAGAAATAAGTGTTATGGATGCTGCAAGTGAGCATGTGTCGCTCAGACTTGACTGTCAAGGCTTCTGTTCGTTCACTTGTGCACATTGTTGGTTCTTGCACACTCACACAGTCATTGTGCTGACCTGCCTATGAAATTCCACAGGGGCTCTCCTCACTTCTCTCCTCTCTCCCTCCTCACTTACTCCTCTGTTCAACTCATTCTTTCCTTCCTCCTCCACTGAGGGAAGAGAAGATTTGTCACTCTCTTACCTCTTACTGCCGTGTGATGGATGACTCGGTGATGAGGATTATCCTTTGACTGTGACCGAGAAGACTCCCCTGTGGTGACCTTGACCCTGGCGTCTTTGGGACAAAAGATGGGGACAAAGGAAGAGTGCTGCCCCAAACATGAAGTTGGAGAACAGCTGATGATGCTGCCTGAGGATGTTTTGGAGGTGTGGAGGGATGTGGACCACAGCCACTCTACCAGTTTACTCCCTCCCTCTCTCTCATTCTCTCTCTTTCTTCACCTGGCTGCTTTCCGAGCCTACAGCAAGCGCTCTTGAGATCCAGGACACCTTCCCTTTTCACATCTTCTTCCCGCTTTGTCCGGGAGTTTGTTTGTGCAAACTAGATGGGGACTCATCGAGATACAGGAGAGGCATTTGCATTGCTTAACTGAGCTCAGGCACTTCCTCAAAGCCCCAAAGAGCCATGGGAAGGGATAGGAGCCTTTCCAGACACTTTCGGTATGGCACTTTTCCTTTGATCTCAGCAGTGTTTGCTGTGCTTTGTCGTTTGTGCTGACTTGTGTCTGAAGTTGCTGAAGTATTGTTGTGCAACTGCTCTCTGTGTATTTGTTATCAGGGTTTGTATTGATGATTTTTTTTTACACTTTTTGTCAGCATGTGAAAATCTGAAAGTCTGTGGTGTCCCTAAATTTGACTCCGGCATGGGAAACTTGACGAGCCAACTACTCGATTTCAGCAAAAGTACTGCTGATAGTTCTTTCTTGTTATATTCTCGTTTCTGAGACTTTTTCCATTTGAACCAGCGCCTCAAGCCAGGCTTTGTGTTTGCAAATTCATAACTGGCCCAGCTGTCAAACTGGCTGATCAGAAGTGGGTCTGATAATAATGGTTCTTGCGATGAGTTTCCCAGCTGATTGCAATTGTCATTCATCCCTCTGTGAGCTGTGTCCTTGATCCACCCCTCCTTCAAACCTAATTATAGACTCCTCTCGCCCTCCTTATAATTGAGGGCATCCCAAAGCCTACATCCAACTTCAATGGAGGAAAGCTGTGAAGTTTCTGCTCACATGTTTTGGCCGTGTTACAAGATTTGACAAGGGAAATATTCTTTGACTGAGGTTGTGACATGACAGAGAGCTGTTTGTAACGATAGAGTTATTAGAAATCAATAGCTGATAGAAGGAAATAGAGCCAGGCCCTGAGACTGTCATAAATACTCAATAAATGGCCCTATTCTGTTTAGCTTTCCCTTTCCGCCGTTTGTCTAAGCAACCATGGTGATGTATGAGTGTTGTTTGGGAAAGTTCTGTGGCCTACATAGCCTGCTTCATTCCCAATAGTTACATGACCCTGGCCTAGAAAGAGCTCTACTTCTCCACTTACTCTCTTTTCTTGTCTCTCGCTATGTGGTATTTTACTGCGTGAGTCTTGTATCTATCTCTGGAAGTGTTTCTGCCAGTCTTCATATCAATCCATGGCGTCTGACAGCTTGCCTGCTTGTCAGTCTTTCACCATCATCTGACGCTTTCTTTCTCTGTCATTCACTTTGCCTTTCTATGGATGAAGCTTACCGAATGTGGATTTTTTACTATTTAATGCTGTCATGCTATGTCTCTCAATAGAATCCTCGTAGTTCTCCTTTGCTATACAAACCCGATCCTCAGTTCAAAGCAGGCTGGTGTAGCAGACGAGCATATAGCAGCCTTTGGGGAAGCTTTGACTTTTTGTTGCATTAATAAAACTCAGCACTTAATCACTGTCACCTACTTAGACTGCTCCCTTGGCTTTTATTTAAATGGATGTATCCATAGAAAGCAAATGAAGTAGTATCTATGGAAGAGATGATCCTTAACCAGTTTTGTGCTGATACAGTTTCTACACACAGATACACATTTGCCTTTTCTGACCAAACTCACACCAAAACCTTAACTAATTGAACCAAACTGACACGTTTTCTAACCATATCTGTACATTAAGCAAAGCCAGGACTCCTAACTTCATCTATAGTTTGAAGAGACAATGAATCAAGATAAGCCTTCGTTTTTTTCACCCTGCCATCAACCGATTGCGTTGTTTCACAGAACAACATTGTAAAATCAATGGCACGTCCACTTCCAGAAGATTGAGATCATCAAAGCCACAGAGATATATGATTGTATATCATGATCATAGCTATGGTTTGTAATGAAGTCAGAGTTTAACATAAAAGTGAAATAAAAGGGGGCCCAGGATTGATCCCTGTGGAACACCACATAATGAATTCATTGTTTTTGACACATGTAGATAGTTGATGAAACTATCACTTTTCCAGTCTTTCTAAGAGAATAGTGTGATTGACAGCTTTGAATGCAGTGATGAGATCAGGAAACACGAGGATAAACATATCTTTTCCAAGTCTAATCAGGGCTGTTCTTCCTGTCACAAGTGGGTTTCAAGTTAGGGCTGCAGTCACTGGATCAGAAGCATCCAGACTGTGCCTCTTTAAACGTGGCCAAATTACAACATTTTTAGTGCTTTAATTAATTGCATTGTTTGACTTTTTTGTGACATATCCGTTGTCGCTGTTGTAAGGTCATTTACAAAGTAGTTGCTTATGACACAAGCCGTGTTTCCACAGATGACTAAACTCAGAAGAAATGTTATATGCCAATCGGGTGGCACACACACACAAACCCAAACACACAATGAATCAGCAGTTAACTCCTATTGTATGACTGTAATGTGTGTGTGTGTGTGTGTGTGTGTGTGTGTGTGTGTGTGTGTGTGTGACTCCACAGGGTGGCAAATCAGGAGAAATGTTGTGGAAGGGACAAACTGTACTGTTGCTGCAGTGCTATGGACTTAATGCTATTTAGGGACAATTGCACTTGCAATATACTGCCATCAATGAGATGCAAGTGTGTCTATAATTGGAGACAAGGATTGCAAAGCAGAAAATCTGGCTTGTGATATTTATAATCTTTGTTTGATCAAATGCAGCCCATAACTAGATTTAGAAATCCATGCAAATTAGTCCAATAACCAAAACATGTTCCATAAGAGTCCCATTTGTCTAAAATGGTAACTAACATCACTTAAATGTGTGTTTATATTACACCTACACACAGACTGGCTTTGGATGTGGTCTCAGGTTTTATTGGATGCGAGGGTGTCCAGAACAGCTATAAAGGTGTGTTTGTGTGCACATGCCTGCAAAAACCTGTGAAGTTTAGTGAGTCAGAATTATGTCTAGGTAAGAAATTCGCAGGACCGAAAGATCTGTTAATTTTGGATTGTAACATATTAGTATGGGGGCAGCTCAGCTTAAGCGTCACTCTTATTTCAAAGCCAATACTTTCAGTGCGTTTTTGTGAAACTACTGAATAGAAAAATCATCTAATCTTTGCTTCCTAACAATGTTCCCAAATGTACCTGCAACACTGTGATGACTTTGAAAACCAAACCGCACCGCTGAGCTTTATTCTCAACAGTAGCGCGTGAGTAAGGAGATGTGCAGTGTATCTGGATGCACATTGGAACCGGTGCACTCTGAAAAAGCAAAGCGCTCTTTTCTCCTCTGCACAGTGGAAGTACTCAGGAGATTCATGTTGAAGACGTAGAGATACAGAGAGGCTTGCGTTGAGGATGGTGGCAGCATCGTTTTGTAGGCGGGATGGGGAAGAATATGCAAAAGAGAAAAGGAACAAATGAGGTGCGTGTACATGGCTGTGAGATGGAGGGTTGCCTGTGTGTGTGCACAGATAAACCACAAGATAAAAGAGAAAGAAAAATGGGAGAAGGTGCCCTATATTTAAAGGAAAAACACACCCTAAAACAGTTTTCAAATAGAGTTATTGGCAATGATTCTTCCATTTCTGGGTCATTTTTGTTGTTTTGTTATATAATTTCTTCTTCTTCTTGCAGATAATTGGCCAGATACAAAACACATGCAGCAGACAGCACAGTCACAAGAGAGCTTATTGGTAGAAGACATTTCAAGCAGTGTAGAACATCAGTGGTAAATGTCAGGTTCGTTAGTCCCCAGGAAACAGACAGGGAAGGCTGCTTTCTGTACAGTTTAGAACAATGTGCTGATGTTGGATAATCTCACAGGGAGAAATATGTCATAGAGGGGCAGCAGTATCAGTTTGTTTCATCTGAAATACAAGCCGTCTTTGAAGAGTATGATGCAGCCAACACTACTTGTTCTCTCTCCAGCCTTGTTTTATTGACTGGACAGCTTCTTTTCATCTACATGCATGCAGCACACAAAACAGACTGGAGGGAAGTGGGTGCACCACACCCACAAAACCGCCACTGGAACACCCTAAATATCATAAACCAATATCAAAGAGTATCTGAGAGTGGGTTTTTTCCTTTAAGAAGAAAGGAAGTCATTGGGAGTTGATTATGGGAGGGGAAAATAACATTATAGCAGGAGGAGTGGAGCGCTTCCTCCCAGAGGTGGCTCTGAGCCTCCTCCTGTTCGCGTGTATGCTGTGAGCTGTCACTATGCTGAACACTCTTACCTGCAGCTGCTAATGTGACAGGACCACACAAACAAAGCTCGTCTCTCGTCTCTTTCATTCTCTCGCACCCACACACACATGCATACACACAAACTAATGTTGGACCAATCCCTTCTACCTGCCTCAGCCCTCCCATGAGATGATATGGACTGAACTATTTTTGAACCAATTAAGTGCATCCTGCAGCTGGAACAACACGTAATCAGAGCAAGAATCCCTCTGTTGTTTTGGACGATGGATCAGCATAAAGACTTATGGATTTTGTGGGGATTTTTGCTGAATAACTACTTTGGTGCAATTTTCTTGTTTCTTTTTCTGTAAACCCTTTCAGTGTGTGTGATACTGATCTTATGTAGAAATGGTCTTTCCAGCCGCAGCACACAGGAGAAGCTGAACTGGACGCCTCTGCTTTCCTTGAGTTTTTCCTTGTCAATCTGAGGTTGTGTCTGATCCCACAATGTTTGCCAGGATCTTCATTCCCAAGAAGCACCGGGAACGCTTTGACGAGGTGGTCTCCCAGAGCCTGATGAGCCGGCTCAAAGGGCGAAGCTTCAGCGACCCCAGTCGTAACCACCTACGCCGCAGCCGGAGCGAGGATCACCCTGAACGCCTCCTGGTCTCCACCCGTGCCAGTTCAGTGCCACGCACCCACGCAGAGGAAGGCGTGGTCCCCCCAGCCCGCGGCATGCGCAAGACCACCTCACTTATAGCTGGGCACTCCAGCAGCACCACCACCAACTGCAGGTCTGTATTAAGTGTCATGTGCTCATCCTGCCTTTTTACATCCTGAGTGTTTTGGCCTCAGCAGCAGTCGCAGCGTTTATTTCCCATTAGCTGCACTGTGCACGTCATTTTTAGCTTTCAAAGAAAAACCCTTTTCCTAAAATAACACCCTCTCTCTTCTTACGTCGGATCAGATTTATAACCCCTCCGCATGAGAGCTGCTTTGACAGGTCTTCTTGTGGAAGCATGGAATTGATGTGAATTAAGATGAGTAGGAGTTAAGTGAAAAATAGACCCTTCAGTGGGAAAGCCAATGGGAAGATAAACCCGTTTACACAGTCATGCCTGTTCATGTGCTATGACGTTGTTTCCTGTCGTCTTTTTATGAATTGATGACAGTTTATTCTGTGCTCGGATAACAAAATCCAAATGGATTAAAAGATATTTAAAAAACAAACATGTGAACAACATGACAGCAAACACCCCGTCACTATCTCTTGAAACTGTGCCCCCAAGAAACAGCTTATCTCTTATTCGGCTCCGGTTTCTGAGGATGTGATACAGCTCCCTTGGGATGTACTGTCCATATGTAAGTAGGGTTGTTAATGCAGGATGTGAATATGAAATAGTCTGCTGAATATGGAAATCTGCAGGAGGTCACAGATGGCCTCAATTTCTTTCGAGTTGAACAGAGGAACTTAAGTTACTTAACTTTAAGAATTAAACTGGATTATTTGCCTCATTATAAAGTTTTGAACGCTGCGAGCAATTAGCTATGTATATATAATGGATTCTACCACCCTTAATCAAGTCTCCAGTGTGTCATATTTACTAAGTTTAACAGAGTTTTTATGGCAACCCATACATTTTTATATTGTAGAAAATTCTAAGCGATATCAAAATCATGTTTTAACCACACAAATTCAGCAGTTACTTTAGAGACAGCTGTGTATTTTACCAGCTTCTCTTTTACTTCATAGGGTCTGGTTATTCCTCTGTCCTATCATTAATCAAAGCTCAAATTTGTCTCTTCAGGACAGTCAGAGTGTGTAAGGGCAACATGAGTTTTGGCTTCACTCTGAGAGGACATGCTCCAGTGTGGATTGACTCTGTCATCCCCGGTAAGTGAAAGTCTGTGTGCGCTTGTGCTGCTTTGTGTGTGTTTGAGTGTAAAGGATCAAACATTTTGTCATATTAGTTAGTTATTACGTTGTATTAGCACTGTTATTACATTTAACAGTGCAATAATTCTTTATAACGTCTCTACCGATGTGCCATTCTTTTAATGAGGAAATGATCAAATCAGACTTCTCTTTCTCCTTCTGCAGGAAGCCCAGCAGACAAGGCAGGCCTAAAGCCAGGAGACCGCATCCTGTTTCTCAATGGACTGGACATGAGGTCGAGCTCTCACCTGTGTTAACATCACAACCTTGTTGCTAATTTGTGTCCAAACTGCATAAAATTGTGATTTTTTTTCTAAATCTGACTGAATAGAAAAGGACTCAGTTGATAAGTAAACATAAATAGAGTCGTTCAGTTCCCCTGCTGAAGATGTTTTGTAGTTTGTGGAGCTGACACAGTTGTTGAAGGGAGTGGGGATCTCGTTTGAGATGGAACTGATAGAAAAACAACAGTTAAAAGACAAATAATAATGAAGGAGCTCCCCAGAGAATGTAAAAATGTGTTTATGCTCCAGTATATGTAATGTCCTCTGCGGAAGTTGTTTATTGACACATCAGTAACGTGGAATGACTAATTACTACACTGTAGGAATTGAAACTGTGGCATTGAGCTTCTTTCTAAAACATAATTAGAGCATGCAGTTAAAAGTTTATCACTCTGTGTGTGTGTGTGTGTGTGTGTGTGTGTGTGTGTGTGTGTGTGTGTGTGTGTGTGTGTGTGTGTGCATGCATTCGTCTCCATGTGTACCATGTGTCTGCCTGTAGGACCTCCTCCCATGAGAAGGTGGTGTCCATGCTCCAGGGCAGTGGTGCCATGCCCACTCTAGTAGTGGAGGATGGTCCGCCTACTTTCACCCTGGCAGAGCAGGACCTTGTGGGTGGCGGCGTTCCCACAGAACGCGCCCGCTCCCCTGTGCTCAGCTCCCTGCAGTGGGTGGCAGAGATTCTGCCCCCGAGCATCCGGGTTCATGGCCGCACCTTCGGACAGCAGCTGGAGCACCTGCTGACCATCCAGGAGAGGTACACCATCTGCAAAGCTCTGGAGAACTTCTTCCAGCACAGGTGAGCACAGGGCTGGAGGTCAGGTCAGGAGAGGAGTCAGAGGGTGGATGTGAAGTGATGCAAATAAGACAAGACAACACTGAGAGGGACAGCTGAGCATGTTTCTATTCTGTACTGCTGGGGCCGTTACGGCAAGACACTACAGGTGAGGTGAAACTTCCCAAGTTGATTAGTTACATTAAGACAATAATTTTTTATATTATGCGTTTTCTGACGTTTGAAGTTTGAATATGCAAATGAACCATTATTATATATGCACAAATTTGCATACATTTCCAGAGCAGAAATCTGAATGCTGGATAAAGTCAGGTTCATTTCACTTTGCTAACATATGTGAATCAAAGGTTTTTCCAAAGGGAAATTTGGATATCTCTTTTTATCACTCCATACATCAGAAAATTCTGTCAAAAGACATTAAAAAAATAAATTTTGCCATGTTTTTCGGAATAAAATGTTATATAAATCAGGCTATGAATTATATATGAACAGGGCCTTCTGTAAAAGCCTTCAGAATATGCTGTAGATGAATAAAACTGGGACGTTTGGTGTGTGTAAGTGCTACTGAAGTGGAGGTTTCTGGCTCAGAGTATGAGAAAAAAATTCATTTTGAGAAAACAGCCTTCCAGTATATGTGTTGTAAAATTCCATACATTGTGACAACAATGAGACACAGCAGGTGAATAGAGTAAAGATAGATATCGCCATGAAACATCCCCAGGTGATGACTTACATTAAGACAATTCTTTTAATTTTATGTCTATATATGGAAACAAGGCAATAATTAATTAAACGTGTGCTCATTTTCATGCATTTCCACCACATAAATCTTTTTGAATGTTTTCTTTCTTCTAATCTGAAAGAAGACATGTTATGTATGTGAAACAGCCCAAAATCTCAAAATTCACCAATGCTTGAAAAAGTTTTTTGTCTGCTGTGTCTTGCTTTTTGAGCATTTACACTAAACCACTGACTCACATGTAAAGTTACCATGAAAATTTACATTTTACCCTCCTCATCACAAGTAAACTTGCCCTTGTGTGTAAAATCGGAGGAGTGCCCTGTTATCCTGTGTCCAGTTTCCTGCATTACATGGGTGACCGCACCCGTGTGCTGTGATTGGACAGCCAGGTGATCTCTGTCGCCTTGCCTGGCCTGTGTTTCCATGGCAACAGGAACGTTGACACTCTGATCGTGGATGTGTTCCCGGTGCTGGATACGCCGGCCAAACAGGTGATCTGGCAGTTTGTTTACCAGCTGTTGACGTATGAGGAGCAGGAACACTGCCAGAGCAAGATCTCGCGCTTTCTTGGATACAAAGCGCCAGGTGTGTGCACGCATTTGTCCTTTTTGATTCTTTTGAGATGTGTGTGAGTATGAATGAGAAGGGGTTTGTGTGTGAGATGGACGCTGTCATAGGGGAATAAATTCACTGGTTCAGATCAACCCAGGTGCTGCAGCCCTTCATACACCTTTGCCTCTTCCTCTGCATTGCCAATATGTGTGTGTGTTCCAGTTCCACCACCACCACCACCTCCTCCCCCTCCTCCGGAGCCCGAGGTTGCCCCCGAGCCCCATCGACGTAGCAGCTCCATGAGGGTGACAGGGACCACGTACAGGAGCAGTGTGAGGGGACGTAGCTCTGATGACCTGGTCATTGGCACACACTTGGGCATGGGTACAGAACTTCATTATCTTCATCATCGTCCGTAGCAGCAGTAACACTATGACCACCATGATTCTTATTGCCATCATCACTTTTGTTACTTTCAGCGTTCTCATTATCCTCATTGTCATTATAAACACAGACCTTCCATTTTTTTTGTATCACTGTTTGCTTTTGTTTGCGACTGACAGCTTCTTTTACACGACCAGTGTGGTTCATACTAGTGCAGTTCAAACTGTACATTTTCTACAAGCTTTCATATACTGAAAAATAGTGTAACAAATTCCCACGTACCCAAAATCGTTTGGTTGGCTCCTCCATTACTGGCCCAAAGACAATCTGATCACTGCTAACTGGAGCTGATTGTCGGCCCAAATCAGCACAAGCCCACATTCTAAAAAGTAGGCCAGAGCTGGCTCTTTGTTAGTCCTCTGGTGTGAGAACACAGTCAGATGTGCTCAGCTACAGTCTGCTAACTAGGCTACCTGGGTTGTATTTCAGTCATGCTAACAGGTGTATTGTCATAGGGCTCCGTGCAGAGCCAATGCTGGAGACGGGGATGAGGTTGGCTCCGGGAGAGAGACAGTCAGGAGACGGTACTTCCCTTCCCGAGACTCCCAACAACCTCACCAATGTACGTACCAAGGCCCGTCCTCACGGGAAAAGATGTATCAGCGTAGGAGTCATCCTCATTAGGGCAAGAGGTCTTACTCTGGTTTCTTTGTACATTTCCACAATACAAGCTGTCGGCAGTGTATGCTGAACTGGAGAACATGTATTCAGCCAAGAGGTCCAAGTCTCTGAAGAGTCGTCCTCCTCCTGCCCCTGAGAGTTTGTTGGATCTGGAGCCTCCCTCGCGCACGGCCTCCCCGACAATGCATGCTAACACAGGTAGCTGAAAGTAGAAATGTTACACTAAGCTTATAGCAGCTGGAATTCCATTCAACTGATATACCGTATAAAATGACGACCTGACTGATCTACTGTGTGTATGTGTGTGTGTGTGAGTGAGTGTGTGTATGTGTGTGTATAAGAGATTGTGGATAACAAAGTGTTTAAAAAGTACTGCAGTGCAACAGTGATAAATCCCAAGGTAGCCAACCCATTTCTGACTCAAGTGAATATCCTTGAATTTTACACTGACACAGTTTTTCTGATTTCATGCTGTAATAAATACACAGCATAGCAGAGTCTCAAAGCAACCTACTGCTCTCGATCTGTTGCAATGTGGCTGCTATGATTAGTTTCGTTAGATTAGGGCCTGAGGAGGAAGGGTCAGAGCTTGTCTCCCTACAAAACCTGCAGATAGGGATGCAGAGCGTACTCGTGAGAGTAAGGCAGGGACGTGCTCACGTTCAGTCTACATCAGGCAGGGCCAGGTTGCGGTGAAATAGGTAGTCAAATATAGTCTAGAAATACCGAACCTCATAAGGGGGACATGGTGATGGTGGAAGTGGAACTAGAAAACACACAATTAAAGACCCCCAACAATCAAAAATGTGTTTTCTGCAAGGGTTCCTCTGGGAGACATGTTCAGAGCCAAATTTTCCGAATGCAGAACTTTTTACATTTTTCCATCGTAGAGGGAAAGACTCTTATTACTACGATTTTGTTACATGTATGTGTACTTTGTGAACTCTTCAGAGTTTCTAAAGGCAAAGTGTGTAGATATGTTTGATTTGAGAAAAAAAAAAACAATATTGACTAGTTCATTAAAGGCAAAGTATTTCTGTGCTTCTTTCTAAGACCTGATGACACTTTACTGAATTTATTAACTTGTCAGAGAGTGCCATTGATCGCCTTTTATGATCTATTTAAAAAAGAGACGTTTTTGTCAGGCATTGCACCTAAATGATGCTCCAGAAATGTAGCCATCATTATGTAACTGTACGTCTGTACGTCCTTTTCTCAGGCAGCCGTAAAGGCCCCCCACCCCCTACATCCTGGCCGGAGCCTCTCCCCAGCCCCCCTGCAGCCCAGTTCTATCCATCAGGGCTGACAAGCCAGACCAGTGGGGAGTCTAACCCCTACATCAGCCTGGACAGCCCCCCTCCATCACCTCCAGAGCCCCCCGACTACCCATCCAGTCCCCCCACCCACCGCAGCGCCAAGCGGCGTTACACCTTCTCCAAACCGCCGCGCTCAGAAGACACAGATCGCTTTCTGGATGCACTGAGTGAGCAGCTGGGACAGCGGGTGGCCATCGTTGATGACTTCCTGACCCCTGAGAATGACTATGAGGAGGTAGAGTCACAGGACTGCATGTCTTATGTGAAATAATAATGCATAAGAGCTGATGATTTGACTACTACTGATATGTATCCAGTTATCATGTGCAGATGTTATCAGCTCTCACATGTTTTGAGTGTAACAACCTGAATCATTAACTTCGTGCTGCACCCTCCAGATTGTTTTACTGTTACTCAGCACAAAGGAACATAAGACATCAGAGGAATGATCTGCTCTGTTAGGTGTAGAAAGAAAAAAACAAATGTGTATCAGCTGCATTTAGAAACATTTCTCTCTATCAGGGTTTATGTGGTAGCTGAACTAACACTGAAAATGAAAAAACATTCATTACCCAGAAAGTTATATCTACACACAAAGTTGTTTGTTTTCCACATACAGCCAATTCTCACTTACACAGCAAATCCACAAGCCAATACTCATAGTGTTTCTTGTTTAAATACCCATGAATCCATAGTTTCTGGTGCTTGCTGGTTAATTCCCCATGGTACAGCACACTGATTCCCTGTGATACTCAAATGTAAGACCTGCAGCCAAATGTAAAATAGGACAGATCCTTGAACGCACATACACATACTCTCCTGTCTAAAAAAGAAATCAAGATTCAGAATGAAGCTGTTAAGAAAAGAATATTTTGTGTAACATTGCAATACAAACAGCCTCACCTAAGAAATACCAATAGATTTCTTTCCCTCTCTGTTGTCAACCCGTTTGACCTCAAATGTAAATAAAAGAGTGTTTAAAACATGGCATTAAAGCCTGCAGTCAGTCCTGAATTTATTTACAGGTCGAACACACCGACTGACACAAAAACTGAATGAGAGTTTTATACATGATTTGCCACAAAACACCTTGTTCACTGCTTGTGATTGGAGGAATCTTAGAATCTCATAGAATAAACCATTTTGTGGACAGAAGTACACAAGCTGCCATCAAAGCTCTCATCAAACCTCCACCATAAGTGTTTGTAAGGATTTCATGTTGTAACCACGTTTGTACTGGCTTTTGCAAAGAGATACGTTCAGGAGATCCTGTGCACTCGGTCCAGTTTTTATAAACATCTGTGTGTATTTTAAGGTTTAGCATTTGGGATAGAATAAACTCCCTTCTGTTTAAACCATTAAAAAGAATCAACACATTTTTCATCAACTCATCTAGATTGACAAGCATAACAAAAGATTTTTAGAAGTTATCTTTTGACATTGAAGGCCTAATGAGGTGTAATTGGTGTTAATGCCAGGATATTGTGCAGATGGGCTTCCCAGATGAGGAGGATGAGGATAATGAAGAGGAGCTGGGTGTGGACGAAGATGAAAATGGAGGATTTGTGGCCCCAGAGCTCAGCAGCCCGAGTGATATTCAAAGTAGTAGTGGAGAAGAGAATGCTTCCTCCCTCACCTACTCTTCCTCCTCTGACCATATCCCTCCGCCCCCAATGACTCCTCCGCCACCCCCACCGGTTCAGTTCAATGACCCGCCTCCTCCTCCTCCAGCACCTGCACAGACTCAGTCTCAGCACCAACAACAGCAACAGCAGCAACCGATCAGTTACACCCCTGAACACTCCCCAAGAGCGTATGTGCCCATCCGCCGGAAATCTGGCCCCCCTCCTCCACCTCCACCCCGTAGTAATCCACCACCAAAACGCCACTCCTTACACAAAGTCCTGCCCACAAGAGAGGAAATACAGGTCCATGCTACCATACAAGAGCTAAAAGCCTATCAAGAACAGCAAGTCTACCAAGAACAACAAGCCTACCAGGAAAGACAAGCCTATGAGGAGCAACAAGCATATAAGGAGAGGCAGGCCTTTGAGGAGCAAAAAGCCTACGAAGAACAGCAACTGTTCCAAGAGCAGCAACTGTTCCAGGAACAACAGGCCTATCAGGAGAAACTTTTCAAAGAGAGACAGGCTTATGAAGAGCAAAAGGCGTATGAGGAGCAAAAAGCTTTTGAGGAGCAACAACTGTACCA
Source organism: Chaetodon auriga (assembly GCF_051107435.1). Lineage (NCBI taxonomy): Eukaryota > Metazoa > Chordata > Actinopteri > Chaetodontiformes > Chaetodontidae > Chaetodon > Chaetodon auriga. The sequence continues at coordinate 11,804,017 of NC_135089.1, read as the reverse complement.
GGAGCAACAAGCCTACCAAGAAAGACAAGCATATGAACAGCGGCAAGCCTACCAAGAACAAAAAGCGTATGAACAGCGTCAAGCGTATAAGGAGCAGAAAGCATTTGAGGAGCTTCAAGCCTACCAGGAGCAAAAAGCTTATGAGGAGCGTAAAGCTTATGAGGAGCAAAAAGCTTATGAGGAGCGTCAAGCCTACGAGGAGCAACAAGCATATCAAGAGCAACAGATGCAACAGATCTACCAGAGCCACCACTCGATGCCTAACCAGCCAACGCAGCCGAAAGCCCACTCACCACTGCCTCTCCAACAACTCCACCAGTCCTTACCCCCCCTCCCCTCTCCAGACTCCACCCATCACCACTCTAACCATCCTCTGTACATGATGCGCCAAGCACAGCAGCAGCCGGCACACCAGAGTCATCACCACAGACGTCAGTCCCGTTCAGCCCCATCTCCACACCAGCCGGCACCCCAACCAACAGCCCACCACAGCCAACAAGGTCAGTACTCTGAGGGCATCTACCAAAGCCACCAGGGCATGAGACACCAGCCTCACCATTCCTCTGCGGAGATGCTCCACCAGATACACCCAGCCCCAGCCCACCACTCCTCTGCAGAGATGCTCCATCAGTTGCAACAATCCCAGGCCCACCACTCATCTGCAGAAGTGCTCCAACAGATACAACAAGCCCATGCCCACTACTCATCATCAGAAATGCTCCACCAAGTGCACAAAACCAAGGCCCATCATTCTTCAACTGAGGTTCTGCAACAAGCTCACCAGATGCAACAAATTCAGCCCCACCACTCCTCAACTGAACTTCTCCATCAAGCTCACCAAATGCATCGGGGACAAGCGCACCATTCATCTACTGAGCTCCTCCATCAAATGCACAAACCCCAGGCCCACCACTCCTCCACGGAGCTGCTCCATCAAGCCCATCAAATGCACCAAACTAAGCCACATCATTCATCCACAGAGCTTCTGCATCAAGCCCAGCAAGAGCCTGCCTCACTCCCAGTTCAGCTAAATAGGGACAGCCACTCCCACCAGAGCCGGAGAAGTCTTAAAAGTCATCATCAGACCCAAGTGTCACCGCAAGGCAGACACCAAGAGCAGCAGACTCACCAAACCCATCATCCCCAGCCCACTAAACCCTCTCCCCAAAGACCTCACTCTATCCAGCAGACCCACCACCACTCCAGCACGCCTCAAATCCACCACATCCACCATATGACCCCACAGCCACCTCCGCAGGACTATCAACATCAGATTCATGTCATCCACCCTCCCCAGCAGCCCCACAGGCCTCAGCCCCTTCTCTCCACCTTTCAGCCCCTCCAGCCACACCAGCCCACCCTCTCCACTTTCCAGCCTCTGCCCCAGCACCACCAATCCCAGCACCAAGTGCAGGCTTCCACCCAAGCCACCCGTCCGCAGTCCCAGCCCTCACATCACTTGCTTCAGTCTCCACACCAGCCCCAAACTCAGGCCCACCATAAGCAATCCCATGGCCAGCCCCAGTCCCTCCCCCACTCTCTATCTGACCCCTCAGAGCACCTGGAGCCCCCACCGCCTCCACCCCTACCCCCACCCTGTTCCCCTCCACCCTTGCCCAGGCCTTCACTCACCAGGATGGACTCCAACCACATGAGTGTGAAGAGGTTACGCTGGGAGCAAGTGGAAAACTCAGAGGGGACAATCTGGGGACAGGTGAGCTTCGTGGGGTTCACACATGGGGACCTTAACCCTCTTAAAGTGCAACATAATTTAGATTAGACTTCCAAATTGAAAGTAACCTCACAGCCATGAAATTGTAATTCATGTGGCACCATTTTTGCATGTCTTTGGTAGTTGGGAGCAAATTCTGATTATGAAAAACTGCATGACATGGTGAAGTATCTGGATCTGGAGCTGCACTTTGGGACACAGAAGAGCTCCAGTGAGTATGAGTGGCTGGATGCATATCTGCTGTGCTTTAAATGGAAACATAGCTAGAGATCATAAATTAAAAGGTAAGAAATTGTGGATTAATGAGTGAGCCCTATTCATGTGAAAAGTGTATGGCAAATGTTTTAATCGGAGGTTAAAATTACTTTTCCTAGGATGTTTTTGTTTTGCCCAATTCAGCTCTATGTACCTCCATAACATACGGCCATTTTACTAACACTGGTCCCATATTCAGTGCCCGCTCCAGAGCCATCCCTCCAGCCAGAAACTTTCAAGAAGAAAGACGTGATCGAAATTCTGTCCCATAAGAAGGCCTACAATGCCTGTGAGTATAAAATGAGTGACTAAAAAAAATTCTATGATGCATTCAATATGTGTCTTTATGTCCTATTATGCTATTTTAAAAATATTCTTATTCTTCCTCCTTTTTCTCATTTATGGTTCAGAATTAAGAATTGATAATCCCTGTTCATCTTCCTTGTCAACCTCTAGCCATCCTGATAGCCCACCTGAAGCTGTCTCCCGGGGAACTACGTCAGGTGCTGATGAATATGGCCACTGATCGGCTGGAGCCAGCCCACATCAAACAGCTGCTGCTGTATGCCCCCGACGCAGAGGAAGTCAAAAAATATGAAGAATACAGACAGGACCCCAGCAAACTCAGCGAGCCAGACCAGTTTGTGTTGCAGGTACCGTCAGCTGGTTTGTTTATAGAAGTGGTTGCCTGAATCTGTGCCATTGCCCATGCACTGTATTTGTGTTCTCCATCAGATGCTGTCAGTACCAGAGTACAAGACCCGCCTGCAGAGCCTCCTCTTCAAGTGTTCTCTGCAGGAGAAGACGGAGGAGCTGAGAGCATCTTACGACTGCCTCTACAAGGCTTCGGTGGAGCTGAAAACAAGCAAGAAGCTGGCTAAGATACTAGAGGTAGCTTATTGTTCAGCAAAGTTCACTAAAAAAAGGAAAAATAGCATGTTGTTGTTTACGGTTTGGTTCTGACACACTGCAACAAACAACATCCTACAGTTATCAGATCTAAAGGACCAAAAAGTATGTTCATGACAGTATGCTTAGTTTTTTTCTTGAACTGGAAGGAGACATGCAGTATACTTTCATTTTACTTTGCAGTGAAACAAGACATCATTATTTAATGTTTAAAAAATGCTATCCATGAGTACAACCCCAATTGCAAAAAAGTTTGGAAAAGCATGCATAAAACATAAATAAAACTGTGATCATTTGCTAATCCTATCTGACATAATTCAATTGAAAACACAAAGACAATAAATTACAAAGACAATTTATTGTTTTACCCCATAAATTATTAGACTTGTGTAAATATAGGCTTACTCTGAATTTGATACAGCAACACAATTCAAACAAGTTAGGACAGGAGCAACAAAAGAGTAAAATATAAAAGGTCGACAGGTTAATTGGTGATAGCATCATGATTGGGTATGAAAGGGGAATCCTGGAAAGGCTCAGTCATTCACAAGCAAGGATTGAGTGAGATTCACCACTTTGTGAACACATGATTGGATAAAGGATATTAGTACATGGACTCTGGAACACTTCCGTCTCAGCTCTTTCGAATCAGAGTTGTACGTATGAGAGATGAAAGAATGTGTTGAAAATGTAATGAAAATATGTGGATAAATTTGACACTGTTGTGCTCGCTGCTTTCTGTCTTCCTTTAGTTTGTGTTGGCGATGGGGAACTACTTGAATAACAGCCAGCCTAAAACCAACAAGACCACAGGCTTCAAGATCAACTTCCTTACAGAGGTACATCATATATACAGTAATAGATAAATCAAACATGTGACCAAATGTTTTTCAAAGCAGTCCTTGTTTTCTCTCTCATGGTGTTATACTTGTACAGTCAGTAACTTCGCTGTGTCCTCTGCAGTTGAGCACAACTAAAACAGTTGATGGGAAGTCGACATTTCTACATATTCTGGTCAAATCGTTATGTCAACACTTTCCTGATGTGTTGGATTTCTCCAAAGATTTAACCATGGTTCCTCTTGCAGCCAAAGGTACGTCGATGCATTTCTCTTTGACCTCTGTTCCACGGCTTGAGAGCATTTTAACATATAGAGAGCACTTATTCAGGATTTATGTCACTGATTTTAAGTTTCCTTCCTTCCTTCTTCCTCCATCTATTTTCTTGCTTTGTACACACACATACCTGCCTGTCTGTCTATAGTAAACCAGAGGACGATCACATCGGATCTGAATGATCTTCATACAACAATCCAGGACATTCGCTCAGCCTGTCAGAAGATGCCTGCCACTGCTGAGGACCGTTTCGCTGTGGTGATGAGTGTATCCTTTAGAAGAGACATAAGTGGGCTAATGAAAGGAAAAGACGAATGTAGCGTAAGAGATAATGAAACATTTGTGTCCCTTGACTCCAGTGTGTGCAGAACTTTCTGGAAAACAGTCATCCAGCAGTGCAGTCTCTGGAGTCCCTGCAACAGAGAGCTATGGAAGAATTCAGCAAAACTGCTTCTTACTTTGGAGAAGACGGCAAAGCCACCAACACTGAGGCCTTCTTTGGTATCTTTTCTGAGTTCATTGGCAAGTTTGAGGTGAGTAAGAGAGATTCAGGCATTCAGATAATTCCTGTTGTCACCCTGCAGCCGGTGTGACAGTCAAAACTACATGCTTGTTATCCTCTGTAGCTCCCTCTCAGCCTTCCCCTAAACTATTAAACATAATGGTTTGAAAAAGCCTTCATTTTTCTTCAAACAGCTTGTGATTCACAACTTTAATGGCTGCAGATAAACCCTTGCGCTGTGTCTGATCATTGCCTCATTACTTCCTAGATTTTCTACTCTGCCAGTGTTTTGTTTTTTAGAAAGGCCCATGCAGTGTGTTTGGTAATGAGCACAGCCTGCATTTCATCAAAGATGTAGAGAGAGCTAATAATGAGCTCCATGCAGCAGCAGGACCGGCGTGTTGACATTGAGTATCCAGCACTGTGCTGCAGCCTGGCAGCCCCTCGGGCCTGAATATTTTCCTCAGGTAGCCAGTCATTAAAATTAAACTTTTTTTTTATAAATTCAGCAGCTCAATATGAGGACAACACTCAGATTTATGCAATTAACATTCAGTTTTAATGAGCACAAACTGTTTTCTATGCAGCCTTAATGGACGGAGGTTCAAAGAGCACTAATATTCGTCTTGAAATCAGTTGTACTGTAATTATTGTGCATAAGTGTGAATGATTTTAATGGTTGCAATTTTTGAAGACCAAATGTATTCACTAAATTCTGGACATTTCAGGGCTCAAATCCTTATTATCCAGCACAGATTAAAAGAGCTAACACACAACAGATTAAAAAAAAACAACACAAAATAACCAGAAATAAATATACACGCAACATAACTGAACATTCCACTGAAGCTATTGAAACGTGTGTGTTAGCTGACAAACCCTGTTGTTTCTTTACCACAGAGAGCTCTCAGTGAGCAGCAGGCTGCAGAAAGCCTGAAGAGCCCCAGAAGTCCACGAATGGCCTCCCCACTGGCCTGGTAACACACACACACACACACACACATACACACACTCATATGGAGATGGCTACACAAATACACACACATCCACAGACAAACTGAATATATACAAGCACAAACACACACATGCACACACACCACTCGATGCACAATTTTGAGCAAAAAACAAGATTTTATGTATTAATGGGTTTTTGGTGACTTTAAGGGAGAAACTTTTGCATCAAAGATGGACAACTAAGCTTTATGGCAGTGGTATCGTATCTACTGTTTGTCTTTTCAGAACAAAACAGAGTTAAATCACTAAGACTACTACTTAGAAAATGTCCTTTTTTGGTCGTCAAGGTTTCTCTACTATTTGAAAGATAGTTCCTCAGTAACGTCCAGTAGTTTAAGTTTTCTTTCCCTGAGCCTGAGTTCAGGTCACCTCTGTAAGCGTGTTATTACTGCTCGACAGTCAAATCTTTGATATATATCCATGAATAGGACATAGATTTACAAAAATACACTTTATCCTGAAATAGATATTTAATTAAAATACATTCACTTGGTTGTTTTGAAGAAACCAATAAAGCCATTCTCCTGTTAGTTTACATGTTCTGTATTTTTGTACGCCGCCCACCACACTGAATGTAACATAAGTTCTTTACTAAGTGAGAAAACGCTCGTTGAAATCAGCTGTCCTGATGATGGGTTGTTCCATTTACTCTGTTGTATCTGCCTCACTGTCAGCGGTTTTCAGTTCTAGCCATATAAATGCTTTTTTTTTTTTTTTTTTTCTAAATGGTATTGTTCTTGTATGATACTTAACTTCTAATGCTACTAACCTGTACATATGAGACCATGTCAGTGGGAAGTTGGCACTTACTACTTGTTTTTATAAGAGACAATTTTAACCGTTCCGCGGATCATTTTTAAAGTCATCAATCACAGGAAGTAGAGGTGGGATTATGTGGAGTCGACAGCGGGCAGTGTGCAATATGTGAGTGTTTAGCTGTGTTCCACTGTTAGACATTACCCTCTTTAAACCGTAACAGAGATCTATTGTGTTTGTACTGTACAGAATGAGAGTGGATGTAAACAAAACAGGTACAGCTGCTACGATATACTGTATGAAGCACTTTGTTACCATCATGTATTACCCAAATATTTCTTTTACTGATACCGTCATATGGACCGACCGTAAAGTTCTACCACGGCAGCAATGTGGTTAAGTTAAGCGTAGCAGCATTTCCCATCATTTTCAAGCAGTTAATAATGCAGCATACCAGCTTCTCAGACGTGCCAGTGCTCTGTAAAACATAACGCTTAGTCTCCAAGTGGTGTTTCTAAATAGTAAGGCAAATTATTATGATAAGAATAATGTGTGCAGCTAGTAAACGCTCTGTTTTCTAAAGGTCTAAGTTGCTTTTTTTCTGTTTAAATTACAGAATGTAAACCTTTAAAGCACCGCTGTCCATTTAAGGCCTATAAAGTGTTAAGTCTGTATTTTGTATTGTATGTATGCAATGCTGGCAACTATAAAGAGTGGTATGAAACCTACTTTTGCCTGGATGTCTGTGTGTTTGTAGTGGTTGTTGATCTACTCGTGGACATGTGTCATCTCATGGAGAAATAATGCTGCATTTATTGGTTTATCATTGACAGTATAAAGGTAATCGCACCAGAGATCTCGAGCACACTTGGCCCTTGCATTTCCTGTAACTCTTACGCTGTAAATAAAAATCACTTCTTTACAACTGCTGCTGACTCACGTGCTATTGCTGTACCAAGTTTATCTGTCCTGCTGCAGCAAAAGCTTACACTAACATTAACAGATTGCTTTTGTGTGTGAGGTAAGTCTGTGCTGGACACACGCACACACACACTTTTCCCTTATCTAGCTTTAATTTAATGATATCACTGTCTGTGCTTTCTGTAATTGGTATACATTTGTATCTCATTCAGCAATCTTTTCACTGAGTGTTGTGCAAACACTTGTCTGTTAAGAGTGATAAATTCTTTACATTTTAACTAAAGCCTTGTAGCGCCCAAGGTGACAGTGGAGTTTGATCTTTCAGGGAGTGGGGGAAGCATGAGATTCCTCGTATCGTCCTCATGTAACTTGTGACATGCTGTATTGTTTGGGCTGCACAACACAGCTCGAGGCAGTCCAGCTGGAATGATACACAGCGTGACATCTGACTGAAAGGTGAGTGCATTTAGCAGATAATACAGTCCGAGACGCAGCCCGCAGACGGAAACAGCTGTAGCTTTTGCTGAGATCTGAGTTGCTGTAAAAATGTGAATAGATTTGTCGTTTAAGACGGAAGTAAGTGAAGTTTGTTTGTTTTCATGGTGTCTTCCCAGTGCGTGTCTCCCAAAGTGCTTCACAAGTCATCAGAGTGCAGAATCTCTAAGCGTCACATGCTGATAGAGGTAGTTAATGAGTTTAGATTTAAATATTAAACTGTGTTCAACTTAGCCGCAGTTGTTATCTGTTCAGACCTGCAACAAGCAGGCCCGTAGATTTAATAAACACATCTCCAGTAACTGACAAAGTGTAATATTATGTAAAATAATGAAGAAATAATAATGGATACGAGAAGTTTCTATGACACTGCGTGTTTCAACTGGTCAGTGATGGAAGAAGTAATCAGAAAAGCCATTCAGTTTTTATCAGTGAATGTACAGAAGTATCATCTGTAAAATAAGTGACGGGTTAAACACATCAGGTGAGTCTTCTCAGTGCAAAATTTCCGTCTTGACTGACGGGTGTGTGAGTATTGTTGTAAGACAAATATGAAAAAATATGAACTTGTCCTTTAAGTATCTAGAAGGTATGAGTCTGCAGAATGGCCTCTGACAGACTCTTGTATTACACCGTTTGATTATTTACAAATGCATTAATATGTAAGCAGCATGCTAATCAAGGTGGAGCTGTTAGTGCAGTAAGCACATTTACAGGAATAATGTGCCTAAGTACAATTTTGAGGTATTTCCACTGTATGCAGCTTTATACTATTCCACATCATTTCAGTGGGAAATACTATACTTTTCATTCATTCACATTAATCTGACAGCTATAGTTACTAGTTAAAAACACACTGCTGCTGATGATGATAAAGATTGAGTTGTTCCCAGCTGCTTTGGCTCTTTACCCTTTAGAAAAAAGTGATGTCTAGCTGAGTCCTCCTGTCATGTTTCAGAGGTCTGTGAGATTTTTAAAGAGACATTTCCCCTCTAAACTTCTCCAAAGGTTTTATTTGAATAGCTGATAATACTTCTGTACTCAGTAGGAGTTTGAATGCAGGACGTTTACTTGTAATGGAGTATTTTTACTTTGTTATTTGTACTTTTACTTAAGTAAGGGATGTGATTACTTTTTCCAGTACTGGATTTTAACCACGTTGTACATTATATACCATTGGGTAGTTTAATAGATAACAAAGAGTTGAATTTAATTGACTCTTCATATGTTTTGTCAACTCTATAAAAAAAAGCAAATTAGAAAAGTAACTATATCTGTTAAAGAAATGCAGTGGAGAGGTTAAAAGTAGCATATAAATGAAACAGAAGTACCTCAACCTTGTATTTGAATACTATAGACAAGTATGTAGGGGAGACCAGTCCACTCTGGTTACACTGTAACACTTTTGCCATGACTTTGGAAACTATTTCAGACTAGATAGTCTAAACATTTGATCACTGTGTTCACTATCACAGACAACAGAACAGAATGGACCTTACAGAAGCCCACCAAGGGACCAGCATACCCCCTTCCACTTCGCCCCCTCCAGGGGGCAGAACTACCCTGGTTACTGTGGATATAGTGGTGCTGGTAATCTACTTTCTACTGGTTCTGGCTGTTGGCTTCTGGGTAAGTACAGGGGGAAGAGACGTCTGTGTTCCAGTCCCTTCACCAAACATTTTAACATAGTCAGCCTTTTTCTTGTCACACAAACTAAAACCTGTGGTGGATGGAACGTTTTCTAGGTTGTTATGAATCCAGAGATCATGGCTTGAAATCAAAATGTACCGTACAGAATTTTGCACACAGCAGTCTCTTTGTCCTGTTGCCTCAAATGCTACGAACATCCTTCAGCAAGAACAGAATTAGTCTGTGTTGCACCAACTTGATCACAGGTTGCATCCCACTTTCTGGGCCTATTCTCTAAAGAAACCTGCTTTTTTTTTTTTTTTAAAGCAGACTGTCTCCATGCTGCAGGAATACGGCAAATTTCTGTTAAATAGAGATGGAATATTCCTCTTTGAAATCATGAGAAAACAGCACTTTGACCTTGATGGTGGTGGACTATAAAATACAGCTGAGCCTGATGACCACATATCAGCCCTATATTGATATTTCCCTTGCGGTTTTGCATCATAGTCTCATGCTTGCCTTGATGACAAACAGGAAATGTATTGTTTTGTCGAGTTTTTTCGTGGTCTGAACAGAGTCTGCTTGGGTTCCTGCTCTACATCTCCACAACATCTTTTCAGTGTGTGACTGTAACAGTTATCAGACACATCCTGCTCATTTAGTGCAGTATACATAGAAGAATGTGGGATTTCAGTGGCAGAATAAGGCACACAACTCGTGCAGGAAGCAACGATGCCACAGGTGAATTTTTCTTCATCTTTGCTCGGCAATTTGAGCACAGCAGCAGCACACGGCTGCAGGAATTGCTGACGTCACAGGTCTTGCAGCCCTTCTTTCATCTGGGACCTTGTTGCATGGGTCTGATTTTCCCCCAGCCCTTTCAAAGCCATTCAATGATTTTAGCTTAATGAAATTAAACAGTCGCCAAGGTGTGGTGCTTGGTTTTAGTGATTAATACAGCGCTACTTGAAGCTGTCTTATCACTTAGTAGGGGACCCTGTTTGTGATGCCAAGAGCTTTCTTCTGATTATGAATCCATATTTCTTGTGTAACTCATTTTTCTGGCAGTCCATGTGGAGGACAAAGCGCAGCACGGTGGACGGATACTTCCTGGCTGGGAAGAACATGACCTGGTGGCCGGTGAGTCAAACACAGTACAGATTTCTGACAGCCAGCCTGATCATAGCAGAAGTCAAAGCAACTTAAATTTGATTTGATCAGTGCAGACTAACCGCTCTCTTTCTCAAAGTGAAGCACTGAGTTGATCCTGAATCGGACTCTTTCATCTATATTTAGGTGGGTGCCTCGCTGTTTGCCAGTAACATTGGCAGTGGACATTTCATCGGCCTGGCAGGGTCAGGAGCTGCAGCAGGAATTGGGGCTATTGCGTATGAGTGGAATGTAAGAGATTGTATATGTGCTCCTAATATAAAAACAAGTTTCATGTGTTGAACATAGCTGCTGTTTTCCAAGTCTGAAGTGTTCAAAGCTGATATGTGGTGATCAACAGGGTATGCTGATGGTGCTGCTGCTGGGATGGCTCTTCCTGCCCATTTATATTGCCTCTGGGGTGAGGAGTCCACACATGAAATTGCACATGCATGACTCTGTCCGTGTATTCCTTCAAAATCATCTCTGAACTCTCTCTTCTCCAGGTGACAACCATGCCAGAATACTTGCAGAGGAGGTTTGGTGGCAGAAGAACACAGTTATTCATAGCAATCCTGTCCTTATTCATTTACATCTTCACTAAGATATCGGTATGGTGCAAATCCACAGCGGTTCTGCAGTGTTTCCGATGTTCAGACAGATGTGCATGTGTTTGAAAGCTGTTGCTTTTTGTTTTGCCTTGTTTCTGGACCAGGTGGACATGTATGCGGGTGCAGTGTTCATTCAACTCGCCTTGCAATGGAACATCTACCTGGCTGTGGTGCTGCTGCTGGCAGTCACTGCTCTCTACACTATAGCAGGTGACCTTTCTCCTCCCCTCACCATTTTAAACACCTCTTGCTTAGAGAAATACACAGGACTGCTGCTTATTGCTTGTCCTGCATGTCACTGACTGTTGTGTGTTGCGTCCCAGGTGGTCTGGCTGCAGTCATTTACACAGATGCTGCTCAAACTGCTATCATGCTGGCAGGATCTCTCACCCTCATGGGCTTCAGTAAGTCAGATCTGACAGTGCATGACATCCTCACATCACCAGCACTTTATAGTCCAGTTCATGTGACCCTGCTGTCCCCCTGTTGAGGCTTTGCCGAAGTCGGAGGCTGGAACGGTCTGATGGAGGGATACGGCAACGCCATCCCTTCGATCCGTGTGCCAAACTCAACCTGCGGCATCCCCCGAGCTGATGCCTTCCACCTATTCAGAGACCCGGTGAACTCTGACCTGCCTTGGCCTGGCGTCCTGATCGGCATGTCCATCCCCTCCATTTGGTACTGGTGTTCTGACCAGGTAGTATAATAAAAAAAAGACATGTCGAACTTTTCCTATCAAATAAGAGCAAATGAAAGGATAAAGAACTGGCACTGCAGGTTTAATACAGGGATGAAAAATGGACACAAAAGTAAAACCAGATATTAGAAATCAGGATATAGAAAATGATGCTTTAATGATGCTTTAATGTGTGAATTTAAACTAAAGCATGTGCTGGCAAGCCTGATCTCTACAGGGAGTGTGGTTAATCATCAAATTTTCATTTTCATTAATTTGACTTGAAAAATGTCAAAGGGTTGTTCATCTATAAAAGATGAAAATCTACTTTACTGTTTTTCTATCTTGTTTATGTTGCCCTGCGGATCCCTCTGAAGTTCAGTATGAAAGCGCCTTTATCTAAATATCCTTATCTTGATATGTTTTGCTTTTCAGAGAGGTTAATAATGTCTATTAAAGAGAGATATAGTTTGCCAACCAGCCAAACCTGAGATAACAGAAGACATAACTAGTGTTAATGAGCGTTTCTTCTCTTCTCAGTTCAGCCGCTGTATCAATTAATGCACATAAAACCTTTACCTGATAGACCAGATGCATAGCAGCAAGCAAAGTGATTTCCTTACCCACTCTGGTCCACATCAAACAGCCCTCTATTACGTGCTGTTGCATGTCTTAATTACTCATTAACCAGCAGTCCCTGGGGGTTAACTGAGGGTCCGTGATTCTTATGCAGGTGATTGTGCAGCGATCCTTGGCTGCCAAAACCCTGACACATGCAAAAGGCGGCTCACTGTTGGCGGCCTATCTGAAGATTCTGCCTTTCTTTGCCATCATGCTGCCTGGTATGATCAGCAGGATACTTTACACAGGTACCGTATGAAATTCATGTTTTCATGAATCAAGCCAGCAGCTGGGGAAATGTGCACTGGACAAACTGGTTGCATTCAGATTATGTTGTTGTGTCGAGGGCTTTAATGTTTAAAAAGTGTTACAATAGAATCAACTGGATGACACACTGTGGATGCTTGAGTTGGTGTGTTTTGATGATATTGTGTAGACGATGTGGCGTGCGCAGACCCTGAGCTGTGTGAACAGATCTGTGGAAACGCTGTGGGCTGTTCAGATACTGCCTACGCCAGACTGGTCATGGAGCTGCTGCCTGCAGGTGAGAGACTGTTTCCTGTGCTGCCCTCTGCTCCGTGTGCCTGTACACAGCTCTTTTATGCCAATCCATGTGTTTTCCCTCCCAGGACTGCGAGGTTTGATGATGGCGGTGATGATTGCTGCCCTCATGTCCTCTCTGACCTCCATCTTCAACAGCGCCAGCACCATCTTCACCATGGATCTGTGGAAGAGTTTCAGATCTCGTGCATCCGAATGGGAGCTTATGATAGTGGGCAGGTATGTGACCACCTCTGGATAAGCAGACATAACCCAAAATGTAGTCCTGGTCTCAACAAATATGCTGCGTACTGCAGCACTTCTGGCATTTTTTTTTAAACATGTCAAGAAAGTTCAACGGTTTGTGAGGAATCAGACTCTCTGCAGAGGGCCACCCTGCTGTGTGCTTTTTTCCACTGAGCTCTTAAGTTAAAGGTTAAAGGCTTATACACCATGTAGAACATTTCATTCCCACTTAGGCCATGAGCTTTTAAAAAGTAACCACATATGGCATTATAATGCACTTTGGATGAAATCATCCACCAAATTGCATATTAAATTATTACATTTTTTCTGTCAAACTTGCCCAAACCATAACCCCTCTTTCCACATATTCCCAAGTAACGACTTCACCAGATTTTCTTTTCTAGCCTTCGCTCACACAAGCTCTCATGACCAAATGCTCAGTGCTGTTTTCCATTCAGGACTAATTGGAATTAAAAACATGGATCTGATGTTTGACATGCAGGGTGTTTGTGCTCGTGCTGGTGGTGCTGTCCGTGCTGTGGATTCCAGTCGTCCAGGCCAGCCAGGGTGGGCAGCTTTTTATCTACATCCAGTCCATCAGCACTTACCTGCAGCCCCCAGTCTCCATCATCTTCCTCACAGGCTGCTTCTGGAAGAGGACGAATGAGAAGGTGAGGTGGTGGAGCCTCATGCTGTGTCTGTGACTGATCAGACTGGGCAGATCGAAGGAAAGTAATGTTTATCAAAGAGTAGCACTGTCAGTGTCACTTTTTGAGTCCTGCTGTGATTGGATGATGACAGGTGTGATCGTGTTCATTGTGGACTCTCCTCTCTCTCAGGGTGCATTCTGGGGCCTGACTGTGGGCCTGCTGGTGGGCTGCATCCGCATGCTGTTGGACTTCATTTACCCTACGCCCCTGTGCTTTGAGGAGGACGACAGGCCCGAGGTGTTGAAATACGTCCATTACCTGTACTTCTCCATGTTGCTGTCTGTCATCACCCTGATTGTGGTGGTTGTAGTCAGCCTGGCTACAGAGAAGCCCAAACCAGAGCAGGTGAGGCCTTCATCAGATCTTAAATGCAAGTTTTCAGGTTTTTTTTCTGTGTCGTTTTATTTCCATATTCTGTGACAGGGTGCAGAAGCACCTCCTCTTGGGTGACTGATTCAGATGTAGAAAATGAATTTAACTTTTTGAGTTTCCATTATAAGCAAACCAGTTTGCTTTGATTCCCTGTTTCTCACCAAAATAATAACTTAATACATCAAAAGCACATAAATACATTGACTCATGTACTATAAGTACTCAAGTCGAAGTCTGAGGTAATTTACTTGAGTCTTTTCATGTCACTTTTTACTTCTACTTCTCTACACTTACCTCTTTTCCTTTTAATTATTTTGATCATTTTAATTTATTTTTAACGTTTTACTATTAGATGGATAAAATGAAGCATTGTGAAGGTGTCACTCACTACTTTTTCACTATTTTCAGAATTTTTGCAAACCAAATAATCAGTTGATTAATGGAGAAAATAAGGAGCAGATTAATCCAGAATGAAAATAATCATGCGTTGCAGTGTGACACAAAATATTTACAACATCCTGGGCTGGAATCAGTACCCAGGATACACACACTAATGGCAGTAATTATGATAATAACAGCTGGGTCAAGTCAGCTTGAATCAAAGGTATGAATCAGTTTTTCAGCATCTGACCCGGGATCCGACCCGGTACCGACCCGGGTCTGACCCGGGACCGACCCGGAACTTTCCCGGATCGATCCCGGAACCTTTCCCGGAATTTTCACGGGTCGGTCCCGGCAATGTCCCGGGAAATTTCCGGGTCGGTCCCGGGTAAATTCCGGGACTTTGCCGGGACCGACCTGGAACTTTCCCGGGACTTACCCGGGTCCGACCCGGAAATTTCCCGGGACATTGCCGGGACCGACCCGTGAAAGTTCCGGGAAAGGTTCCGGGATCGATCCGGGAAAGTTCCGGGTCGGTCCCGGGTCAGACCCGGATAGGTACCGGGTCGGATCCCGGGTCAGATGCTGAAAAACTGATTCATACCTTGGGTCCGACCCGGGATCCGACCCTTGATTCGACCCGGGACACGCGCACACTACTACTACTACTACTACTACTACTACTACTACTAATAATAATAATAATAATAACCCGGGCCAGGATGCGACCCGGGACACAGACACACTAATAATAATAGACTGAACAAAAAATATTTTATTGATCATCAGAGTCTGAAAGAAGTTTAGCGGAAATTAATAAAAACAAACGTCTTTGCAGAGCTTCTTCGGAAAAGGGAAAAGGCCAAATAATGAGACAGAAGAAGAAAAACCTACAACTTCCAAGAAAAAGAAAGGTGCATTTAAGAGACATTATCAGCAGTCCTACTTAAAATACGGGTTAATCGCTTCAGGTGATTCTCGCGCACCAAGCCCGCTCTGCGTAATATGTGGCGACAGGCTCGCAAATGAGGCAATGAAGCCTTCTCGTCGAAGAGAAACAAGCGCAGGGCTCCCACCAATTACAGCAACTACATTCAGCGTAATGGTGAGTTGTACTTTTAATAATTTGTTTTTACTCGTTTTTATGCCTGTCCGGCAAATTATTGCTTTACGTGAAACCGGTCCGTGGCGCAAAAAAAGGTTGGAGGCCGCTGGCGTAAACAATAAACAGAAAGTGATAACTTGCTAATCTGCTTTGACATATTCCCAATTGAAAACATTCCAAAGACAATATATTTAATATGTGACCTCATCAGCTTCATTGATTTTTGTAAATATCTGCTTATTGTGAATTTGATGCGGCAACATGTTTCAAACAAGTTGGGACAGGAGCGACAAAATCCTGGGAAAGTAGTGCAATGCTGAAAAACACTTGTTTGGAACAATCCACACAAGCAAGGATGGAGCGAGGTTCACCACTTTGTGAACACACGATCGTATAAAGGATATTACTACATGGGCTTAGAAACACTCCATAAAACTGTCACACAGTTCATCTGCAAATTATCACATTCTGTTTTTATTTCTGTCCCACATCGCGTCCCAACTGCACATTTTCCTCATTATGATTGCGTAATTTTACTTAAGTAACATTTTCAGTGCAGGACTTTTACTTGAAACAGTGTTTTTTGTTTTTTTTTTAAGTGTGTGACATTAATACTTTCACTTAACCTCAGAGTAGTTTATTCACAACCTGATACGAGTCCACTTTGTTAACTTTGCATTGTGTCATTTTTTTTTTTTTTTTTTTTTTTTAACAGATTAGTCGCCTCACCTGGTACACAAGGTTTGACCCAGTGCAGCCCAAAGAGCAGGTCTTCTCAGAGGAGCGGAGCACTAACACCTTAGATGAGACTACTGGTCAGAACAATGAGATGGGAGTCACAGGAAAAGAGCAGGAGGGCAGCAATGGAAACACGTGTCATCACAGGAAAGGTGGGTCTCTCTCCTGCTTGGCATTACGCTTTTCCATTTGACCATTAGTCAGTCCAGCACACCCTCTCTCTCCAGACTCTTCGTCCTCCGTGTCCAGTGTCCAGAGCCAGTCCAGGCTGATGTCTGCCCTCTACTGGCTGTGTGGGATGGAGAGACGGAAGGAGGGGGGTGACGATCCCGTCACGCCTCCTGCACCTGAACTGACTGTCTGTTCTCTGGAAGAAAAACCACGTCTACGACACATCGTTAACGTCAACCTTATCATCTGCCTTGCCGTAACTGCCTTCATCATTGGCTTCTGGGCTTGACAGGCAGGTTCTGACACTCTGAATGGACACATGGGGTGGGTAAAAATGTATGTACAGTCAGTTTTCTTCCACTTCTTGTTTCGTTCCTAAAACTGCTGCAGTAAAATGGCATACGTCCATACAGTGGTGCTGTGCCTTCAAAACATATTTACATTTAGATGCACTTGTAAATGAATCAAATGCCAAATTCCATTCACTTGTAATATGATTTTACAATATTTGTAATCTTGGTGATGAAAGTTCTTTTTTTTGACTAATTAAAACTGATAAACTGATGATAATGATCATGCAGGTCAAGTCTTTTTCACACTTTGTATCCACCTTTGTGTACATAATCAGTAAGAACAATTAAATTTATGACAAAATGAGAAATAAGTGATGAGAAGACGCTGACAACACTGTAAAATGTTGAACAATCTTTAATTATTCAGAGTAATGATGCATTGTATGATGCATTATGTGCAGAAAAACCAACATAAAAAGCTGAAAAAATAAGAAATTTAAAATTTAAAAAAAAAAACAAAAAAAACAAAAAAAACAATCGAAGAGCTGAATAACACCCCAACAATGTAAAAAGATTGTCAGCCGCAGTAAAAACAATACACACAGAGGAATTCAATCATTTGGCTGTTTGGTCATAGCTTTGAGCTCGTGTGGGAGTGATCAGTTACAAGATATGCATTGTATAAACATAATTATCACAATCGATTTGGTAGAAAAATCCCTTTCAATGATAAACGCTAATCTTTGAGCATCAAAGGAAAAAAAAATTGAGCTCAGGTGAATCAGGTCAGTTGAAATCAAATAAAATTCAGATTGAAAATAAAAGAAAATTCAACCCCACTGGATTACCGGAAGGAAAACTGCCTGAAATACCAAAATGACAGCACACGTGTTGTCACCACTGGAAGATGACTGCATTTTATATTGCACTCTTGCCAAAATGTTTGGTCATTAGCAACCATGAAATAAGCCGAGCAGCTCTAAATTTTTATCAAATTTCCAATGGCTCATATCCACGTCTTTGGTCCTTTATGCTGATGTTTGGTGCGGTGCTGAAGTGTTTGGCAATGTTGGAAAGCTCTTAAGCTGAATATGACATTTAGCTAGTTGAAACTGGCAACTTGGAAAATGAAAATGCCAGTATGTGATTGTGTTTCCTGATAAATAGATCATCAGCAGCTGCCCAATACTCAGACATCTCCACATAACTGTGCTGCTGAATGAAAAGATTCTAGCTATCGGGTTTGACTAAAGCCAGATTCACAGATTTCTCCTCCAAAAACATTCATAGGTTTGAACCTAAAGTATCGATCGCAATATTTTAAAAAGAAGAGTTCAGCTGCTATGTGCTCAGGTTATATATTGAAGTCCCATTTGCCTCGAGTCTAGCAAGGCTCTGCAGTCCAATCTTAAAATAGCCAGCAGTACATAGAACAAAGGGAGTCTGATATGAAGGCTAATAGCTGGACAGGAGCTTTGTGGTTCGCGCCATACTTTAAGATGAGGTTTCTGGTTTGACACTCAGCGAAACAGAAGTAAAGGCAGGTGATTTGTTAGTTTTTCTCCAGAGAGCAGACTGGCCCCATGTGAGTGAAGCCTGAAGAGCTGGAGTGAGTCGATGCGTTTGAGTTACTTCTCTGATATTTGATTCCAAGCTTTCCAATCTGTTACGTGGGCCAGCGGAGTGGTGGAGAATTTTCAATGATCCCTCTTTGATTTCACAGAATGGTGCTCTCTGCCTCTGTCTGGGTCTGAGGGTATGGGTTGGTGGCGGGCTCTTGACCAGCAGAGCTCTCCCCTTGTTGGTCTGCAATTACCTCCGGGATGAGGGCTCGTCCAATCCCCTTTAGGTGCAGGCCTCCGTCTGCGCGGGACAGTTAGGGGGTCAGCGAAAAAAAATCAGGTTGCACGCATCTTTAAGTTGAGCTCAATCAATGAACCGAGTTTCAAACAGGGCGAGCACACACGCCACCATCACACACTCAGTAAGACACCAAGGATTGATCTCTCTATTAAATCCAGCCAGTATTGCACGACAGTACCAGTTATGTGAAATTTTTGGGAGGTGGAGGCAGCTGTTGACACATCCTTGGTGTGTTAATCTTTAAATGCAACACAGATCTGTTGAAGAAGTGCACGTACAGAAGAACAGCACAGTTTGGAAGTGTGTTTAGTATGTTGAAGGCCATGTTAGCTATCACAGAAAGCTGTTAGCAGCACCGGGGGATGGCGAGCGAGTCACAAGCATGTTAGTTTTGCTGCACAGCAGGGTTGAAGTGCGTCACAAATGCATACTAATATACAAAAATATATGTATACAGTATGAGCACAGCCAGCAGCTACACACTAAAGAGGAGCAAACGCCTGCAGTTCGCCCACACAGACACACACATGCAGTGGACGCAGAAGCAAGGCATCAGCCAATCAGATCCTTACCATTACCTGCCTTACAAAGCTCATCTTAGAGGCAGGCCAGCAGCTCAGACATCTGCAATATTTACACATTTCCTGTCATGCATCAGATCACCACAGTTACTACATTTAGTGTGTGAGGCACTATGACACAGTGAAACCAAAAGCCAGAGGACTACATACAGCAGCGCCCTGAGAGGGAGCTGAAATCACTCAATACTGAATACAGTATCAGCAGACGAGCAGCGAGTGATTTCAGTCGTTGTGACACCTACGCAGAAGAAATCAGGTTTAAAAGATGTGTTGTTGTTGTTGTTTTGTGCATTTTCATGATGCACCGTGCTTCACTGCATCTGGAATTGAAGAGTTGCTCACTGCATGAACAGTAAAAGTGTACCGGTATTCTTTAGCTGTCTCAATTCACTCAAGTACTGTATGTAAGTATAATTTTGAGGTATGCTTGAGTATTTCCATTTCCTGCCACTTTATACTTCTACTCCACTACATTTATTTGACAACTTTAGTTACTAATCACTTTGCAGATTCAGATTATTAATGCAAAATATGATCAAGAAATAAATGATGATGTATTATTATAGATAAGACTTTATTGATGCATAATGGGCCATTCCGCATAATGAGTACTTTTACTTTTGGTACTTGAGGTATATTGAATATTTTTTTTTCTTCTACTGAAGGAAATTTCTGATGACTTCTATTTGTAAGGCAGTATTTCTACACTGAAGTATCGCTTTTTTTTTTTTTTTTTTTTACTTAATTAAATTACTTCCTACAACACTGTCAAAGGCAAATATTGTTGTTTTTCATTACACTTATTTTTACAGCTTTAGTCACCACTCAGCTGTATATAAAGCAGCCATTAGTCAAAAGGAGCCTTTCACATAACAAGTACTTTTACTTTTGATACTTCAACTACATTTTGCTGACAATAGTTGTGTACTTTTACTTAAGTAGGATTTTTAATACTTGACTTTAACTGTAATGGAGTGTTGTTTAAATTCTGGTGTTTTTACAATTAGTTAAGACTGAAACAATCTCAATACTTCTTCCACCTCTGACTGTCTCAGATCTGTGCACCACAGCAAAGATTAAAGATCCTGCACCATTTGGAGCTCCATGAGAGTTTCCACTGGAAAAACTTGATCATACAGTTCACATGTTGTGCACTCAAACACACCCATACACACAGCGGAGTGCCTCTATGTTACAGTGTAAGTACACTAAAAACTTATTGCATAATTTCTGCTGCTTGGTGTCTTTATTTTTTAAAATATTATTGGTTACTACATTTAGCTTTTCATGCATTGCTGGTGCTAATTAAATATCATGATGCTGGAAACTGTTTCCTCCATAATGTATCTCTGTAATAATATGGACAAACAGGACTCATGAGGGACAGGAAATATACTATTTACCTGTTATGATCTTGGAGGCTGAGCTGCAGATGCCATCACTGTCATTTGCTGCAGGCTGGGGGGGCGGCGGCATGCTGGGTCGGGGCCGTGGCCTGGGAGCCGGCCTGGAGGGGCGAGGGAGAGACCCAGAGGGGTAGGAAGACAGCGAGTTGGAGTGCCATCCATCATGAGGCGGAGTGTCTGGAGGGGTGGGAGTGCTGGGGGGCGAAGGCTCTGACTCCCCCTGGGCCTGGTGGGCTTGAGGAGGCTGTGGGGGCGGGTGGTTCGGGGCGTGGATGAGGCTGTCTTTGCTGGGGTTGCGGCGGGGGGTGATGGGTGGGTGATGAGGGGAGCTGGGTGTCTGGGTGTTACTGGACTGGGAGGCAAAGGGGCTGGCTTGTTTGGGCGGGGCTGGGGCCTGCTTCTTGGTGCCTTCAGAGGTAAAAATAATTATTGTGTGACATAAACACTATCAATGGTGCTTAATAATGGGAATAGGAATGGGCACTCTCTCACCTCTGCGAACCATGTGTGGACTGGGCCCCCTGGATCCACCCTGAGAGTGGGGGGTTCCTACTGCAAGATGGGCCGAACCATTCCTCTGGAGAGGGGGGGTGGACATGAGCTCTCGGGCTGGGCTGTGGAAATACCATGAATGCTGTGTTAATCCACCAAATGTCATCTGTGCTTTACATTTAACAAGGAAGTGCTGCATCGGTGCAGGAACTCATGCATTACACATAAAACAAATATTTCCATTCAAAGGCTGATTATATTAGATGAAGGTTATCACATTAGGAATAACTCAAAAAACAATATAAAGACAAGGGAAGTGTTGAAGAAGAGGATGCAAAAATCTGAAGTTTGTTCAGCAATGCGTTACATGCAAAATCAGACATGGCCGGAAGTACAGACAGACACGCTGATGGGCAGGCAGGAAGGAAGGGGAGTACATTTTTTTTAAAACAGACTTGAGTTTGGTCAATCATCACAACAAGCAGGAAGGAGGATAAGAGCTGTCTGTAAACAAAGCATCACACGATTCTTGCTGCATTACATCAAATGTAAAAATGAAGCCAAATTAAAAGCTGTGGACGTAACAGACGTTGTTATTCTTTCTATTTCATGACTTCTGGTTCGGGAACTGAAAACTCAAAGACGAATCAAACACATGACAAACACAAAGGGTGGGTGAGCTCCGGATTGGCTGATTGACTGCGAGCAGGCGGTGGAGTATTGTTGCTACCTCAGCTCGCTCCTCCTTACCTGCTCTCCTCTGCGCTGAGCTGGCTTACAACCTGAGGTTTCACTGTGGCTACCTGGACCCCACCACCCAGACCACCTCCAACACCACCACCACCACCACTCAGGCCAGGCTGCTCAGCCTCTGTAGCCGGGGATGGAGGCTGGGGCTCAGGCTGGGCAGGAACCCAGGCTTCCAGAGGGGGCAGTGGGGGTTGGAAGGTGGGTGAGGTTAGCTGTAGCTGCTTTCTATTTACAGCGCTGGCTCTACGTGGAGCGGGCTCCGGCTGTTTGTTAACAGTGCTAGGGAAGGGGGGAGAGGGGAGAGAGTTCAGGAGGGCAATCCACACGCCATCAGACAGAATGAAAGGGCAGGAGGCCACGGAGAGACAAGAGACAGAAAAACAGTGAGAGCAGAGACAGACAGAGAGAGATGGTGCGAGAAACAGAGAGAGATGCCACTTCCTGAGTTCAGTGAAACCAGCTC
This sequence comes from Chaetodon auriga, assembly GCF_051107435.1. Lineage (NCBI taxonomy): Eukaryota > Metazoa > Chordata > Actinopteri > Chaetodontiformes > Chaetodontidae > Chaetodon > Chaetodon auriga. Next base: position 11,781,518 of record NC_135089.1, on the reverse strand, counting down.
AGAAAGAAGAACCCAAAAAGGACACAAAACCACATGACTGTCACCTTTTAAAGAGAACAAATTTGAATTGCGACATCTCTGCAGGGACAGAAGAGACAGATGCCACACCGTACAAACAAAATGCAACAGAGGAAGCCCACACAAAACATAAAACCAGCAACCTACAGTGTGACCTAAGCTTTAATTGGAAACAAGGGAGATAACACAAGAGTACACAAGAGTAACACAAGAGAATTATAGCTATAGACAAAATGGTATCCCAATGATACTGAAAAGTGTTTCATAAAAAAATGTCTTCAGTACGGACCTTGAGGAAAACATCACTGATCAGCTTGTGCTAAAAATTACCTAAACAACAACAGAAACGTGGTGCAAAAATCACACAGAACATCATTCCCTTCTTTGACTTGTCAGTAATTGGATTCATGGGAGCTACATTGGACTACGGCACAGCTTTGAAGTCTGGACTGGGCAGATCTTCAGTGGGTGTTTCAGTGACTGTGATGGACTCGTTGGCCACTACATAGAGAGCCGACACGACTGGGCCCCGCGACTCCTGCCTGCTCAGTGTCTTGGGACGGGACGGGAGGGTGAGGGGCAGGCTGAGGCTGAGGTTGGGGCGAGACAGGTACCTGTCTTTACGGGGGGTGTGACTGTCCCCGTCCTGCCCCACCAGGCTGCCGGGGCGTTTCCTGTCCAGGCCGGGTTCGGGGTCTGGGGTGGCCGGGTGGGTGGGCATGGCGAACATGCCCGAAACGTTGAAGTCCACGTCTGGAGGGGAGTGGTGGGAAGCAAGCAGAGAAGAGACGATGAAAATTATGATGGTAAAAATGATCTTCAGATGCTAATAATGAGCGTGGGACGATCAGTAATTCTATTATCTGTTATTTTTTTTGCTATGCAAGCTATGAAATTATAGTATTATGTGAAAGTCTGGTGGTGATCATGGAAACAATTATACCTGCTAAACATATTAGCATTGTCTTGTGAGCGCGTTAGCATGGTGATATTAGCATTTATGTCAAAACGCCACTGTGATTAAGTACAGCCTCACAGAGCTGTTAGCATGGCTGTGGACTGTTTATTTTTAATTGTAATGAGGATTTTCCCACATGCCCTCTGACAATCACTACTTAGAAGAACCCCCAAAACCTGAAACCTCTGCTTTTTCAATTAAGGTGGTTCAGATAAAACACTGTCAAAGTTTTGTCGCATTTTAGTGAAAGACATAATGAACCACAAAGGACAATGAACGTGCAGTAACATCAACAACAACACATCTTTAGTCATGTTTAACACTGTTACAAGAACCACAGTACAAGCACTCATTGCACAGAATGGCCCATTATAGAACACCACATACTATATTATTGGGTTAGGGTTAGAGGTTAAGGGTTATTATAAATAGTGATGCATCATGTGTGAGAATCGCTCTAATGTTGCAGCTGTAAAGGTGGAGCTGATTTCTACTCATCACTGGGCAGCTTATATTAATGTATAATAATACATCATGTTTTAATAGTTCATTGTTTTTTCTATTAATAATCTGAATCTGCAGAGTAAAGCTATTAAATAAATGTAGTGGATTTTTTTTTTACTCCAATATCTTTTGGAGTAAAAGTATTAAGCAGTACACAATGGAAGTACTCAAGTACAATACCTCAAAATTATCAGTACAGTACTTAGTTACATTCCAATAAACAACATTGAAAGGACTCTGCCGATAGTTGGTAACAAGTTACATTTCTCCCCAAATCTCCAACCTGTGTTTGCCTGTTTTCCTTTTTTTTTTACCTGTTACCGGTCAGAGAGAAGACATAGTATTGCAAATACAAAAGGCATGCTTTACCTTCTGGAAAGAACCAATCAGCATGCTGGATAATGAGCTCAATGATGATGGCGATCACGTGGACAGACGTAGCCGCTGCTATCTCTGCCAGCGTCCTGAAGACAACCACAGAGAAGCAGGAAGCCTCATCAGCCTCAGCTTCACTTGAGCTCAGAAGTTAATGAATACGAAGTAAGAGACCTCGGAGTTCTTACCCCTCGGTCTTTGCCCAGAGCAGGTTGGGCCCCAGCACTATGGCAATGTTGCTGGGAGTCATCTTGTTGACCTCGCAGTCCTGAGCCATTTTAGCCAGAAACTTCACCAGATACCTGCAACAGAGACTCCGACTGCTTTAAAATCATCTCTACTACTACAGCCATTTCTCATTACAGGCTACTTAGATCTACTGACACGCTTTTGGGGAACGTAATTACTTATAAAGTGAAGTGATAGTCTTAGTGTGGACAGTTCAACCACAGTGCTTTTCCTTCTCTATTTTTTTAGATGTCTGAAGAGGTAAACAGAGAGTTGAGCAAACTGGAAAAAAAGACACTTAAATATCTTCAACCTCTCAGATTTATCTTGGGGCTTCTCTTGAGGTCATGACCCCATGAGCAGAAGTGAGCGCTCTAATAAGGCATCGAAATGACCAAACTAGTACGAAGGGTTTCCACTTCTTAAAATCGGCTGTGTTACTTATTAAAGTGAGAAACAGAAGAGAAAAGCCTGACGTGCTTTTAGAAACCAAGCTGGCACCACATCTGAACAGAACACACCTGAGCTGAAGATGCTCTTACCTGAGGTTTGCCTTGTGAGTCTTTGGCAAACGGTCGCACGTCACCCACAAGGCCTGAAGCCTCTTGTCAGGGTCAGACACACTGAAACCACACACACACACACACACACACAATATTTACTGGTTATTTGAGTATCAGAACACCCCGTTTCGGGTGTTTAATGCTGATTAGCATAGCGTGAGTGTGTTTAACACGACATCAACAGAGTCATGTCTGTGTGTGTCTTCTTACCTGGAGGCCTGTAACCACTCGTCGTACAGGCCAAAAGTCATTAGAGGTTCAGGAAGCTCCCTGAGGTAAGACTTCAGGGCTCCTGTGTGTCAAGAGAAAAGCGATGAGACAATGATCTGGACCAGGTGGTTTCACTTGATGTGGATTTGTGGAAGAGGTTGTACCAGCGACGGCGTGGGGATCAGAGTAGAACTCCTCCAGCTGCGAGGTGGAGCAGTCCAGCGCCGCTTTTAGCTTCTTCAGTTTTGAAGCTCCCGCAGCTATTCTGAAGAGACCCTGCGAGGAACACGGAGAGGAAAAGGCACTTTTTTTTGACAGGTACAGGTGACTGGTTTCAGTCCTGAAATTGAGGAAGCAAGTCAGGGCTGGTATCAGAAAAGGAGAAGTAAAGCAGACGAAGTGTAAACGACTGAGAAAGTCAAGGGAGATGTGGCTCTTTCAGGATGAGTAGCAGACAGACGTATAGCAAGAGCTTTGTTTCCTTTAATAAAAACGTCTGAAATTGTTCTCCTTGGGGAGTCTACTGACATGGTTAAATTTAATGTGTGTAATAGTGAACATGCAAATGGATAACAGATGTCTATATACACACACACACACACACACACACACACACACACACACACACACAGCAGCCTCAAGGCTAACTGACCACAAGCCGACCGCAGATGTTTCCAGACTGTACATGCCATCATTTCTGGAGAGCAGTCCACATGTCCCACATCTCCTTCCAGCTCTGACCGAGTGAAGTTTTATGGGTACAAATTTTTGTCAAGAATTTCTGGTTGATCTACCCTTCAACTTTGCCCCACTTCACCAAAAGCCTCCATCCATACCTCCTCCTTCATGCCGGTCTCCAGCAGCATCATGACGCAGGCCTCGAGGGGCAGAGCGATCTCACGGTTGCTCCTCTTCAGGTGCTCCTCCAGAGCCGTGCCGAACGCCGGCTTCTCCATCCAGGAGTCTAAGAGAGAAGAGCATCATCAGTGTCTTCATGCTTATCTGAGTATCTACAGCAGCACGCTCAAAGCTTTTCCCCAACTGTTAAACCAGTGTTTTTAGACTTACGGAGGCTGTGACTGACTTGGATTGATTATTTTGAACATACTTTTATACAATTTTACATTGACATGTTTAAAAAAACCCATCAGGTTAGTATATAAAAATTCATTGTAACCTGGGTATGGACTGATGAGATGAGATTTTATTTGATTTCAGTCATGCTGTTTTCCGGACAATTAACTGATTTCACAGCTCTTTATTACCGTCATCTGCTGCATGTCTACCGTCTGAGCTGTTCAGTAACTCATTTATTTGGACCAGAGAAAAAGCAGATGTGATGTCAGATAAGTCAGAGACAAAGGAGCTCGCATGCTAATTTATGCTGCTGGCTTTCATGAAGGAAACAAAAGCTTCTCATCATAGACACATTTAAGAGTTTTCAGGCCGAAATAAGCAATTTCATCTCCTGCTGCAGCAGCGATAAAGGAGCGAAACTTGGAAAATGTGCCAATTAATGACTTGATTGACTCACTTGATGAGCTGGCTCAGTTGTGCTTTACTTTTTTTTTGCACTAAACCAAACAAGCCACGCTGAGCCAGTCTACATGTGCCAGCAGCAGAGCAGCTTGAGAGTTGGGGGTTTAACAAGGAGGATGTTTATATTGTTTGCAGATTTACTGAATGTCTGTTTTGTCTTGCTGTCACCTTGCTGTGTATGGATGGTCGGTATAGCTGCCTCCAGAGCTGCCAGAGACCTCCTGTGGTAGTCCGCCTGGGCCTCTAATAACTGGTGCACAGACACAAACACAGGTCATGTATACAAACCTTTGGCATACAGTGAAGCAGGCATTCACACTGCATCACCAAACAACAGTGTTGTAACGGGGAATGGACCATATTTGCATCACATTTTCCCCTTCATTCTGGGTCATTTACATTTAAGTGGTACACCCACCATGACATAGTAGCGTGCATAATCTCCCTCTTTGGAAGCAAAGCTGTACAAGTCTGCGGAGAGCTGGTCCTGTAGGGCAAAAAAAAAAAAATCCATACATGACAAACCTTCTTACACAGAAACTTTTCATTAAGACGCTGATCAACCCCAGATGACAAAGCAATGACCTTTAATTACAAGCTCCTAATAATGTGCATAGCATGTTTGTACCTGGCCCATCCGTATTACAAGGCTTCCTTTGTTCAATCCGTTCATAAGATATGACCCTCACCTGACCGGAATGTGCACATGTAAAGCAAAATCTACCTTGCATATTTCTACTTTGTTGAGAGCCTCGTCCATCTCGTCTTTGAGAGAATCGGCCTTAGCTGCCATAGCCTGGTTGCTGGACTTGGCCGCCTGGAACCACCTGCAGGCCGAGAAATGAATAAAAAACTAACGCATGTCGACAGTAAAGTGTGTAATTAAAGCTGACACTTAAAAATAACGGAGCTAAGCCGGAATACCTCGTCTTGGCCGAGTCATAGTCCAGAACCAGCTTGGCGAGTTGTTTTCTCTGTTTTAGTATATTAGGAATCTCTATCTGTAAGACAAACAGTGAGGCTCATGAGTACACATGCACATTTATAGTCAACACTGAGGAAAACCTTTTCCAGGAGAACATTTTGTCAATATGAATCATGCAGACTGGTAATACACACAAAAAGATGCCAAAGGCCATGCTTAGTGTGGCACAATCATGAGATTAAACACACATGTACAGTGTGCTCAAATCCTGTGCAGGTTCACCGAATGTTTCAGCCAAAAGTCATCTGGTCAAAAAGACTTTTTATAACCCACAAATATGCAAATTTACATCTTAAAAGCTGATCATAAGCGATCACGACAGTACGAACAGAGCCGTCCTGTTTTTACCTCAGCCAGCTGGTTGAGAGGATCCAGGATGTCTCTCTCAATCTGGACTTCATGCTGCATCAGTTCAGTCGCTAACCTGCTCTCTGCCTCCCCACACACATCCATCATCTTGCTGCTCTCTCACACACACACACACACACACACACACACACACACACACACACACAAACACACAAAGGATAGGACTGTTATCACTGCTTTCTTCACAGCTAAAAACATGCTAATGCAAAGGAAAACACACACCCTCAGTCAGACTCTTCACCTTCAGTCACTGTTTTTGGTTGGTTTGGATGTTTTTGGTTCATCAGCATACATTCATCTGAAATACTTCTGAAACTTGTCTTGCATGTAATACATTTTTGTTGTCGCATCTCACCCAATCAGACTCTCGTCTCCCAGCTGACCACCTCCCTCCTGCATGGCCTGAGACAGCGTCGTCAGGGGCAGCTTTTTCTGCAAGCAGCAAATGAAGTTTAGCCTCTTTAAAAATGTGTGGAGAACAAACAGCCAGATGATAACCCAGTGATTAGCTTCAGCCATGTCCAAACACGTAGAGAGTAACGCAAAGCAACATATAACATGATTCTCTCTGAGTTTGGTCAGTTTTACTGTGTGTGTGTATGTGGCTGAGGTGGGTCTTATGCAGTGGCTGGCAGGAGGCCAGCGCTGAATACTTTTCTCCTGAGTGTCTCTCATATCAGCGTGTTACATAAGAGGAGATGCTGTGAGTTCATAGCACAAGATAGCAGGTCCTTGCCAATACTGACTGTGGTGTGACAATGATCCACCCTTATTTCATGTCTGTGTGAGCTACATGCTGCACCAGCATCCCTCGCAGTGACTCTCACAGCAAAATGGAGAGGCTTTACGTAGAGATCCTGACTTCGTGCTGCTAACACTCTGAGGTGATAAACGACTCAGATTCAGAAAAGTGGAGCGCTTCTTACATGTCTCTTCTCTGTGTCTGTGCCCAGTTGACCCTGCAGACAGGACACCAGCCTCTTGTGTGTGTTGTGCGACACCAAACGCACCAGCTCCATCCGCCTCTCGATCTGCACACACACACGAGACACAAAATGTTAGAAACTCAGAGCAAATGAAGCAGGTTTACTTTAGCGTTCACACACGATTTCCTGTTCAACAGAAACAACACAGGTGGGAGCTACTAATCAAAACACAGAACTTGTGTCTGTGTGTCCATCTCTAAACTTTCCATCCTGCTTCTGTTGATGAAAGATGATGGAGGATGTCGGTGCTGTTTGCCTGCAGCGTTACAACAGGCAGCACCGCACGAAAGACACATGGTTGATAAGTAATGCAGGCTGATGGATTGTGATCTTTACTGAGAACAGGGGAAGCTTCTCAACATACGAAGACTACACACGGGGTATTAGGAAGAAGAACAGGTGAATCACCCTGACTGCAGGTCTGAGGTGGCCTGATCTACTGGTTATACTTCAAACATCATATAGTGGTTTTGAATGTTTGAGCACGTCATGTGTACTTTATGTTACCACCACCAAACATCTTTACCTAGACCTTTTACCCATCAGACTTGAACCTTGAGATGCACAAAAAAAAGCCTGCTGTATTTTAGACTGCAATATCAATACATATTGTACATTTTCTGTTACATAGGCCGAGGATCTGTAATTCGATAAATAACTACACAGGAGAGTCTGTTTTGGACAGTTCTCTCCACCTAATCGAGTTTCTTCATCACATTGAAAATCTCAAACTAAATATATATATAAAAATTCAACATTGCTGTAAAAAAGTCCTATGAATTGATTTGCAGCATTGCCTACAATGGGCAAATATGAAAAGAGACGTTAAAGGGCTTAAAATCAAAAATAAAAACCTGAATTTTGTAGTTTCTTGTATTGAAATGGTTGCCATTTGGCACAGCAACTGATGGGAGGGACACTAAAATTGACTGATTCACTTAACAACATAAATTAAACTGCAAAAAAAGATGAGATGTGAATAGCAGTAAAGTCAGTGGTGTGAATGGATGTTTGGGAAACGTGATATACAAAACGCTTAGAGAGAGTCTGTCTGAGAGGAATATGGTGCTTTTATAGTGACTGGGAACACTGGGCCCAGGGGCTCCCAACCCCACCTCCCAATTACATGAACCTGCAAGAGAAAAGCAAACAAAGGAACAAGCAAACAGGCACAGTATGCAATTCTGAGATCTCAGATTGTCCCTGAAGGCACCACCAGTAAGAGTTTTCAGTCCCTGCTCGCAGCTTCACGATCATGTGACAACGATGTAACTCTGACAAGCCTCAAGTTTCAAGTCTCAGCCAGCTGATTTCAGTATATTAGTGAAATGAGCTGAAGCCGGTGGCTAAATGGAAGGTAGAAGCTTAAGAACCATGCATGTATGCTCTTTAAAACCAAACTGTACCACATTAAACTCACTTTTCAACATCCTCCACTAGGAAAATCGTCTGCAGTATTTAAAAAAAACGTGAGGTTTAGCACGAGGTGAAACATTTATGACAAAGCAAACTGTTATTTAAGTATTCACTTCCTGTTTCAGCGTAAACATCCCGCTGCGTCACTGTTTGCCCCTCATTTGCTGTCTGATCCCCATCTTGCTCTCAGTCCTCTTCCTTCACTTTTATCCTCACTAATTCGCTGCCGGGCTCTTTTCCTCCTCCCTCTCCCTCCACTCACTCCTCCTGTCTTTCCTGCAGCTGTATGCTCCACGCCAGACCACAGCTGGACTTGGCTTCCTCGCCTGGATCCAATTGATTCACTCACCATTCAGCTGATCCCCAGCTCTGATTAATGCATGGAAGTCTAGCTCTATCTGGTGGCGCCTCGATTGGATCCAGATCTCCGACAACCGCCGCCAAGAACGAGAAACCTGAGTGACTGAATGCACTGGGTGATCGTATTGTCTCTGCCGATGGAAAAGTGCTTTCCATGAGTGTACACCAAAAGACCCTCGGGAGACACACCAAAAGAGAAGAATGTCATGTCTCTGATGTTCAACTACAGTCTGTTGTGCACAGTTGTAGCTGGTCTGCTTCTTTTTACCTACGTCGTAGATGACGTTATGACATATTGGCTTCGATTCAGTCATGGAAAAGTCTCCTATAAGCTCATTTTAGCATCATCACTCATTATAATAGAAGGCTGACGATCTTAAACTTCAATTAGCCGTTCTCAGGGCTCACGCAGCTGCCTTTACTTTGCTCGCGAGAAGAGATCTCCCCTCAGGGGTAGAAACTCAATTATGGAAAAAGACTGGCGCACACAGAGAAACGCCCTGACAAACTGAAGTTGAAAAGAGGAACAAAAAAAAAAAAGCAGGAAAACTCCTCGATCGCAGACACAGACAAGCCCACACGCTCCTCTACAATCACTTCCGCCTGCCTCTCCAGTTAGGGAGCTGTCCAAAGGTTTACAAGCCAGTTACTGCAATCTTCTTTTTTTTTTCCCGCAGACAGAAATGAAGCTGACGACCTCTGACCCGCCGCAGCAGAAAATGTGGAACGCTTAGTGAGTCACAGAGGAACCGGGCGGATGGATACAGTTTTGTTTTCTGGCTTGGAGCTGCGCTGGCTGACTGGCTGACCTTGTTGGCAGGGCGGCTAACTGTCTGGTTAGCTGATGACAAAGCAGAAACAGGATTCAAAAGCAACAACAGTCATGTTTGCTTGAAGGAACAGTTTGACATTTTGGGAAATACGCTTATTCTCTTTCTAGTCTGGAGGTAGATTGAGACCACTCCTCTCATGTCTGTCCATAAAATATGAAGCTAAAGCCAGCAGCTGTTAGCTTAAGTTAGCATAAAGACAGCTAGCCTAGCTCTGTCGGAAAGTAACAAAACCCTCCAGCAGCACCTCTAAAGCTCACTAATTAGCTGTGTCTCATTTGCTGGCATAAAAACAACAATTCGCCTTATCAGCTGGCATGAACTATTTCTTGACAACTTCCTGCAGTCTCTGATGACAAGAAGTTAATAATAATTTAGCTAAATAATAGTCCAACATGTCCCCTGCCATAAAAGCACACCAATTTCACACTCCAGTTTTTGCAGTGATTAGATAAATGAAACATATTAACTAGGTTTGGAGGCTAGCAGTGTCCCCATGTTTCCAGTCTTTGTGCTAAGCTAAGCTAACCAGCTGTTGGCTATTGTTTCATAGTTAGCGTACAAGCATTTTGAGGGCGGCATTGCAATCTTGTCATCTTAGTTTAAACAAGAAATATGAACTAAACGCCTCAAATGACAAACTCTTCCTTAAACTGTTCCCAACAACAACGAAAACAAATGCTTGTCTGTTTAGGTTGCTAGCGGGTGAGCTAACAGATGCCTGCTTATCATACGGTATCAGATATGGATATGTTCCAGTCTCCACAACGACAGCCAGTGTGTATCCGAAGTTGTACTCAAACACTGAGATATGGGACCAGTCCTCACTCCATCTGCTCTGTATGAGGCCTGCAGGTCTGAGAGCCTCCTCATCATTCCCACCGAGGCAGGACGTGTCCAAACAAGATAAATGCCTCAGCCAATGCAAAGGACTACGGAAAAATGAAGAACACTACTACGACACCGTGGAAATCATAGTGTCAAATTTCAAGTTGCTCAGAGAAGGGGGTGTGGGAGCGGGTGGGGAGGGGGAAAGGAAAAACTAGTCTTTCTCTGCTCATGTTTGGAAAGAGGGGGAAAACTTTCCCAGCTTGTGTGATTAAATTAAAATGTCGAAGCTGATTCACTGGTCTATGAATCAGTAAACTGCGAGCAGCACATTTTCTAGAGATGACTGTAATCAGGTTGCATATCTGAAAACGGACTGTGAACGCTGAATGGCTGCACTAAACCACAGATTCTGACAGGCAACTCGGAGCTGTCGTTAAGCTAAAAGACATGCAGCCACTTCCACTATGCTGACCGCCTGACAATCACATTCCTGGCTGAGAGCTGGAGCTAAAGGAATGTCTAACGCAGCACAAAGCTCCTGTCATTCGGGACGAGGACCAAAGACGAGGGAAAGCATTCCCTGGAAGGGTTGGGTCAGTTTGTGCTCCTGGGACAACATTTCTGACTAAATTAAACTATTAGTGCTGTTAAAGCCAAAAAAAAAACAACCCTCCAGTGATTGTCTTACAGATTGCCTGCATGTATTTCCACCTATTCAATGAGACATAATAATTTAAGTGTTTCTGTTGTGTGTTACCGAGGTTCATGGTTCACTGCTGCATGTCATAAAACTTTGACTGACATAACTGAAGGAGAGGCTCAAGAGTTCACCTTTACTTTTCCTCCCACAAAACTTCCCTTTCCTCTGTGAACACGCTCCGTCTTTTTCGGTCTTTCTTCAAGCTCTCTTTCCTCGCGGTGAGCTCACAGTTTCACTAGCTCGAGCGCTCCCATCCCCCAACACACACACACACACACACACACACACACACACACACACACACACACACACACACTGGATGCACATCCAGTATGATTTCAAGATAACAGAACATTGCCAGGGTTTGCCTCGAGTGGAAAACCATGAGGCACTTTTCCTACAGTGCCAAACCCCGAGCTGGCGAGGTATTACTGAATGAAAGACTCCTGCAGTAATGTTTTAAAGCCAGCAGTTGTACTCCAAGGCTGCACAGAGGCTTGGCATCAACAAGCTGCTAAGGTATGATGGCTTTAACAGAGCCTTCGAGCTGAACTTACAGGTCCTTTGATGACTTCCTCGCTGAGGAAGCAACAACGCAACCAGCTCATGGTTTAGTGCGATGCACTATACTGCTTGTAACAATTTGATGCACTGACAATAAACTTTTACAAAGTTTGACATAAACCAAAGTGTAATGTGACATAAAAAAGTCCTTTCTTAAAAGGTTGCACCCTTCTTGGTGTTTGTATATTTTTTCTATACATTTTGGTTCAGATTTTAAATAGAACCACTTACAATGTTCATGTCAGATTAGTTTCATTATTGGCTAATCTGCTCTTTCTCGATCAATCGTTTCATCCATGAAAGGCCCAAAAATGGTTGAACATGTTACAATACATTCAAACTGCTTCTTTTGTTGTATTTTACAGTGCAAAACCCAAATGCATCCAATTTGCTATCATACAGGTCAAAGAAAAGCATCAAATCTTCATACCTGAGAAGCGAATGTTGAGACTTCTGCTTGATTAATTCTTAAAATTAGTTAGTTTATTATCTAAATAGAATATCCCAATGAGATTAAGCCAGTCCACATCAGTACACTCCACCTCCACACTGCTCATACCTGGTTTGGGAGCCAGTTAATGATGATTAGCCACTCAACAATGTCTATAATCATGTTTTATAATGTAAAATATTATATAGTGATGTATCTTTGCACTCAAGAAAGAGGGCGACCATTAAACACTGCCAACACTGTGACGAGAGATACACCTCACGTTCAAAGCCTCCTAAAAGTTGACATAAATGAACAGCGACACAGAAGAAGAACATCGTACTCACCTGCAGGAGGTCATCACTCAGCACCTCGGTCTTCTCAGCCCTGGTGAGGGAAACACACACATGAAGCCAAAGGTCAAACAAATACAGACGTACAATGCGATGCATTCAGAGGACGTGAGTTCAGGGACACACCTTAAGCACCCAATCAGTAAAATGTCTAAATAATATGGAGTATTTGAACATGTGTCACTCTTCTGTGCAGCACAGTCACATACTGCGATATTACAACGACCCGAACTCGCTGTTAAAGAAAACGAACCCATCGCAGTCGATCCGGCCCGACCTGTGTGCAGTTTGTGCCTGCAGCAAAGTCACAAAGTGCAAAATATGCTTAAATCCACAAATGCTTAATAAAATGTGAAAATGTGTTAGGAGCAGATGTGAATCACTGGCTACTGTTCGTACACACACACACACACACACACACACACACACACTCAACAGGCGTGCATAAATGCACCGCTCGTGCCTGTGGCTGTTTTCCACAATGAACCCGTCAGATTCCTCTGAACACACACTTCCTGTTGTGTCACCTACACCTTGTTTGTTATGGCAACATGGGCGAGGTGTGTGTATTTGTGTGGAGGGCCGCTGATGTCGGAAACACACTGAACACTCGGCACATTGTCGCATCGTCTGTGGAAAACGGGATTGTCACATCACTGAAAAGCTTAGGAAACGTTGATTTGAAACAGGATACGGACTCGCTTCTTCTTCTTTTCTCCGTGTAGATTTCTCCTCAGACTAATCGCTGTTCTTTGCTTCTTGGTTTTAATCTTGCTGAGCGGGCAAACTCATCACTCACCATGTCGATTTCTGACTAATGCACCAACGCGTGTATATTACACACAAATCCCCAAAGACCCTCCCTCTATCTGAGCAGGCCCACTCTATAGATTCAGATCTCGCAGGGATCAATTAACCCTCTCCCACACAAGAGTTATCACCTCACACTGCAGTAAGTTACAGCTTTTACCACACTTAAGCCTGAAACTGCTTCACTGTGAATAAGAAATCGTCTTTGGCTGCACTCTGCTGCCTCCAGCTCGCACTAAGAGTAGAAATGTTTGAGTTCAGCTTTTGGAAATGAGTCACAAGATCAGCTGGAATACCTGCACACTGATGCACACGATTGTATTACACATTAAGGATTTGCTGGCCCACCTCTGGAGGGGAAAGCTACACGAGCGATCTTTAGATTCCAATCAATATTGAATCAGCATTGATTTGACTCTGGGTCTGGCCAGCAGCTACTGTTCTAAGAATAGACTCTCAGAGTGCTGGAGTCCAGAGCCTGAATGAAAACTTGGAGCAAAATGACACAGAAAGACAGATAAGAGTGGACCGGTGACTAAAGAGGCTTTTGATTGTCATTCGCTTTCATCTAAAATCAAAGTTCTGTTAAAAGGGTTCTGTGTAAGCTTATCTCTCCAGAGGTATGCAAGGACTCATAAACACTGCTACTCTGTAAGCTCCACCTAAACCGAACTGCTTCCTCCTTATTAATCACATGTAAATCAAGCTGGCTTCCTCTTTTATATAAAAAAAAAAAAAAGTCTGTGGCTGCGTGCCGTCCCCAGCCCTCCACTTTGTCCCTGACAACAACCGTGGAAGTGCTTACTCCACAAAAAGCCTCCGTGCCCGGCGCTTCCTGTGCCAAACAGAGAACCACATCATCACAAACTGCCGTGGGGCGAAACTAAGTGACTGCTTTGTGATTGAGAGAAACAAAGTCAGCGTGCAGTGGCCATGACTCCAGAGCCCACCATTAACATTAAATTCAGCTTCCATGTGTGGAAGGCTTACTTGTTGTCACAAAAACCCAAAATATTGATCTACACCTTTGTGATGATGCAACATTAAGTCTGTGTCATCTCACTGATGTAGAGCCAAAATGATTAGTTGATTAATCGATTTAATGCTTGACAGAAAAACAATCAGTGACTACTCTGATAACCGATTGATCAAGTCAGTTATGAAGCAAAATGGCGAAGAAACGCTTCAGTTTCTCCTGAAAGGATTGGCTGCAAGATGCTTGAAGATGTCACTTTAACCGCCTTTTGCACCAAACTCCGCCGTTTATTTACAGAACATCGCAACTCCCCCTTCGTTTTACTCATGCAGCGCTACAAATGGCACCAAAGGATTATCTGACATGATCAACAATAATCCACAGAGGGCGTGTGCTTGCAAACACTTCTGCCTCTCACTGAGCAAGCTGTGCTCAGAGGAGTTTTACTGCTCTTACACAACCTATGGAGGAAGGCATGAGAGGAATCCAGTGGCTTCAGGCTATTGGCTGGAAAGTCATTGAGAAGAAACACTGTGAGGGGCATCATCTGCAGACACCATCACTGCAGTAATAACAAGAGACATCGTCTCAGCGGTGGCTGCTGATAGAGAACAGGGCTGGAAACCCCCGTGGGGACGGAGATGAAGGGAAGGAGATGGTTTGGATATTTAGCGTGTGTGTGTGTGTGTGTGTGTGTGTGTGTGTGTGTGTGTGTATCACCAGTATCACCACACATCAGTAAATATGTGTATTACGTGCACATCCTGGCCAAAAACTGCAGGAACAGCAGCGACATCAGAACATGATCTTATACTGTAAAGACAGACAGATAGAGGCTTCAGTGAGGCCAGGACTGTGGCCTTCAGGTAGACTGGGAGATATGAATATCAATTAACTGAAGCAGTGAGTTGATTAATCAATTACTCAAATGATGGAAAATGACTTTGCCACTATTATGATAACTAACTGTTTTAGTTATTCTGTCAAGCAAAAATGGCAAATATTTGCTGGTTTTAGCATCTAAAGTGTGAGAATTTGCTGATTTTGTCAGATTTCTAGGATTTTAAAATGAATATATTTGTATTTTAGACAAAACGTGGAAATATCATCTTGGATGGACAGAACTTGTGGAAGGAACAATTAATGGATTATTGTAAATTTCTTTGTATGCATGTTTTATTGTCACATCAATCTTTCTATATATTGTTTACTTGATATTTTGCACTATTAAACTCATTGTCCAGTGTTTGAAGAAGAAACAAGAAAAGATTCACTTTTTTACGGAGCTGGAATCAGAGAATTTTGACTTTCCTCAAACCAAGTCATCAATCATCACAATAGCTGGTGATTAATTGAATAGTTGACAACTAATCGATTAATCGCTGCAGCTCTAACACATACTGTGTCCACAGCAGATGGTGGGAGGATACCACAGTGATTTTTCATAAAGAAAGCCTCACACTGAACTTTTTAACCTCCTCGTATCGTCGCTCAGACCATAGAAAATCCACCTCATGTGACACATGTGCAGGTTCAGCGTCTTTGTGATTTGACTCTTTAACTCTCCTGAAACTTCATGAAGAGCTCAGGTGTTTATCACGCAGCCCAGCCCTTCCGACTGATGTCAACAGAGGAGGACAAAGCTGGAAACAGTGAAATCATGAAAAGCAGCGGCGGCCTGCCTCAACATAAATACATGACATCAGTTTACAACAACGCGTGTTGCTGGTCCAAACACTCACCTTCCCACAGTCTGGTTGGCGAGCTGCCTCATGCGATTAAACTGTTTCTTCATGTTTTCTTCCTCCTCTGCGCCTCCTCCAAGTCAGAAAAAGTGAGCGGCACCTCGGAGCGCAGTCGTTCATCCACCGTGGATCCAAAAGTTGCGCTACGTCGCAGCCATTGTGGCAGAAAGGGCTCCGTGCACTTTAACGCACCACAGCTCCGTGTTTTTCCGGGTTTAACTCGGAGTCAGCTGCTAAACCCCAGAGAGAAAAGGCAGAAAAGTCAGTTAAAACGGCCCCGGAGGAGCTTCTGAGGCCCCATGGTCAACAATATGAGACTTCCTTTAAACTGACTGAGAGCAACCAGTGTGGTCGGAAGAAGGAAGTGCCTCTACTTCCCTACTGTAAGCTGCACGGCCCACGAGTGACATGTGATACCTTAACGAGAAAAAAAGAAAAAAAAGAAAAAAAAAAAAAAAAAAAGCATTGAGTCAGCTATTGGTCTGTCATGGTCATGGCAAAGTCACACGCACACGTTTTAGTACAGAAAGTCGACCTCCATAGCAGACCGGAGAGGATCATATTATCGAGGGAAATTATTAGAATCACAACCATGAACAGGTTTGTGCTGAACTAATGAGGGAAATTTGAGTAACATGACGAAAACTAAAATAAAAATATAACAACAACAAAAAAGTGGTCAGAGGCCTGTTGCTAAACCAACAAATGTCAGCGACCGTCGCAGCAAGCCATTTGATTTCATTTGTCGCACTGATTCAGGGTCAGTCTTGCGACAAGCTTCCAGGTAACGTGTTCTCCGGACTGACTGGAGATCAGTCATTAAGCAGTGGAGCAGCACTCAGGTGTTCACAGTGATCTGCTGCCACCTTGTGGTTGTTCCCCTGTCATGACACCGGCACCGTCTGTAAATCAGTATTTCTTTTCTTTTTTTAAAAAAATACAAAAAATACTAAAATTGAATTTATTATCAGGATAAATTGCGCAAGAGAAATAAAAGATAGTTCTGGTTTTATTTTATTTGCTGAGACAAAGGGCAACCTCTGCCTTATCTGCCTGGTGTAGTCTATATTATGAGGGTCAGTAATATTTAGATTGCAAGGGCATTCCTATCTGAGGTGCACCAATGTCATGAGACCTACGAACCCTGTTGTCCGGGGGCTGATAGCGACTATATGAGCACAATAAATGGAGGGAAACATGCAGTATCTGTTCATTCCCATGAGGTGCATAAAGTGGAGGACTCCTGAAACTTTGTTCAAGGTCCTTCAACTCTGGTTTGTTGACGTTAAAGAACAACTAGGGGCACAGCTTCACATCTGTGATTTGCACGCAGCAAATCCAGTGAGCAACACAAAACAGCTTTGAGAGGAGAGATAGACTCAATTTGTTCCTGTTTTATCTGTTCCTATTAAAGATTTCTGTCATACTGTAGCGAGTTTCTGTCACATCGAATAAGTGGATTCTTTTTGCATCTTTAGAGCTGCTTCTTCCTTTTCTGTCAGTGTGCAGGCATGTCTGTTAACCTGTAGTTCCTGCAGATTTTAGTAGTTTATAAACCTCCACTTGCTTGTGAAAAGTTCTGATAATTTATTCAAAGTTGCAGATTTCTTTCTAAGAGATTTATCAAACAAAGACGGCTGATTGCCATGTGCGCTGTGTGTGTTCTGTCATGTGTTTTCCTTCGTTAATGCGTGATCATCTTGTGGGAAATGAGTCATTAATTTTTAAGCGAAATCTTGTGATGAATCTTGTGTATCATGAAACAACACTTTCACAGTCAGACTTCTGGCTTGCTTCCTTTGTCACGTTTTTATCACCGTTAGCGATTTGAGAAACTTGACTTTAAGAGTACTGAAGTCTCACTGTATCAACATCAAAATGAGAGAGAAATTATTGACTGTGGGCCAATAAGTTTTACTCAATTTACTGCATAATTGGAAGGAAGAGTTTGCCACAGGCTCTGCCCTTTGCTCTGTTTTGACACTGCATGGAAAAGCAGCATCTGAAAACATTTGCTGGTTATGATGGAACAATCATTGACAAAAACTAGCTGATTTTTAAACGGTACACGGCACAGCCCACCAATGTGTCAGCAAATGCATGAAATATTTACCTTTCCAAGTGCACTATTGTCAAGAGACGGCCGGTGATGAACAAACTGTCTCGGGTTATTAAGAAAAAGGGTCAGTGGGTCTATGACAGGTCAGTGGGGCAGCTCTACCAGACTCTATCTTTACACACCAAAGTCCTTGTGATTAGCAGACATACTTGAGGGCTGCACACTCAGGGTCACGTCTTCAGCTCGCACAGCCAGACCTCACTGAAGACTCATGGCGGACGAGAAGATGGAGATGCATGAAGTCGGGACGTCTCTCATGTCCTCAGAGGCCAAGACGCCTCCGGTCAGACCTCCTAACAGATTTGAGAGGTTGTTTCAGCCCTGTCTGGGTGAGCTGGTGGGAACTACGTTTTTTGTGTTTATCGGGTGTGTGTCGGTCATTGAGAATGAGGGAGGAAGGCTTCAGCCAGCTGTGGTGCACGGTCTGGTGGTGGCTGCCATGGTGGCTTGCATGGCGGAGATCAGGTGAGGTTAACCTTCGGTGCTCTAATTCAATTGCTCTAATTAATTTTAGGGTAAAGGCTTGAAAGTTTTTTTTTTTTTTTTTTTTTTAATCAGAAACAGGATTTAAAAACAATTTTTTAATAGTTAATTGTTTAAAAATCTGACAGAATGGAGCTCGTTTTTCCAGGTAACTTTACTCATGTGTGCTAGTTAGTTATACTTAGAAGAGGAGCCATGTGAATAAATCAGCCCTGATTAACTTTATACCCTTATTTATTAAATTTGTTTTAAACTATTTAATCTTACACTCTATAAATAATGCCCCAAATTTATCATCTTTATATCACTTGGCTAAAACTCAGATGTTTTCTTCCTGTTATTGCTGCTCCAGTGGTTCACATTTCAACCCCCCATTCACTCTGGCCATCTATATCTGTGGAGGGATAGAGCTGAATATGGTGGTCCCATACCTTGCATGTCAGTTGACTGGAGGGGTGCTTGGAGCTGCTATGGCAAAGGTGAACCTTTCTCATTTCCATGCCATGAAAATATCTAATGTCTCTTCTTTGTACAAAGAGTTGAATTATATTTGAATTACAGGCGATGACCTCGAGAGAGAGCTACGCCAAAGCCCACGGAGCTGCGTTTGATCTGCTGCAGCCAGACGGAGAAATAGGAGGTGCTCTGTTTGGAGAGGTAGCCATGACCTGCCTGATCACCATGGTGGTGCTGCTGGGGGCTTTCAACAGCAAGACCAGAAGCCCCCTGGTGCCTTTCATGGTGGGCTGCACTGTTATCACCAACATCCTGGCCGGGTGAGTGAGGAGAAGAATGAGGGATCGGTTCATGTGAGAAAGATTTTAAAATATCACATCTCATTAGCATTTTATAGCTATATCTCAGACAGGACTGTAATGTATCGTAGGAATAATAATCGTAGTAGGAAACTCGTGTGAATATCTCTTGCCTGTTTGTTTAATCAGTGGAGGTATATCTGGCACCTGCATGAACCCAGCCAGGGCCTTCGGTCCAGCCGTAGTGAGCAACTACTGGACTTATCACTGGGTCTACTGGGTGGGACCGATCGCAGGAGGACTAATAGCAGCTGCTCTGGTTCGGTAGGTGCAACACGACATGTACACTTTGTACTTTAAAGAAACTGAATGTACTGATAATAAAGATTCATCACTGACTGAAATGAAATTTAAAAAAAAGTATGTACGTGTTTTTCCTGTTGTTGCAGACTCCTGCTGGGAGACAGGAAGCTTCGACTCATTCTGAAATGAAGAGAAAGGGGTTAAATCATGAGACGGTTTTATCATTTACAGTCCACTGAGATGTTTGTGTACAGTTGTACTTTCTTTGCTATACAATAAAACTGGACTTTTTTAGATTCTTCTATTTGTTTTTCTTGGCTGTGTTAACTTGACTCTTGAGTCTCTAAGCACACGCGTTGGAGTTTGTTGATTATAAAACAAAGTCTCTCAGATTGAACAGTGTAATATTATGCCTAGCTTACAGTGTTAATATGATACCGATCCTGTCGCACTTTTGCAAAGTTAAAGTTAAACTGAGTTGTAGACGATTAACAAACTAAGTAAACTTATGTCTCAAGTTTGGAGAAATACTAAATTCTGGTGTTGTCATTGTAATTCTTTGACTCTATGTTTTATTTAAGGATAATGGGAAAATCAAATTTTCAGCCAGATGCATGACAGGTGCATGAGTGACGACAATTATATGTAGAACTTTAGAAAAACTCTCCAACTCATTATCTTTTGAACTGAGAAGAGCATAAAAAAAAGCTTGAGCTAAAATTCAATTACTTCAGATTTCCAACCACACATGCTGCCCACTGTTAAAAGGAGACCAAATGGCAACCTTTTCAAAGCCAAGAGACATCTCTGCCTCAGCTTTGTGCTCCTGGTACCCTGAGCCTGCTTTCTATAGCCAGAGAAGTGAATGCCTGTTCGGCACTGGAGGGTGTCATGCTGTTTCCATATTGTACCCCTGGGCCTCCCCGCAGCAGTGGCCCACATGGGAAAGCGGGCCAGGCGGTGGGATAAACCAATTACCCCCCCAGTCTGGGTGGACTCCTGCCGGTGCACCACACCGCAGCTCCGGGCCGGGCCCTCCTGGACTCATTCCCCATGAGAGCCTGCTGGAATTCCCAGAGATGAGAATTGTGTGGTCTCAAAAGCCTGCAGAGAGGCTATATTTTGCGTGGAAATTTGACATGGTGGCCCCCCCCCAGGGACAATACTGGGGAGGAGACTTCAAACTGGGCTTCTGTTGGATGAAAAAAGTTTGTGGAAAGCTTGATTTGAACATTTATCAAAACAAGCTCTTCTTGCAACCTTTAACCATGTTTTCCATACAAAGACGCCCCCTTGTACACACAGAGAATGTGTTTTTGTATTACCAGTCATGTTTTAAATAAATCCAAAGCTTTTTGTGGCAGAAATATATTTTTTTCTTATCTATAATTAAAAATCTATGAGGGCATAAAATGTACAAAAACTACACAAAAAAAAGTCAAGAAGTGTGTTTTTATTAGTTGAAATATCTTGTGTGACCAGTATATGGTGCTTGTTTAAAGTTAAATTTAACTGAAACTGAAAGAGGATCAAGAGACAGACACATGAAAAATAACAACAAAATAGAGCAGAAATACACGAAAGGCCGGGATCAAACCTCCTCTGGCTTCTCAGATTCATGAGCCCTGATGGTTTCTAGATGAGAGCAGCCGTGACAATGGTCATTATGTCTGCCAGAGGCCTTGTCACTGCAGGGCCATTGTGAGGGCCCCATTCACCACACAGTCATTTACACTTTCATTGGCAGCTATTTAGTCCTCATAAAAAGTTCAACACACCAATTTGTGAGCCCTGCTCAGCCAAGGAGAAGTGTGGAATAGGCTAAGAAAGCAGTTGCTTTAAAAGTCAATTAATTGTTCCCTTCTGCTGGGAGGGGCCGAGGGGGAGGATCCACAGGTTTTGGGGCCTCACATCTGTCCATTTGTCCTCTTGAGCTGTGATGCAGGGGCCACACTGCTCAAAAGAAACGTCCAATTCAGTCTGCTCAGAGCTTTGGCCATCGAGGGAGATTTTGTATTTCATTTTATGGTAGGGCTATCCTATTATCATAAGAATCTGATAACAGGGGAAAAGATGGGGCGCAGAAGGAAAAGGGACAAAATAAGCTTGTAGGACACTTCAGCTCTAAATCCCATTCTCCTCAAAAAGCAGAGATTATGCAGCACAAGATGGGAAATGGGGGTGTAAGTTCATTTAAGGCTTTACGAAACCAGCTATCAAAGAGGGCACCATGGGGCCAGAGCATTCATATTAACCCGAGGACCTCATGAAATTTAGATTTTTATGCACTGCCCAGTGAGCTCCGTTCACTTCACACTTCATCACACACACAGATATATGAACTGTGCATTAGAATTTTAAAAATCTGCAAATTCATCTTCAAATTTTATTTAGTATTTATTGTGTTGCTGAAACGAGCGCAATAGGAATTGAAGATTTGTAGATGACCACAGCAGTGGAGTCTGCAGAGGACTTATTTTACATTGCAAGTACAATAATCCTGATGCAAAAACATTTAATGCAATGGTCATTTGTGGAAGACAGCACATATAAATAGAGGGCACGAAACACAAGCACAGATGAATCAGGATATAAACCACTTCCCAGTCACATGTGTGCAAGCCTATTCACGAAGACAAACTTCAGCCTCCCCTCCCACCTCAGTTCAGAGGCCAGTTGTCACACAGAGGCAGCAAAGTGAACGACGGTTGATGCTGGGAGACACACAAAGAGAGAGCAGCAACCCAACCCCTTCTTAGTCTCCCAGGACTGAGGGCAGTGATGGGAGAGAGACAAAGGCCGGCCCTCCCTGAGCCTCAGCGTAGAGGCCCTGCTGTTTGCGCCTGTTCTGCTTCTCTAAATATGCCTTTTTACCAGCAGTTCAACAGCTTTGTCCCTGCTGGTGATGCTGGATGCCACCTTGCTGCCACATGACAACATGACAGGGGTCCCACAGTGCCAGTACAGGGGTGAGGATGCCTGTGGATAGAGGCTGGCAGGGCTCCGTAGTGCTAAAACAACACGCTTCCTCAGTCTAAAGGGAAGTCACAGGAATTCCGACGTGCCGCCCAGGCCGTCTGGTAGACAGACAGGAAGTCTTTATATCGCGGGGCACACCCTAACCAAGCTTCCCCAAAGTGCTCTGACCCCGTGAAGAGAAAGTCTCCGTCCCCAGGCTTCACGTGGCACCGCAGGAGTGTTTGGATGTGTCCACGCCAAGACGGGACGGGCCGAGATGAACTGGAGGTGGCCGCTTGTTGCTCAAAGACCCCACTGCGCTGCCAGTACACCCTCACTGCTGACACCTCCACCAGCGATGTCTGACGGGCAGAGTCATGAGAGACGTTCTTGATGGAGCCTCGGACCACTGAAAGAACAAAGAGCAGAACCATGTACGCACTGCACACATTCAAATGAAAAATCAGTGAAGAACCAGAGTGAATTATAAGTTTCTCTTTGGGCCATTTAGCTCATGTGGACTAATTATTCCAGCTCTGAAGCACAGGTCCAGAGCTGACACTTTCTGGGCACACACTGAGCATAATAACAGTTTTTAACCTGTATCCAAAATCTTACCCAAGTAAGAGCTGTCAGTGTATTTAAATTTCATGCTAAGCAATAGAGCTTGTTGTTTGTAGAGTAAAATTATTTTGTACCCACCAAAGTCACTGTTGCAGATGGCCATGAGGAGTTCTGTATCATCGCAGGGTCGGCATGAAGCTGTGGGTACAAAATCAGTTTTTTGCCATTTAGCATGGGGACATTTGAGACGATTTAAGAAAAGCTGCATCAAATCATTTTGTCAGGTATCATTTTCCCACGTTTTTCTGTCAGTCATAATTACCCTCTGTCAAACCATGCATGGCCCAAAGCTCAATGACTGACGTTGATTGATAGATGGTTGTCTCATCTCCTCCCTACCACTTCACAGACCGAAAATCTGACACACATTCCAGCTCCATTCATCAAAGAGCGAAGAAACCAGGGGTTAGATGGAGGAATGCTGCTCCTTTAAGGCTCTGCCTCCACATCAAAAAACCCTCACTAGTCTTGACCCTGTGTTTGACTTCTATTGTATTTACCTAATTGAATGACCCTGTGCCAACGCAGGAGACCGCAGGAGTCAAACACTTCTACTAGACTGGCAAATGCAGAAAAGATAAACCAGCAGCTGTCTATTATGGACACAGAATGACATCACCGCACTGGGACAGGCCCGCACACATGGATAAATGCTAATAAACAGACATGCACAATGAAAAGGCATTTGTGGAATCTGCAAAGTATTTGCCGTCTTAATTCAGGCTGCTTGGCCCGCTGCCCTCCAGTCGCCCTGTGGTCTGCTCTGTCTCTGCTGCTTTGTCCCCCGATGGAAACCAGACAGCCGGACAAAACACAAGACTGACCAGCAGCTGCATGCTCCAGGCAGCATGACTGGGGTCTGTAATTAAACAGTCACAATTTTTTCCTACAAATTAGGATTAGTCGCTCCCTCAAAAATACCTTTAAATTGAGTTAGAATTTTTTGGCGCCACTTTCCACTGAGGCACCCTTTATGATGGATTCATAAGCTGTATCTATAGTGTCTTATTAGGATGCCCTAATGCTTTATGGGCCAGTTACAAACCATTAATTAACAGTAAAATGTTTAGCATTTCTTTTTGCTAAGAAGGCAGCTAGGCGTGTTGATAATCCATTAATAAATGCTGCATGAATTGTTAAATTCCTAAATGGATTTTGGTCATGATCCACTACAACCGTTCTAACATGAGTGGTCTTGCACCCCCATTACTAAAAGGGACTTTTCATAACCTGGCAACCTAAAAGCTGGCCTTATTAATGAGTTATTACTTATCTATAAAGCTTTAGTTAATGATTTGTTAGCAATTGATAATGCTATTCCCATGTAACTCATACTACACCCTTTATACAAAACGTATAAATGCATCTATTTTGGACTGATCCTCATGAAACAGAATTAAAGGCACTTTCTAAAAAGGCACCATTTAGCTGAGTTATGAGTTGTAACTAATGGTTCATTAGCATGCATTAATTCTTTGTCAATCAGCTGTAACCCATTAATAACAGCGAATTTTTGGGTTTCCCAGTTTGAGAAAAAATAATTTCACTGATGCTGAGTAAGTTGCTAATAAATAGATTTTAGTCAACATCCTTTCGATAAGGTCATAAAGGATCTCTCACAACCTCGCAACCTAAAAACTGATCATATTAATTGGTCTTATATCTGTGTAAAGCGTTAGTAAATTATTTATTATTGAGCCTTATTACAACTTACAGTTATATTGCTTTAACAGAGTGGTACCGGGTATAAAAAAGGCATCTATATATGACTGATAAGAATACAAATTAGATAGATAGATAGATAGATAGATAGATAGATAGATAGATAGATAGATAGATACTTTATTCATCTCCAAGGGAAATTCACAATTAGGGAGAATGTACTCACTCTGAAGCCCGCTGTGGCCCAGGTTGGGTGCAGCACTCCTGTTGGCCAGCAGCTCGTATCTGAAGCCCATCGTGCGTCTGCTCCAGGCTCCATCGCTCTGCGGGCTGGACTGGAGGTAGATGGCGGGCCTGTGCGGACCATCTGCACGGAAACAGAACACCTGCTGCTGGGGCCGCCCGTCCTCCGTCACCAGCAGCTCGAGCTCGCCGGCCCGTTCAATGAACACGCTGGCTCCGCGGAAAGAGGGAGACGGTTTGATGCAGACAGTGGTGCGCCGGGCGGACGACAGGTTGGGCTCCAGCACCACCCGGAGAGCCTGACCCGGGTATATCCACTTGACCGAGCCCTCTGTACAGCGCAGCCGCACCTGTAGTACGATCCTGGAGTCCACACCAGCTGCAAAACCGCTGGATCCAAACCGGAGGAATTACAATGAATTACTATTACAAATGACAGCTATTGTTATCCATGGCGTTATCTATGGTTAACAAATCATTTACTGATGATGCTTTATAGATCAACCACAAGCCACCAATCAGAGAACTTTTAGGCGGCATGCTGTGCAAGATCCCACTGGCTGGAGTTTATCCTTTCTATTTGGTAATAATGCATGTTAAAAAATCTTTTCTAAATTCTCACATGTATCTTACTGGGAATAATAATTAATACAATAAGCAGTTAGAAATCTTAATTGGTCAGTAAAGCTTTTTATAATCGACTTTGCACTTGTAAACTAAGTGTTGATTTTTGCACAGATCGTCTGCAGTTTTCCCAAATCCCTGTTCTTATGAATGGCTTTTAGGCTATCGATAAAGAAACAGTGATTCATCAACATTACACAAGCCATTAGAAACTTTACATTTTAAATAACCAGTTTGCATCCCCTGATTTTATTTAAACCCCCCTCTTTAAAATGAAGTAATCTTGCAGAAATCAGAAAGTCGCCTCACCTTCCAGACCAGTTGCACAGATCAGCTGCGCAGTGCCGCAACTGAAGACTCAGCATGTACATGAAAATAATCACATTTGGCAACATCTCAACCACAAAAAGATGGAAATGCAGACAGAAGCGGACGGTGTGGCATGACTGGAGTCTGTCTGTGAGCTGTGGAGAGTGCAGGCGCTCTGCTGATGATCCAGCTTCACTGGCTGCTCTCTCTCTCTCTCTCTCTCTCTCTCTCTCTCTCTCTCTCTCTCTCTCTCACACACACACACACACACACACACACACACACACACACACACACACACACACACACACACACAAATTAAGACTGATCCAGTTGTTGGGGACTGCCGGCCTCAGCAGGTCCTTTGTCTTTGCTCTCTAAAGAGACAATCAGTTTGGCCATCTGTTAACATCAGAGCGCTTTTCTGCACAATAATTCATTCACTTCTGAGGGACTTTATTATTTCACTTTAGACAGAGCCTCGGTGAGGCTATACCTTTGCATTTTATGGCCTACAATTGTATTCTTGTCTACAGTAAAAGAGCAAAACTGAAATACAACAGTTGAGTAGAAATATTAAAATTCCAAAAGCAAATAGATCATGTGTCAGAGTTTCGATTTCTGCTTTAAGAGCAGTTCACTAAAGCCAATTTCAAAAGTAGGCCAGCTGAAAAAAAAGTAGAGAGAGAGAGAGAGAGAGAGCGAGAAAGAGGAAAGGGGAGGGAGGAAAAAAAGTATAGAAACGTGTGTTTGTGTGCTCGAGCTTCATCTAGTGGTGGGATGACGCAGCGCACCATCCCCGCACATCTGGAGGTCTAAACGTGGTCTAAACGCACCGACAGCGGGAGGAGGCTGCGGTTCCACAAACTGGAGCCAGCTTTCACCGCTGATTAATCCACTGAGGACGAGTAGCTGCGCTTCATTTCAACCTGCAGGGCTCCTTTGTGCCGAAATAATTTGGCAGCGTTTCACGGTCTTGCTGGTGGCGACATCTTGTGGAGGTAAAACTCTGCGGACCGTAACCAGGCGGGCCGAGCTGCAGCTTCTCCCAGGGGTTCAGCTTCGACGGGGCCTCGGGCAGCGTCACATCAAAGGGCCTTCGATCTGTATGTCGTGGAGTAAATTACACTCGTGTGGAGAATTTGGCCAGATGTCTTCTCAGCTGCAGGAAAATCCTTTGCTGCTCAGGTCACTGAATCTTCAAGTTTGGGATCTAATCACATCTGTCAGCACTATGCGTAATTTCAGAAAACATGTGGGGATGAATGCAGCTGCGGTGACGCGTTCAGACACGGCAAAGCGCTGCAGTGCTGCAGTGCGCTTATCCAAAATGAGTTTACTTCGAAACACTTTCATTTTTTTCCACCATTAAACACCAAAGTCTGCACACAGCTTTGGCATTACAGTCTGAGTCGTCTTCATTTACAATAATGAGGCAGAGAGCAGACGGAGTTCCCTCACAGGAGCAGCGGATGGTCAGAGTGGGTCATGTGTCCCGGAGAGACAAAGCAAAGTCAAAATGAATGGAGGCTTTGTGCCTGGAAGAAGTGGCCTCTTATTGGCGCAGTGCAGCCTGGATGCTTCACTGTAGGCCTGTCATGGACCGAGGTGGTGCAAATTGCGTGCGGTCAGAAAACGCTGTGCCTGATGGGGGGAAAAAAAATCAAGGCCTCCATGAGATCCTGAGGAAAAGCTGCACTTTAAAAATGACGCTTCAAATTCCAAACCTCCCCTCAGTCAGCTCGACGCAGGGTCACAGTCTGCGCCTCATCCTGCGGGCTTCTGTCCGCACAGCACTCAAATAGCTCACTGATGCTATAAAGTCAAATAATTCACAGTCTTTAAATGAAATCTGTCAAAACCAGCTCACTCCTACAGACCGGCAGTCAGCTTTAAGGCCTCATCCGCCCTTTGAAGTCTGCAGTGTGATAATAAAGATAATGATGAAACAAGAATATGTTTCTGAGTTTTAATTCGTAATTTTCTTTCTCATGAGACACGCTTCACGGCTTTTTTTAACTGCTACGGCCAATAAAAGGAAAGAAAATCAAATGAAAGCAGATGTATGAGAGATCAGGCCCTCCTTGCTTGAGTTGAACCTGTGGGGTCAGCAGAAAAAATAACTCGTAATTTTTTATATAAACCCACATGAGAATATTTTGTTGTCGCATATGTTCCGTTCAGTTCCCCTAATCGTTGTTAGAATAATCCATACAAACAAAAACCTGATCAGCAGGAATTTTCAACCAATTTTGGGTGGTGACCCCTGCACAAAACAATGAAGCCGAATGAAGCATTTTTTTTTAGATCAGGGCTTTAAAGTTTTAAAAACTTCAAAACTGTGTGAGGCAAAGATGTTGAAGCTGGAGTTGTATTTTCATGAACCAAATGCCTCTAACTCTACGCGGAATTGATTATTTCGTTTATCTGACGTGATCCTGCCGCCTGCAAACATTAATAATTAGTTTGGGGTGAAATCACATGTTCTAACCTTCCGTTCAGAACTGTACTGCTCGCCTGACTTTTTCTGATTAAAACGGTGAAAGACACGACTCTAAATTTGTAAAATTGGTCACTACAGAAGCTCGTTTTATTGGAAAACACTGTCAAAGCCGAGTTAATATTGTAGGATTATTTCACAAATCTTAGCTTGTTCTTGTAAAGAGGTTGAACAGTTTCTGGTAAAAACAAATGATAAAAGCAGTCTTTGTGGATACGGATCTTGACAAGATGACAGCAGTGACACTGAGCGCTACAAAACACCTCTTAAACTCACAATGTCACGTTCATTTTTAATTTTCCCAGGAGCGTATTAAATATTTGTATGTACACGTTTAAAAGTTACATAGAAAAAATATAGTATTACAGTAGGCATGTTAGTAGCTTGTTAAACATTTTTTTATATATATGTATAAGCGTATATTAGCCTCCTCTGACCTCCGTCCAAAGCACATACTCATCTTTTCCCTCTGAAAAAGCCTTTGTCCGTGCTGCTCTCTCTCACGGTCACTGTCAGGAAGTTCATGGTGACGTCCGTCACGGTCACAGTGTCCACGTTGGTGAAACAGGGGGTCCAGGACGAGGCTGGCCCCGCGGACGCATCGTGGATGGCCTCGGCCTGTGTGGGGATGCCAGCCGGCTGCTCCCGGGGCAGACAGCATTCCTTCATCTGATGTCTCCGTGGTTCTGCAGAGTGCTTCAGCTTCCTGGGCCGTGGAGCAGACACCCCGCTCACACAACTAGTCCTGTGCGCCCCCCGATCTCTGCTGCGCACATCTGGATTGAAAGCGCAGCTGTAGGACAACCTTGCGCCCCCCACGCGTCTCTGCTCGCTGCAGGACTTGGGCGTTATCGTCGTCTCCTCCTGAAACCTCTTGGTCAGCTGGATGAGGCTGTGGTCTGACATCTCTCTGTGGTGATGCGAGCGGCCTCCGTCATCTTTATCATAATGTAAATGCAGCTTCGGTTTACGGCCTCTCTTTTTGGGGAGCCGGGTGGATTCTTGGACTGTCAGAGCAGCTGGTGGAGTCGGCCTGGGCCTCCTCTCGGGCTCCGGTGGCCGGACGTGGACACTTTCTCCTCTGTTGACCGCGCTCGGTGGGAAGATTGTGGGAACCACCGTGCGTAAACCCTCCCGGGCCCTCGGTGTTATGACAGGCTCCGGGATGGGGTAGGAAACCTGGATCCCTCTGGGAGCCTCTCCTCTAAATTCATACGTCTTTTCTTTGGCTTTGGCTTTGGCCTGAGGACAGAGCAAATAACGTTCGTGAGAGGAGGTTTCCCAGAGATGGAAATATGAAGCCTCCTGAGGAAATTTAAAGGTTTAAGACAAGCAGCTGGAGATCTGTTTGGTTACACTGAGGGCCTCTTCCTCAAGCTGCTGTGTTTTTTTAAAGGAATGTATGTCAGATACGTTTAATATATAAACGATGCTTAAAATGTATAAACACTGTATCCAACTTAACGTCATGAAAACCATGAGGTAAATGAGAGAATTTCTTCTGGGTTGCAAACATTTTACTAGTTTGTCTGGAAGTCCGAATCACACCCAGCAGACCCGAAATTAATAAGGGCGCATGACAGTTTCATAACATGGAAATGATTCATCACTTGTGCCGCCCGAGAAAGGCGACAAGATGAAACGAAAAGCAGAGAAACCATAAGATTCACTCACCTTCAAGAGAAATGTCTCGGGTTTGGGTCCCCTCTTTTTCGGCCCGAACAGCTCCCGTTCGCGCTCCCTGACGAATGAAAATCGTGAAACGATTCATCACAACACATATCAATAAAAAAGTTAAAGATCATTTTCACATTTTCTTCATTTAGTGTACAATTTAATCGGAAAATCGATTTTTCCCAGAAAGAAACAAACTCTGCCAAATGGAGTCAGATATCTCCACGTTTTTACTTAAATTTTTGTTAGAAATTAGTTCGATTAAAATGACAAATGTGTCAGAATAAAGCACATGTCCTGTTCGCGATGGGGAAAATGACATCACACTTTGTAACTATTCGAAGTGGAAACTGAATCACTTCGCTGCACTGACACTTGTTTCCACCTCCTTTACGGAAAATACGATTTAAAGATTCAAATCCACACGGCAAGCCTCATTTTTCTGTACGTTTTTTGTAGCGCAGATCGCGCGGTGCCATCTCGGTTCTGCCGAGCGGCCTACTGCTGCGCTGTCAAACCCTCACCTCTCCTCGAAGGCAGCGAAGAGACGTGCATCCAGAATGTTTTCCTCCGGCTCCCAAGTGCTGTACCTTCATCACAACAACAAGGAAAAGAGGCGTTTGATACCACATCGTGGCGGACGACATGTCAAAGCGCACGCGGGCCCGCTGAAACACTTTTATCAAAAGCAATCTCGCTGCGTGCGCTGCAATTACAGACTACGTAGCGGACACCCAGTGACGCATGGTGAACCCAGCCATTGCAAAAAGCTACTGTGGACTTTAATACGTCCCAGCTGGCTGCAGCTCAGACATTTATAAGCCTTGTCTGCACACACACCACCAGGCATACAATAAAGTGCGCCAGGGCACATAGAGCAGATATGACAATAATAAAAAAAAACATCCAGGAGCTCAATAACGACAGTCTGAGGTGGTGCAGTTGTACGAGCGGCCAGGATGGAGCGCTGTCCTTCACAGCCTCGGCTATTATACTCACTTCTGAGACCAGCCCTTCCATTTCACGAGATATTCCCAGCGACCCTGCAAAACAGATCCGTAACAGATTCAGGTTATCAGAGGATTGCCTGTCGGCGCAGCACAAACAAATGGTTGCGTAATAGGTGTGGAGACACAGCCTGCGGGTGAGAAAAGGCAGCAAATACCCGTCTGATTCGCCGTTTAATGATGGACTCGGCTGCGAAGACGCTCTCACCAACAGCCGAGAGCTCCATGATTCACCATGCACCTCGTTTATTTCTGTCTCTTTTATTATTTTTGGCTTCCCCGTGTCCTCTTCGGGTTGTTTAATTCCGCACATCCCATAATACGCAATCTGGAGTGGACGTCATCACGTCTTTTTCTGTTGCCAGGCACCGCGGTCGGTAGGACGGATCGCGGTGGAGCACATTGGCTCAGTTGTTGCTACGTGCTCCGGGTTTCTGAGTGGAGGGGAGGAGCCCCGCTGCTCTGGCTGCTGCACAGGAATGTCTGGCACGGTGGGGCAAGCGAAGCCAGAGGCTCCCGGAGCGGATCCACGGACCCCCCCCTGAGGTTCCCGAGGGGGGTCCGTAGAGTCCAGATCAAAAAAAAAAAAAAAAAAGTTTAATTTCGCAAGCATTAAAAAAAGGGAGAGAAATTAAGCCAATGAGAGAAGAGGATGGCTGGTTAATAAAAGACTTCGTCCTCACGCACAGCCCATTTACACAAAACATCTGTAAATATTTTCTGTATACATACAATCATGAATAATTCAACAATTAAATTCAAAGTAATACAATCACAAGTAGAAACCGCTGTATAAAAGCTGGAGCAAATGGGAGCATAAATGGTCAAATATCTGTCCTTGGCAACCTGTAGTATAACTTTCCCCTTTCCCCTCAGACACACTTTGATTGTTGAATAGTTTGTAGATTTATGATTATTATTATTATTTTTTTAAAATAATTAGTTTAATACAAGCTGCGACAACACAGCTCCATTTACAGTGTCGGCCGTTTCAGGTTCACGGTGCTGCAAATCAAAAGAAAACGGCCGGTGTGAATCTATAGCACGCCTACCTGGACTTTTGCGCATTAACATTTTACGCACGCGGTGTCAGCGCACAATCTCTCACAGTCTGCGCACATTATTCAGTGTGTAGCGCACAAAGATTGCGGTGTTAGAAGAATGAAGCGCGAAAAAATACATATGAAGACAGACATGTGTCTGAAGTCGTCCTCTCAGGATCATTCCAGAGGTTATTTAATTGTTGTTACAGAATTCAATCTATTGCACCTGAAACAGTAAAGGTACGTCCGTTTATTTAGACTCATTATTAAGGACAACTGTCACGTAAAAGATTTTTACTAGACGAAGAAAATGACAAATATGGCCCCAAACAATTGTTTTAATATCGACTTCATAATTCAAGAAACAAGCATCATATGAAAGCCAGTAATGACAGTTTTTATTCTGGGGACTGAATGATTTTATTCAACGTGAACTTTATTTGGCTGAGTGGATTTCACCCAGCAGAGCAGAGTCTGACTTACCTACAAAAGCTGAAGTTTGGTGAAATTGAAATTAAATGTTTAAACCTGCTGAACTGCCTCTGGCTTATGTAAAAATAATCAGCAAAAATTGAGAACAAACTCAATGGAAGAATATTTTGTGCATCTACAGACAATAAAGATTTAATTTAATTCCCTCTTGTATCAGTATTATGGCCATAAGGGCCTGTTGTTCCTAAGGTAATTTTTTTTAACCCACAGTAGAATATAGAATATTATTAACAGAGTTTGCAAGCATTATTATTATTATTATTATTATTATTATTATTATTATTGTTGTATTTTATTATCACTGTCTGATACTTAGAAATAAAACGGATGACTTATTAAATTGAACATAAAGTCTTTGCATTTCTGCAGTTAGTAGAATATTATTATTATTATTATTATTATTATTATTATTATTATTATTATTATATTTTTGCCCAGAAGTCAGGCTTTATATTCGAATGAATATTGTATACATATATATTATATTATATTATACTGAAAATATATTGAACAGCTGCTGTGGTTGTGATGATGACATTCACTTGGAATATTAATCACACAAATTAATAACAAACAGGTGAGGGAAAGGAGTGAAGTGAGGAGCTGTTACTTCATTTCCTGTAGGCCTCAGGTGCAGTTTTCTGCGTTCATCAGTTATTCAGTTTAAATGGCAACTGAAAATAAACTAAAAGAAGGGAGAAACATCAGCGTGTGTCAGTCTTGCGGTCTTTCTACCAGCCACAACCTCCAGCTCACCCACACCATCCAATGAAATGATCTGAACGGAAGGTCAAACACGTGCTTACAATTTATTTATTAAAAGAAAATGCTCTAAACACAATGCAGCTGGGCACAGAACTGGAAATTATTGCTTTTTCATCGTCAGATTTGAGCTCTTCCTCTTTACCAGTTTGCTTAAAATGCGCACAAACAGCACAGAGGTGCAGTCTGCTCAGGCCTGTTGCTGTATTCACTACAGCGAAAAGGCGTCACAGCATCATCTGCGTTTGTTCATGCTGTGACTACACTGTCTGCTGCCTGAAACTTCTACTGACTGGTAACAAATGATTCGGCCTCTCCTGAGGTGATTTTAAAATATGTTGAAGCTTTCACGGCTGAAAGGTGATGTGGAAACAGAAATCATCTCAGTTATCTGACACGAATTTACCGCAAATTCTCAGTTTTATTCAGAAAAATTGCCCATAAATGCTCCATTTTCAAATCTCCATTTTCCTGCAGATGTGTTGCACAAACTGTGCCATCCTGACTTAATATTCACCTTCAATGGCACTCGGGAAAGCGAACATTCAGGATTTTTAATTGTTCTGAATAATCTGTCAGGTTAATCGGATGTGGGCTCGTTTCCTGCAGATGTGTGAAGTGAAATCGCAGCACAGGCAGGGAGGCAGCCTGTCCGATGCAGAGGTGCAGCAGCGTTAAAACACCACCCGCTGGATCATAGATCTGCTGCTATCTGTCTGTTTAAATTTTCCCCGCTGTGGAGCAGACAAAGGCGGGCGCGCCGCGGACAAAAGATGCGTTGTGGCTGCCGTCGAAATATGAACCACCATTTTGATAGTCATAGTCTGTGGACCGACATTTCCTGTCGGTACTGTAATGGCCAGAGCCTGCGCGGTTTGCGTGCGGAGAGGGAGGCGGCTGGTGCGGCGCTGAGAGGCGGCAGCCCCGCGCCCCGACCGCTGCGCTTCTCTCCATATTTGGCCGCGAGTCGATGAAAAGCGAGTGTGCAGGAGCCGCAATGGCGACAGCCGCACATGAATAAACAGTACTGGCTCTGTGAGAACATTACTGGCTGTCTGGTTTCTGGGCAACTGCTGCACACAGCTCGCTGTTCACTGTCCTACTTACCGGGCGACATTTTCTGCTGAAGGTGGCTCAGACAGAAAAAGCTCATGCTGTTCGGCTCCGACCTGCACGCTCTGTAGTGTATGTGAGCGAATGCTTTGAATTAGAAAGCATCCTTGATGGACCCCCACCACAATCACAGCTCTCTTTCTCACGCTAGAACAATTTTGGGTTTTCAGGTTAAATCTATTCGTGCTTAGCAGCTCTTTTCTGGATACACAACAAAGAGGCTCTTTCTATTGCTTCATGCATTTGGAAACAAAATCAGCAAAGCAATGTCACAATTAAAGGAAGCTCTTTGCATTTTTTTATTTTAAAATGTCTATTTATTGAGTGATATTTCATTTTCTGAGCAACAGGCCTGCGGCGGATCACACACAGGGCTTTAAATTAGCCAAACGATCCCGCTGCTGACACGGTGCTGTGAGGCTGCACTGTGTGCGGAGATGAAACCGACACTGTGCAGGCTGCTGGTGGGCACGATGATAAAGGGGGAATGTGAAACATCACACTTGGTCTATAAATATGTCCCCCTCCGCCCCCTGCTCAACGATGTTTCAGTTTCCTGCTGGTGCATGGCTGACTCGCATAGTTGGTGCAAAGCCACGAAAGGCCTATAGAGATGCAGCCTTCATATACAGAGAGAGGCATGCGTGCAGCGCGTGCTCAGTCACATCGAGCGATATGAGCCGAGTTTCGCATATGAGGCAACGGGCCATGTCATACGTGTCTTCGGTTGGCAGTTTCAGACAGGCCCCTATGGGCCCCTATGGGCCTGTCTCGATTCATCGATTGGTTGTCATATTTTTGCCCTTATTAGACTCCAGTAGCTCACACAGCTCAGACAACAACGGCCATGCCTTATTTTTTCGTTAATTAATAGATTTATTCCGATTATCAAGTGCCACTGTCATATTTGAATTTGAAGTAAATGAAGTCTTATTTGTCCCACTTCAGCAGGTTATTCTGCTCAACCATTTCCAACACCAGATCCCAGAGAAGGACCGGAGAGAAAATGTCTGTTTGTAGGTGTGAAAATGAGTTTCTGCGTCGAGAATAACGAGTCAAAAGCAGACGATGAGGTCATTCTTGTGAAATCGTTGCTTGATGCATGAGATCCACACAGACTGCAGATCTGTCAAGGCGTCGGGTGGTGCTGCCTTTAGTGCTCCACCCGTCGTTGGCCTTTAAGACCTGAAAATAATTTCCTTTGGTGTTAGCTGATCTGACGCACTTCTAAGCAAGAAAACCCACAGAGGCAATTTCTAAGAGAAATGACAACAAAATCCAGATCACACGGGAGTTCACAGAGGAGGTTTATTAATTCAGTCCAAAAAAAAAAAAAATGCTGGAAAACTATGACATCCTTTAACCTCAATCCATCTGATTTAACTAGAATGAACAGCGTTGGTTATTTATATAATTTAGTGACCCCAAAGCAGCCTGTGCATCAGCATTTAAACTTCCTCCTTCCTTGTTTTTTCTTTTCCTCTTAAAGGTTTCTGTCCTATCAGCATTCTTTGATAAGCAACTCCCATAACTAAAGAAGACGCCACTCACACGCACTTACACATTCCTGAGCCTTTCTAGCATTCAGAACATTCAAGAGTCGATCTTTCTACCAGCCTGAGATTCCAGTATAACAGCACAAGTTTCCAGATCCGTGCTGCAACCACAGGCCTCTTAATGATCCTCCTAAAGACTGACAGAGGCCCACACAACATTTGGCAGTGTCACGGCAGATCAGGATTTAAAGTGTGTGTCTGAAGCTTTGCATGTGTATCTGTGTCTCTGTCAGTCTGAACTTGCCTATCTAAGTTTTACTGTATGATAATAATGTAGGAGAACTGCTGTGTCATGGTGACCCACGCCTTTTACGAGAGAAAACAAAGCAGTTTATAACAACTTACCCAATGTTCTGGAAATGCCACGGAGCCTATTGCAGACACATATTTAAATGGAACATAATTGACGCCCTTCCCTCCCACATTGTGCTGGACTGCACACACTTGTAAGCCGTGCGGTGGCCAAATACTTACCATCCATGAAGCCTTTCTTCTTGATGGAATCTGAGAATTACATAATAGCCTTCCCCTGCCCTCCTCCAGTTATGTTGTGTGTTTACATTCCTGCTTCGGGTCAAGCTACAATAGAAAAATAATGCAAGGGTAAAGTTTTAATAATACAAGTGGCTGGTGCAGTCATGCAGCACAGAGGGCCCTTTGTGCAGGATCGTTTGTGATTATGCAACATGATCTGTTTTTCTATTCATGGTTCACAACCAAGTTAGTGTTTCTAGTGTTTAATGTTCCATTCTTTCTACGTATGAGCAGGCAGGCTTCAGAACAACTGCAGGACATGAACAATGATACAAACATCTTTCACTGGAACACTAGAAAAACAGAGGAGGGTTTGCTCAGAAAATAAAGACAAAGTACATTTGATATATCAACATGCCCAGTTATCAACGCGACAACATGTCAAAGGTCATTTCTCTTTCTTTATTGTGAAACATACCATCCAATAAGCTGTGCCAACAGCTATAAGTCAACCAACTCCTGGTAGAAGATACTTAATAACAATCATTTTGACTTTGAACCAAGTGCAAGAAAGACAGAACAAAACAAAGCCGAAGCTAGAGAACAAAAAAGGAGCAAACAGACCCGAAGCACCTTTCAAAAAGGACAAATCACTTGCAGCTTCTGATGCAGATAACATCTTGTCATGTTTCTGGACAACAAATTAAACGTCAATAAATATGCACTCTTCATTTTCATTATTATTATTATAGCATTTTAGCATTCTCACTGGTTTTGCATTAAATGTGCATGGAAGGCAATTTAGACTCAAATGTAGGTTACATCCGACAGCTTTGACATACGAATTTTCAGCAGCATAATCAACACAGCTTGCACTCATTGGATCGCATGTAACAGTATACAACGCCAGTCTCACAACTCACATTTAATCTGTGTAAGATACTCATAAATGACCCTGGTAGCTTTTTCTAAAGGAAATAGCAGTAAAGTGTGTTGTGTCCGATCATTATAATGAGCTTTAAGAGCAAAATGAGATGAATAGCGCTTATCTGTGTGACATCAGGAAACCCCTAACAGGACTAGCGTAGGTATTTTTAAAGTAACTCCAGCAAGACATGAGGTCAACAATAAGGTCGTAAATCACAACTTAATTATGGTGTGGATCAATGCATCGTCCTAATGGGAAGTCACACTTTGATTAATCAGTCCATTTTCTTAATGGTAACTGACCTTTGAGAAAGTACATGTCACATGTTATTCTATAACTGTTTGTTAAAGGTAAAATGTGCAATATAGATGGGGGGCTGCAACGGCATATAGTCACTGGTACCTTCGATGCATCTCAATAGCAAGACAAGAACCTGGCAAAGGACATTCTTTAAAGGTTGTTGACACAGCCGAGTGCATCCCATCATGTGTTTACACTGTGCTCTGACACACCTGTAACAAAGCATGCCAGTTCATTCTGAGGGTACCTGTCCGGTGTAAAAATCTGTGAAATAAGACTTACAGAGAACAGCTGTTTCTCCACGAGTAATGACACAAACCAGCGTATGAAAATGTAATTAAGTGCTTTCGATTTGATCTTTGATCACCATATACTCAACAACGTCCTCTCTACCCTCTATCAGGACCAAAATAAGTGATATTATTCATACAAAATATGTATAAACCTTCATACATCTCAGGTTATAAGTTTGGTACAGGTATGAAACAACAGCAAAAGTATCCCATTAAGCTCCATATAACAAATAAACTGATTTTTTTTTTTTTTTTTTAAGTGGAATACATCCACCTAAATGCATTCGCTCAAATCCTCGAGGGCACTTTCTTGGCTACGACGTCACAGAGGAGTTACAGTATAAAACATCATAAGAAACATATTGAATTTGAATGATAAATTATAAATTTCCACATATACAAAATTCTGATGTTTTTACATATGCACATATTAACAGGATCATCCAATCGGTCACTGGTAGTCCCATTTTACAAAGTTTCTTAGAAAGAAACGTATTCCTTGAAGGTGACGGTGAGACTGTTTGTTGTGATGTCAGTGATTATGATATTTCCCATGAAAGGGGAGATTTTTTTAACAGCCGCCTCTTTAGATTTCTGTGTTGATTTCTGTGTGTCTTCTAACAAAGGAGGTGTGTTTTTGACAGCAGGCTCAGGCTCCAGCTGTGCTTCCGGCTCCACCTGCTTCTTAGTCTTTGGGCAGCTGAGGTCCATCGGCTCCTCTTGGCTGCCAGAGTCCATAACCTCATATGTGCATGTGCTGCTGTGGCGTGGACCGCTACAGTGGAGGTCCATAGGTTTGTCCTGAGGCGGCGTGACCACCGTGCTGGGGACACTGAAGCTTCTGGAAGTCAGGTAGGCTTTAGAAACACTCCTGTCCTCCGCGGGATCTGATAGCTTCCGCTTGCGGTCGTTGGG
Organism: Chaetodon auriga; assembly: GCF_051107435.1. Classification (NCBI taxonomy): domain Eukaryota; kingdom Metazoa; phylum Chordata; class Actinopteri; order Chaetodontiformes; family Chaetodontidae; genus Chaetodon; species Chaetodon auriga. The sequence goes on along the minus strand of NC_135089.1, from coordinate 11,742,631 downwards.
AAAAGAAGGGATCCTGATCTGGTCGACGGACGTAGGGGTCGGGATGTTGGTGTCAGCAGCCCACGACGTCATGGGTGAGCTGGCGGTCAGCTGAAGGGGTAAATCGTCCGGTAAATCAGCCTGACCACGAGCCACTTCGGTGTTGTATTCCTCTGCTGTGCTCGGCGAAGGTTTGGAGAAATGTCTGTCCTTCTGGGAACACTTAATGGGATGCTCTGCAGCAGGGGGGGAGCTGCCATTACAGATCTCTTTGGGGATACCGTTTTCTGGGTACTCCAACATTTTGGCTGTGTGTGCTGGATTGTTCTCTGATGGTTTGGTGTTTTGGGACTTCTCTTCGCTCGATGATTCCCCGTGTTTTGTACCCTTTGCTCCGTGAACTTTGTTGCTGTCCATATATTTGCTCATGACAATAACAATGCGTCCATTCTTGTTTTTGTTCTTGATTATCTTCATTTTGCTGCTAATGGCGCTAGGCAGGGTTGCGTCTTTAGGATTGGGTTTAAGGGCATGTTCGCTTTCCGCCTCTTTAACAGCTGGTTTCCTCACCTCCACTGCCAGCTCTTTGACTTTGCTCAAGCAGCCTGTGTCTTTGTCACGAACCCATTTCTGCTGCAGGGCTAACGGTAAGTTCCAACCAGGATTGGCTGGTTTACTGGCCGCTTCCTGAACATTCACCACCTCTTTGAGCCTCGAAGCCTGTGCGTCGTACATATTTGGGTCAGGCTCATAGTGGTGGTGCTTCTTGCTGTTGAGCTGGTAGATGAACTTCTTCTTGCCGTTGGCTAGCTGGTCAGCAGGCACCTCCTGGCTGCTGGGCTGGTACTGATGGTGCTTCTTACTGTTCAGCTGGTACTGTTGAGCCTGGGGGCGCTGGATCTGGACGGGATCAGACTTGAGGCTACCCTCTGCATCCTGAGATGATTCCTCGAAACCTGCAGGAATACTGGACCTCCTGGCAAATGATGGTACCTTGAACAAAGAGACGAGACACCAAGTTTAACATGTTTTCATCAAAATCTAGCTGTCAACTCAAGAATACAATAAGTCAAATAAGGATATTTTGGGGAAAATGTTTGGCATTCTGGGATCTCTTTTAGCTCCTTTAATATAAAGGGATAATCCAGAGATTTCATATTGCTCACATATCACTCAGATATCATGATTTTCAGTCTAGAATATATATATATATATATATATACACACACACACACACACACACACACATATATATATATATATATATATATATACACACACACACACACACACACACACACACACACACACACATATATATATATATATATATATACACACACACACACACACACACACATATATATATATATAAAGCTCTGTAAAGACCTGATCCTACATCCCATAATGCAACTACTCACATCACTTCATGTTTTGCCCTCCCTACCTGGCAAATCCCAATCCAATGCCTTTCAAACTCTGTGTAATATAACCTAGGCTAATATAACCAAGGTTTTATGAAATATATTTGCAGTCTCCATGCAAGCCCAAGATGAGATAATCCTATGACATCACAATGACATCACCAGGATCATTTTCTGGGGCCATTACATGCACGTTTTCAAAGGAGGAGAATAATGATAAAACTGACTGCTGTGAGGTTGGAAACAAACATGCTAGAGCTAAAATGTGCAAACCTTTATGCTAAAATACAGATAAAACTAAAGTTTACAGGATGCCTATCAAAAATCAAACTAAACTATCCAGTCAGTGCCCGTCTTACGACCCCCCTCCCATCATCTTGTCCCCTCCCCCTCCTCCTGGACAGGCTGACCCCTCGGGCCGTCAGAGGGGCAGTGCAGCGGAACGCTCAAGACGCTTTGGCTGTGACCTTAGGTCAGAGAAGTGCCACCAGACATGTCACGCTTTATCCCTGATCGCTGGCCACGTGTGACTCTGGCAGAGTGGTATGCCTCTTAAGGAGTGACACTGCATAGCAATCAGCTCAGAGTCTCTCAAAATATATAATCACATTTGGCTCAGAATACAGTCCTGTGAAGGCCTGAGCTAAGATAGTCAAAGCACGACTAGAGTGCTACTTTCAGCCATCTATTTTTGTCTTGAGAAACATTTGCAAACACGGAAATGAAAGAAAACATTCAGACATTACACACTCATTTGGTGCAAAAAAGACCCTAGGAAAACAAGAAGAACGAAGGAAGACACTGTTTTGCATATAAAGCTATTTAGCATAAAGAAATAATGAACATGCAGATAAAACGAGTGCACTCAAGCAGCGCTTACGTAACCTCAGGCAACAAACCCAGTTTCATGATGAGTGTGGGGAGAAATCCAGCTGTAGAACCCCATCCTCTCTTTCAAAGACATCTATAAATAACCCCGACCACAATGACAGTCGCTCAAAAACACCTGACAGGACCCCTCCCCTTATGGCCTCTCACAGAGTGGAACTTGCAGGAAGGCTCAGGACAAGCAGGACATTTCCACAGAGACTATTATGATTCATCAGTGGTGAAGATGATAATTACCTGCAGTAAAAGATGTTTTGGTTTTGGCCCCCGTTTACGATATCCCATCAGCTGCTCTTGCCTCTCTCTGTGAAAACAGAAGATAATTACATTTTCTTGCACCATATTTACCTCCTATAGACAACATCTCATCTGACAGACAGCGTTACACCTTTCTCCATTAAAAATCTATTTACATCACATAGAAAACGACAGGTTTGACATTTTCAGATTAGCTTTCTTACACCTATTCAAGGTCAAAAGTGGAATTTTGATTTGAAGGGCTAATGAATGCCCGCATGTGACCTGCTGCAAAGTATTGTGGTCCTTATTTGCATAGCTCTCCATGGTAATCGGCCCATTCCATATTCTCATTATCCTCGAGAAATTCAATTAAGGCTACAGCAGGGAGATTCTCTCCCTGTCTTTCAAACATCCTCCCTCCTTCAGCACGTCCTTCCTCTTCTTACATTCAGTCTCTAATTAGGGTCATGAGGTAGGGACGATATGGGAGAAATACAACATTGTGGAGCACTTCTGGGATGTGTGCTGCAGTTGAAAACATGCAAACCGCCACGCTGTCTGCATCGCAATGGCTAAACTCTGAAAATGTGGGGCGATAAATATCACAGAAATAACAAACATCTCTTGGAGCAGGTTTTATTGAGGGCGGAGAAAGGGAAACCTGTTATTGTAGTTGCAGAGACGAGACTAAGCACTGGGCTCTCTGTGACATATTGCTCCCTGATATAAACCTTGACTCATCATTGGCTCATAAATAAGGCCTTCACCAGCAGTGGGTGAAGGCCGGCGTCACCGGCCTATTGTCGGCTACAGATGTTCAAACTATTAGAGCTGCCAGAAAATCGCCACTATAAACAGTCTACATTTTAATGCTATAATGTGTGCGATTTCAAACAGCGTCCAATGGGGTGACCCCTATTCACAGAAGATTTGGCAATTACAGCCTCCCTTGTTGGATCCCCTCCCCCATCCTCTGGGAGCAGAGAGGAATCCACACACACGGCACAGAGGCAGCACTCCATGACCATCAGCACAGAGCCAGGCACACACACACACACACACACACACATACACACACAGAGCCAGGCAGGGAGGCTGTGGGGGGAATATGAGAGCGGTACACTGGAAACGCTGGAGAGCACTGCGTGTCAATTAGCCTTTTCAGAAATGCGAATTCCTTTCCCCAGCCATCATGTCTTTACCCAGTCCCATGAGCGGCCTGCTGGCCTGCAGAGAGAGTACATCTCACGGGCCTCGTGGGTCCGGCAGCCCAGACGAGATGTGGTTGTGCACGTGCCACAGGGCTAAAATGACAGCAGCATTTGTATTCATTAGTATCTAAACCCCGGAGCTTGACATTTATGTGTTCCGGATTATTTTGCAGGCCTCTATTAATCCTACTCTTGACCCAAGATTGAAAGCAGGTCAACAATTTATGCATTCAAGGTGAGATAATCTCTTTCAACGACAAACCAAATGCGGTCGTCGCATGTGATGTGCTAGTGTTGCTGAGCCGTTTCCTCCTGGGTGGAAAACACCGTATGAAATCAGCCTGATACAGTAAAGCACAGCTGGGCCTGATACTGCTCATGATGAGAATCCCATCAGGCAGCAGCTTGGCCTCCTCACATGAAGCCACAACAAACATGCTGTCTAATTCAGCACCTGTCCTGCTAAGGCCTTACAGCTGCAAAGCAGATTAACTGCTACAAAACATATGAACATAAACAAATATTTGTAGTTTGATCCACATGGAGAGCATTTCTTTTCTGTTCTCACTGTTCTGTCATGCATCTTCTGGGGGGTAAAAAGGGGGCATCTTCAGCGCCTTTTGTGGAACTGGGTCAGGGCACGCATACAGGACTCTGGTTCCTGACGTAAACTCGCGTAATATGATGATCATTTCTTACAATGTACCAAATCCATGCGTCTCCAATCGTTCCATTAGCATGATTTAGGAATTCTCACTACCACATCCCCAGCCTTTTCCCCAGGAGACAGTCCTGTGGGCAGGGGGAGAGGGCGGGGGTGGGGGGGTGGGGGGGATGGATCAGCGATAGAGTTACTGGAGCGCCCCTCCTCCCATGCCCATATATGGTCACGGCTGAATTGGAGGCTGCGCGGCCTCGTCCGAAGTCCACATCTCTCTCACCTGTGTTGAAACGCGACGAGGAGACGCGGGTCAAGGATGTTTTCCTCTGGCTCCCATGTGTTGTATCTGCGGAGAGGAGCAAACAACTGTCAGAGCCATCACGTGCACACTTCCTTTTTCTAACTGACACACAGGCCTCGCAAACACACACACGCACGCACGCGCACACAGACACATTCCCACATCTTCACCGTAACTGTGCAGAGTGGACAGGTGAGACAGACCTCCAGTTTAATGCCCAAGGACGAGTTTTTGCGGATTTTTTTTTTTTTTTACTTCAAGATTTAGAGCGTATATAACAATTCTCAGGCACATTCCCGCTGCAGCAAATCAACCATGAGGGCAGAGCAAAAACTGTCAAACAAACATTGCCTGTCGCCTATATGCTTTCCAATCGCTCCTCCAGCAGTAACATACAGTCGGCCATTTTAGCACCACTGTCTCGTAAATTCGCTGGCAGAGCAGAAATAATTAAAACGGGATTACATGGCTGTGCCTACCCCCTTCCCTCGCATAAATTAGTGAAGGCATCCGCGGATACACTGAAACACATATACTGAGCGCGCTCTCCCAGTTTACACACACACACACACACACACACACACACACACACACACACACACACACACAGTGTGCGCGCACGCCCTTGATGAATGGCATTTTGAAGTAACAACATTTGATTTAGTGGCAAAATGATGCATCTTTTCTATGCGCCCGCTCAATGTCTGGAAACATTACATTCTGACTTACTTGGGAGACCAGCCTCGCCACTTGACCAGGTACTCTATCTTGCCCTGTGATGGTGGAGAAGGAGGAAAAAATGTTGGTGAGGCTCATGTCAAACGCCAATATTGCGACGTCCGGAGCGCGTTTGCAAACGTGCTCTCTCTCTGTTACCTTGCGAATGCGCTTCTTTTCGATGCCCTCTACCGCAAAGACGTGCTCTCCGGCGGCAGGGAGCTCCATTCTCGCCTGGATCCGATCGCCGGGGACGGGGGAGTAGGTGAAATGTTGGCTACGCACCGTCGATGTGCCTTCCGCTCGGTGCGTGCTGTGCGCGCTTGGTAGTTTTCCAGTTGTATCCAAATCGAACCGTATTCCCTCCACCACTCCTCCTCTCTCTCTCTCTCTCTCTCTCTCTCTCTCTCTCTCTCTCTCTCTCTCTCTCTCTCTCTCTCTCTCGCTCGCTCGCTCGCTCGCTCGCTCTCCACAGTCCTGGCTCTGAGCATACAGATATTCACAGAAGTGCGGCTGCGAGCAGCTCTTTTCGTGCAATAGCCTCCACTCGGTGCATGACGTCAGGAGGGGAGGGGGAGGTGGAGACCTTGCACAGAGGTTGGGGTTTATCCCGTGCGTACTGGACTGCAGGAGGGATGTCTGGAAATTCAAATCAGCCACTATGTTACTGTCACATATGCATAAAATTCACTTGTTTTATTGTGTCTTTCGACGTCGAACGTCGAACTCCTCCTCCAACAGTTGACTAAGTGTTCATGGAAAAAAAAAATACAGTGGTTGGTTCAAGTGCATATCGTGTGTGGGTGTTAATTAACAACTGCATTTGTAACAGATGCATATTCTGCTATTAAAATGAACACATAAATAAGACAATCTGTTACAACTGCATCAGGCATGTTAATGCTGCAGAACTGCACACGAGGGAACTGGAAATGACTGTGTCTTTTCTGTCCTCAAGCCTAACCTCCACATCAGTCGAGAATAGTTTTATCAGGAAACTTGTTTAACGATGCACCAGCAAAAATAGTCTTCTGGGCTTGAAAGTGTCAGCAGTGTGTCACCAAAGCTTGTTTATCGCTTCTAACTGCCTGGCTGATGAAAGACAAGTTCCCCTTTTATTTCCGATCCCCTTAAAGCAGCACAGTTGTAGATGTGCACACGGAGGCTTCCAGTTCGATCTGCTGACTGCGCCGTGCAAATATAGGTCAGCCACACTCTGATCGTCAAACCAGTGCCTTGTCCTCTGGGCTCAACTGCTATTAATTTGACACACAGCAGAGTTGCTGTACAGCCTTCGGTCTACCTGTGGCAACTTTTTTTAATGGTGAGCTCCCTCACTGCCAGAGCGCCCAGCTCGTTTCCCCTAAAAAACAACATTACAGCCTGTTACTGCGTATTATAGTGGTTGTCTATCTGCATCTTGACAATTTAAATCCAAAAGCATAAACCACATCGCCAGTGAGCATGTACCCTGTGCTGTAAATGTCACCCGCATTAAGTCACTTGGATTTATGGGGACTTAATTGGAAACATGGGAGAAATTGCGCTTCCGTGCATCAAAAACATGTTTCTGTGCGTAAATTGCGATTGGAGCGCACGGTCGCCATCCAAACAGGAGCAATTCGTTTGAGCATGTCGCGCTGATGGCGTCAAAAGAGAAGTAAATCAGCCAAAACCCGATGCTTGTCTTGCTCTAAAAATAATTCAGCACCACAAGGGTTAAAACGAAGCCTGTAAGCAGAGCGGCAGCGGCCAGCCTATTAAATACAGGCACGATATATCTCTGCCCTGCCATATAAGGCAATGGACAAAAAGCGCCGAAATACGGCATTTTCCACTCATTCATTCCCGAGTTTCGCTCCTGAACTGGGTGCAGGAAGGGGTTAAGACTCTGTCGGTCGCAAACATGCTCGATTAAAACTCCAGATTTTCGCCTTATTTCTGTTTTTTTCCAGTGCCCTTCAGCCGCGGCCAGGGAGCGCATACGCCCTGCTTCCCTAGCAACAGCATGAAAGGAGAGAGAGACAGAGAGACAGAGAGAGAGAGAGAGAGAGAGACGGAGAGAGAGACGGAGAGAAACACACACGCACACACACAAACACAGAATTTAAGTTTGCGATAAACAAACGAGCTCTTGATAAAATGGCACCAAGCAGCTGTCGTTTCCTCAAACATTATTGCACCTTTGGGATACATCTTATCGAATCGAAACGCAGATCCAAAAACAAACAGGTCTGAGAGCTTTAGAGAGCAGAAATTGGAGTTGGAGGTGTTCTGTTTACTCAGCAGGTACCCAAAATACAAATTATGTATCATTTTGTGTTTGCACTGACGGGAATGACGCCTGGAGTCTGCGTCAAGACAGAGATCATCATTTAGAAAATCCTCTGACTCAGACTGTCGGCGTGATCTGATCACAGCTCGATATAATGATGAGAAAGCTGAATGTATTTGGAAATACTTCCCCAAAATCAATAGACTTTTATCAGAGCGGCTTTCAATCAATTGATAAGTGGAACAGCGTCACCAACATGCCGAGTGACGGGGTTTTTCTTAATTTACAGACAGCACGGAGCCAGTAGAAAGCATTCGTTCGCTCTTTAAAAATATTCTTTTCGTCTGTTAGTGAGATAGAAGCGCCTCATGATCAGCTCTTATTTCCACATCAAATCATTAGAAGCACTAAGATGGGTCAGTCTCACCTCCTTTATAAATGTGTGTCTAATATTTACTGCGTTGTTAATCCCTGGTCTGTGTGCGCCCTCTCAGGAATGCGCTCAGGTGAGTTCACGTCCCTTTTTGCACTTGTTCACGCCTCTGACAAGACGCTGATTAAAAAAAAAAAGTCGCTGACAGGTGATCGACCTTTTTTTTCCCCTCGAGAGGTTCGATTGCCCGACAGATGAAATCAAACTCTGCAGGCTATAAAAAAAATAAAAATAAAAATAAAACACACAAAACACAAAACGTGTTCAACAAGGCTGCTTAAAATCTCCCGATCATGTCGTTTGGTTGAGAATTAGCTGAGAAAGCAGCTCAATCCCACATTTAAGAGACGCTTCTGGTGTATTTCTTCCTATTTTTCTGCAGCTATTTGCGCTGTGAAAATGCTACTTTGTAAATGTCCAAAACTCTCCTCGTCTCCTACTTTCTGGAATTTAAATTGTAGACTTTATTGTTTGTTTGTTTTAAAAAAAAAAAAGCTCCATGAGTGCTTTTGCAGAAACCTTTCAACGTTTATTTTGTCCTTTGCTGCCGCCCCTCAAGGTCACATGAGCTGTTATCTAAAACAAGAGGATAAACTCAGGGTCAGTCAGTCTGTTTTTTATCTCTTGCTCGGAGGGACTCTTTTCATACAATCTCAACCTGCCTGCTCTGCTGTGTGTTGATGCTTTCTATAATTACACGCAGGAAAGAGAGCATTTATTCGTTGTAAAGGCAGGAAATATTTAACACCGCAAGTGTTGTTGTCTGTGAGTTTAAAGGAGGTAGACCTGGGTGTGATTTCCACACAGTGAAGGAGTGCAGACGGGATGATTATGAGTGCATGAAAGAATGTTCGTGCAGTATAGTTATGTGGGTGTAAATGTAGGAGGGCCAGGGTCAGGTTAAGTCCTGATCTCTGGTCCGGTCTCAGCAGGAAAGCGCAGAGAGCTCAGCCTTGTGACCTCTTGTTTTTCATTGCAACACCAATTTCTTTCCTCATTTTCCCTCTTTCTGCCTCTCTCTCTCTCTCTCCCTCTCGCACACACCCTGCATGCACACAGCTGGCTCACACTCCACAAGCAGTCCACAAAATGGTGGCTCAGGAGGGGGAAAGCCAGGAGGCCTCCCCTCCTTGGCACCCGCCACCCACGGTGCCAAGAGTGCCAACTGAGGGAATGAGGAGATGAGGGGAATGGAGGAGGGATGCTTGGGAAAGTGCGGTTGATGCGGAGTGTTTGGGGGGGAGGTGGTGGAAAGAGGGGCAGAGGGAGGATGAGAGGGACTAAAAGGAGACAGGGGAGAAAGGTTTCTGCTCCGGTCATGGACGAGCATCCGATTCATTCCTCCACAGCGACGAGGAAAAAAAAGGAGCTGATTGGTTAAAGGGACAGAATGCAAGGACAGGGTGGAGAGGAGGGGCGGGGGGTATTACAAAAATGTTAAGAGGGCCCTGCAGCCATTCTCACGGCGCTCAGCGGGCGGTCATTAAACTCCGCTATCAAACAGGCTGATGTGGTGAAGACACACAGACGAAACATGCGCACAAATGGCAAAGAAGACACAAGAGGGAAGGTTGGCGCTGCTGCTGAAAGCAGAGGATGGAAGAGAAGCTCTTTAATTAGCTACTGTAAATATGCTGTATGATTACAACTTACAAGTCTATTCAGGCTAATTATGGTGGAACAATAGCGATCCCTTTCCAGAGGCTGCAGAGCTTCAGGTGCTAACACAGAAATCTCCCGCTTCCTTTGTCTGCCCCTGACATATGTTTAATTATGATAATTGTAACAAATGAAAGCTATTAGGAAGCTATTCATCTTGGCGCTGCAGATTTTAATGCACTATGAAGATGGGGTGGGGAGGTGTGTGTGTGTGTGTGTGTGTGTGTGTGTGTGTGTGTGTGTGTGTGTGTTGGGGGGGGGGCAACGGAAATTCCTCCTCCAGTGTCATTGTCACGGCCATTGTTGCAGCGAGGCGACAGGTCTGCAGAAAGGGGTGCTCCTCTGCCAGGGTGGGCTCTCCTACCCGGCCTCCCTCCCTCCTCTCCCCCTCTTCGCCCTACCGCCTGCTTGCCTGCAAGGCTGCCGTCGTGTGGGGTTCAACCCCACCACCACCACCACAACCACCACCATACGCTTCCCCCATTGATCCCCCTTCCACCCTGCAGCCTGAGCAGGGGGTGGTGGGGTGCAGGGAGCCTGTGAGAGAGGGAAGAAGAGGAGGAAAGGGGGGGGGGCTTTACGCAGAGCACCAGGCTTACAGGGGGGTGAGGGCCGAGGCCAGGGGAGGAAGAAGGAGGTGGTGCAGTGGAATTCTGGCAGAATGCTGCTGAATGCACGACTTGTCGATACTGTATTGAGTTGCAGCGCAATAAACGAGGATGATGGCATAGATATTTGACTGCTGGGGAGGCGCGCAGCTGTGCCCTCCCGTACGTGCACGGTGCTGCTGTATGTTGAAATTATTCATTCACTGCCATCAATGATAGATACTCCGCACAGCTCTGTGCAGGAAATCACAACAGTGAGCTTGTACATGAGGCACAATAGTAAGCGCACAATGGTACGCCCCAGAGAACAATGGCTGAATAATCCGCTGTATAATTGTGTGGATTTTTGTCCGACGTGAGGCAGAAATGATTCCCTCTGGATGGCGGAATGGTGTGGTTATTTTCATCGGCGTGGAGACCTCGCAGTCGCAGACACAGCTCCTGCTAAATGCGCCTGTGACCCAGTGTTCAGATTTAGCTCCCTGCAGTCTAATGCCATGCTAATGATGAGTGACGCAGGCCCTTATCCTGAGAGCCCTTTCCTCCTCTCCCCTCCCCTCCCTCCCCCCTCCTCCATCTCCAGGGAACAGCTTATTTGCCTGTTTTTAATTGCGTTTTAATTTACATGTAAGCCTGGAAGCACCATGATGAGGAGCTGTCTTTCTTTTTTCCTCCTGCTTCCCCTTCCCTTTTTTTCCCCCACCACCTCATGAACTGTAGCTTTTACAGAAGGGAGAGGAGGCCAGTTTGAGCAATAACAAATGAACACAACAAACCATGGCAGGCCTGCCACCAGGCGCAGGTTCCTCTTTATGAGGTCAACACCGGTTCAATCAAGTGTTCAGGGCAGATAGAAACAGGACACAGAGGGAGAGAGCAGAAGGGGTAAAGGCAGTGTTGCAGGTTGATGATGTAGATGAAGCGGCCATCTCTCCATCAAAATGTAATAAGAGGACGAATGGACAGTGAGCTCGCAGATAGACAAGTTTAATGTGCTCGTCTATCTATATGGAAATTCAGCCACGCAGGCGTTCACTCGCTGCTTCTTCGTCTTTTATCATAATTCACTTTGGGCTTTTGATTGGCTGCGTGGAGAGCAAAGAGAAGGAGCTTCAGAGGAGGAGCTGAGAGATAAAGCCAGCTTTCTCTACTTGAGCAAAGAACACAACAGGGATTTAAGATTTGTATTAAATTTAGAGAGATAATCGAGGCCCCTGCATTTCCTGCACACACACAAAAAAGGGTGACAATCACTCAGAAACTGCCATCCACAGCACAATATGAACCAAGACTTTGCAGATCTATATTATCTATTGTTTTCCGGATCATGCTCTTTTTCCTGCTCTCCCAGGCGGTCTCGCTGTTTACATCTTCTGCATTCACATTTGAATAAAACCACCCCACATTATGGAGAACTTCTCAGACAATAAGCCAACGATACCCACATGACTGTCTAATCACCCCCAACTCCCACACTGATGGCCTGAGGCAAGCCTGTCAGGACTCATACAGGCAGAGCTAGCAGTGTATGCGTCACTCATCGCCCCGCCACGCGCGCCACACATCATCCACTCAACACAGGAACTCGGTGTGTGTCGCAGGTACTGCAGCTCGCCACATCAGAGCGAAACAGGCTTCTTCCTGATCACAACAGCACAGACGGCCCATTGTCTGCTGCATGTCCTGCACTGTCCCCCTGTGCTGTTGTCACTGTGTCATTCCTGCATTAGATCATCTGCTTGCTCGAATGCTTCACTATGTAGGTTTAATGTGGAGAGAAGAGCTTCTTACACCGAGCCCAAATGATGGAAATGCAGGGATCATCGCAGATAAGATCACACATGCACAAACTTCTACACGTGAGCACATTTACTTGTTGCATCCGTCAGGTGAAAATCATGATTCTGGCATGTTTTCTGTTCCAGTTGAAGGATTTAAAACTGGGGTGAAAGTGATTGAAAAGTGAATGATTTTAGATGCAGTAAGTGTTTTAACAGCATTTCATTAAAGGATTGGTTCCCTGTCTTAAAATGATACTCACATGCCCTCACGTGCATTGAAAGAGCAATTACTTACTGTAATCGTTCCTCCTCTTCATAGTGGCTCCAAAGAGATCCCCTCCTAACAAAGTCCACAGTCCTTGTGTGCAAAAATCATTTCTCAAGTTTCACTAAAGCCAATATGAAGCTTCAGCAGTCTGAGTCAAATCAAGTGGTGCAAAATTCCCTCTTTTTCTCTCCCCAGTGTTTCCCAGCTGAGCTCAGGGGATAGTAACACAAAGAGAGAATATTGTTGGAAAAAAAAACAGTCATCTTGGAAGATGCCCATTTCATTTCACTCAGTCAGACTGATGAAGCCTTACATTAGAATTGGCTGAACTTCTAAATGCGCTTTTTACACACTACAGTAACTTTCACTGTGCATACGGGCATGTCAGTATGTTTTAAGAGAGATCTGAAAAACTCTATCCTCCTCTAAGTAATTTTTTCAGTGTGAATTAGGTCCTAACTACACTGGACTTCTAAGAATCCTTCATCTGACCTCTGGAAAAAAAAAAAAGAAAAAAAGAAAAAGTGCATCTTGAGCTCAGCCTCTTTTTGTCAAACAAGACCAAGAAAGAACTTCCAGGCTTGAATTTAGCCCAGTTTAAAAGCAGTCCACTTTACCAAAACCATGCTTATTGAGTGATATGAATGCATGCAGATTTCTCGGTGGAGCCTCCACGTGAAGAGGAATCTCTCACAACAGCACACACAGATCAGGGTCTCTAGAAAAAGCCTGATTCAGCAAAGCTTAAGATAATTCACCAGCTCCGTCTTTGTCAGACAAAAGACACACAGAGAAGATTGCCTCGCTTACACCAGACATCCCATGTGTTCCAATTCGATATGGTTTCTCCATGATATATCTCTCTTGTCCTCATGTGATGGTTATTTAAAGGGAGAGCCATGGATTTTCTCCCCCATACAACATAATGGCAAATCAATAACGCAGCCCATACGGGGAGAGTGGGCATTTCATAGAGAGGCCTAAAGGATGGGAGGTCAAATTGGACTGGAGTTCTGGCAAAGAACGAATAGATGGATTTTTAAAATGCATTATGAAAATAAATATTCCTTCATTCTTGCCATTGATGGAGTTGCATGCAAAATTTCTCACAATCATTACGTCACACGGTGAGATTTGCCTTCTGAAATCAAGGAATAAATCCACTGTATCACTTTGAAATTGGACTTTTTTCCTAATGGGTTTCCTTTGGTGCGTGTGCAGTTCAATTACAGCTGTGGATGTGTATTTATTGTGTGTGCTTACACACATGTGGAGCATGATGTGCCTGCAAGGCCCCTGTGGTGTGTGCACACACACTTAAACATACTTATGTGTGTTTTTCCCATGGCAAAACCTGTCAGCCAGCAGACGTCTGACATCATGCTCTGAGCAAGGAGGAGGTTTTCCAGTGCCTGTGTTACAGTATCTGTGTGTGTGTGTGTGTGTGTGTGTGTGTGTGTGTGTGTGTGTGTGTTTTTAGGAGGGAAGGAGGAGGATGGTTGTTATCATGACTTATGGATTCGACAGCAGTTTCCTACTGAGCAGAGAAGACGGGAATGGTTACATGGAGGAATGCAGTTGGTTTTTTCTTCAGAGCAGAGGGGTTTGCAGGAAGGAACAAGAGGATGACAAGAGGATGGAATTTGAGGAAAATAAGGAAATGAATCTCCACCAACCACCGGGAAAAGCAAAAACCACAGGGAGGAAAGATGTCAGAAGACAAGAGCCTGGAGGTCCTCTGTGTTTACACTTTCCATCCTGTCAGTCAGTGCCTCCTCCATCGTCTTTATCTCTGACACAGCTGGCAATCCCTCAATGACTCACTGCTCTCTGAAGTGCTCCAAACCTGGCTTTGCTGGAGGAGGAGGAGGGGAGGGTTGAGGATCGACAGAAAATCCTGCTTAATCATTCCCACCACCACCGCCACCCTCTCCGCAGCCGATAGCCTTTGGGTATGAAAGGATGTGGATGCTGTGGGTGGGAAATAAGGGAGTAACACTTTACTTCCAGATATGGTGACAGCTGAAGTAACAGTTTGTGACTGTTCAGCTTTACCCACGCTCCCACTCGGACAAAGGGAAGGTTGTCTTCCTTGTGTCCCAAGTTGGAGAGCCCTCATCAGGGTGAAGCTCTCGCCAAACTCCTTGGGTTGAGGCTGAGGCTCGTTTTCAAAGAGCTTCTTTTGTGTTCACACAGGCTGAGAAGACCAGATGACTAACAAGTTGTCAGCGCAATCCAGTTTTCTCAGTGTGAACACAGCCAGATCAAACCTGATGAGCCTCTTATTCGTGTTTTCATTGATCTGCAGGAGTGGAAATGGCTCAGACATGCAGCATTTCTGCACATAGGCAATACGCAGAAAATAAACCTTGCCCTCCTCCATGCACACACACACACACACATGCAAGCACACACACCTCACAGTGGCTGATGAAGAGCTGAAGTGTTTTGTAGACAGCACTGCGTCACTCTTCACACCTTTGCAAGAACACATACACTGTGCTCATGTGAATTTAAACACACCACATGCACACACACAAAACCATGCATGCAAATACGCATCAGTGCTGTGGCTCAATGTGAATTATGGAAGATGCTTTTCCTTAGTGCACACGCACACACACACACACACACACAAACACACACACACGTTGACCTTGGTCCTTTTTGGATACATTACATGGTCTTATATTCATTTCCTGGAGACTGAGGACACTCAAACCCTAACCACTACTTGCCTAACCTAAACCTTAACCCTACCGTAACTGAAACGAAATCTTACCTCAAGTCTTCACTGTAAAATGTAATAATTTAGATTACAGAGACTTGCCTTTTGTCCCCATAAGGGAGGCTAGTCCCCACAATGTGACTGTGTAAATTTATGTCCCCACAATATGATACAAATCCCTGCACATGCACAAACACCCGTCTGTAGATGCTGTGCTGCCTGGGTTGAGTCTATCAGAGCAGAGGATGAAAGAGGGCTGGGATGTGTGATGTTAATCTAACACTTTTGAGCTCAAGAGCGAGCACAGTAGCTGATCTCACACTCACACCTTTCTATCTTCCCACCGAATCTGACTTATCACATATACAGGCACATGCACACATCCACAGGCAGGCATGCACGCACACAGGGGGCCGGTCTTAGTAGTTTTTTGTTGCTCTGTTTGTCATTACTCACTGTCAGTAGGGGAAAAAAAAAAAACAAAATAGCTGGCTGAAAAAAATATACAAAATGAAATTTCTGCAAACACGAGCTTCTTCTTGTGTCTGGATGCAGCTCGCTGATTGAATAGAGAGGAGAAATCATGCTGGACTGTCTCCATGCATGGGGGCCCTCCCAAGATTGGTTGGACCCCTAGGTGGGTCCTATTCCTCGAGCTGTCCCTGCACACACACTACAGACACAGAGACATCTTTCTGGTTATCATGTATACAAGTGCAAACAAAGGCACCTCTCACTAAACACACACACACCATCTTCGTTATTATACTAGTTGTCATCTGCTCTCTCATACTTCTGCAGGACTGCCAGATCGTGTTGTTTATACCGGATCAGCACAGCACACACACACACACACACACACACACACACACACACACACACACTATGAGCTATGAGCACATGTTTGAAAGCCGAAGAGAAGATCAAGGCTGTTTTAGCGCCACATACACAAGTCTGCTCATTTTCTGCAGGCCTCTGTGAAAAGCCAAAGGCGTCCGGTCAGAAGTGAGAAAACAGAATGATTCTGCACACATTATAATTATTTCCACACCACTCTAGCTACGTGACAGCGTTTCATTCAGACTGCTTCTGCAAGACAATACCAGCTCTGTAGATATCTCCCCAAAATCCCTTAATGTGGCTGCTTTTTCTGGAGAGGAGCCACTTGAGAAAAATGATGCTGTTAAGAGCATAAGAAAGAAGGTGCACCTTCGGGAATGAGATTGGAAAAAGTGAAATAAGAATAAAAAACTAGCAACTGAAATGGAGGGGATGCAAAAATACAGCAAGTCTTGGAGAATACACTGAAACGCAACGTTTCTGTATAGGATGTATTAATCTGATGACTGGAGCCAAATGATGGTTTCCTGAACCCAAGAGAATCAAAACCCACATAAGGTCATAAAAATATTTACAATCGAAGTGCAGTAGCACACATAAAACCTGTCCCTGCTTTCCATTCCGTATACTAACATATAATGTTTTCTGCCATCTTTAACGAAAATGACTTTGCATTCCTGAAAAATTTGAGGAGCTTCATCCTGTTTCCAAAGCTGCTAATGCTTCTGAACCACCCCCAGAAAGTACAGTTGCTACATAAAGTCTAATGAACGGACCAATTTAACCAACAGATTGATAGTAAATGGCTGGTAAACTCCAGAGAGTAAAACGACCGGAGTTAACGATGCAATAAAACTGATGTTGGGCCTCAGTCGCATGACCCAGAGTTTGACTGCATTTGTCTTGAAGGTATTGATTGAAATGGCCATATGAATGATTGCATCAGTTGGATTATTGATGGACATGCAGAGAAAGAGTGTGTAATTTAACAGTCCCTCGTGTGTGCTCCGGTCACCCTGATGGCTATCAGCAATAAACACAAGTAAGACAGAGACGGGATGGAGATCAATGTCCGGGTCTGACATTTCAGATCAGGAAATCATGGCATGTGACACGGGTTCATGGAGAGTAAAGGTCCATTCTGGTGTGTGTGTGTGTGTGTCTGTGTGTGTGTGTGTGTGTGTGTGTGTGTGTGTGTGTGTGTGTGTGTGTGTGTACTTGTACTTGCTACATAGTGTGGACCAGAGGTTTTTTACCCACAGTATGAGGACATTTTTGGAAAGTGAGGACATTTTGGCCAGTCCTCACAACTCAGAAGGACTGTTGAAGGTTCAGACTAGACTTTAAGAGTTTGTTAGGTTTAGATTAGGCTAAGGTTTGGGTTTAGTTGTCATGGGTAAGGTTAGGGTAAGGGGCTAGGGAGCGCAGCATGTCAGCGAGGGTCCTTATAAGTTTTATAAATTTATAAATACTGGGATGTTCATATGAAAAGTCCACAAATACTATCAAATGTGGCCAATTCTTCTTCATATGGACTAGTTTTCCGTCATGTTTACATGTCACACTTATGTCCGAACCTTTTTCCCTCCGGGCCTGTGTGTGGTGACCTCTTCCATCATCTGCAGCTGAGAATGACTTTGATTCCCATTTCATCGCCTCATCTCATCCATCTCTCTCGAGCTCTCCATTGTCTGAGGCATGCATTTAAATGACAGTGATACATACGCCGCATTACAGAGACAAAAGGTTGACACGGCCTCAGTTTTTACTTGATTTAAAAAAAAAAAAAAAAACCTGACAAAACCTTATGCCATGGCTCACCCTCATGGCGCTGCATAAAAAATTCACGGGAGAAGGGAAATTATCAGCCCCCTCTTTAACAGCAGCACCCAGAGATTTAGCTGGCTGAGGTGTGTGCGAGGATCCCATTAAAATGCACTACAGAAAATGAGATTTGGGGGAGCCCTGTGAAAAACCATGCATGTAATCATCTCTCTTCCCCTCTCAGTTTATCTGCGAAGGATTTGGAGGAGGCTTTGGTTCCCCACCCTCCCTGCCCCTCAACCTCCCCCTGTACTACACATTAATATTCATAGAGAAGATTCTCTCCTTGCTGTCTGTAGCTGCCTGTAGCCCACAGACTTGGCTTATTAGGAATCTAAAATATGGCTAGCAGACTCTCTGTTGGGAGAGGTTATTGTGATTTTCATGCACTGTCCGTGTGGACTGATAATGTTATGACTCCTCCACACTATGTGTGTTGTCGTGTTTTTTGTGAGTCTTCAGTTTTACTGAAATATCACACTTTACTTTGCTAATTGGTGCATTGTCTTGTGCCGAGCAATAGCGTATTCACAGTTCAGTGCTACAGTGTGAATTCACAGACTGACTTGGTTGATCTTGTGGCTTGTTTTGGTCAAAGCCACCATGGCAGAGTGAGTCAGAGTGAAACAGAGTGCTCCAGTTTGCCTTTCCTGCTTTGGTTCATGATGAACATTATTGAGAGAGAGAGAGAAAGAGAGAGGAGGTGACTCATGCCTCCCATGAACAGCTTCAGTAATTACATGCTCAAAGACATTAAGTCCACCTTGCAGATCTCTGAACAACAAGCTCCACAATGGCTTCACCTATTACAGCATTTCTTTTCCCCTCAGAGTCACCTCCACGTGCGTTTTCTCCACACTTGCACTGAAAAATATGACTAATTTCCAAGTTCACTTCTCTCCTCATGCAGCATGCAAAGCTTCCACCTGTCTCACACTCACAAGTGCAGCACAAAAGCAACATATCTTAAATACTAGGAAGCTCTAGAACTTTAAATATAAATCAAAACAGCATATTCCCATGAATGCAATTATTATAGATGATTTTAAAAGGATTTCCGGGGGCACTTTGCTCTTATTTGACACTAGAGATAGACAGGAAACGTGGCTCACATGCAACAAAGATTGAGATGACATGGTGTGTGTGTCTTAAACCACAAGCAGCAAGGACGCACAATCATAAACGCTTTTATGCACACTTATGGCTAAAAGTTGGTAAAAAAAATGTGTTTAACTGCATTAAAATTGCATTTAATGTGATACACTGCAAGACAGAACCCAAGTCGATAACACACGTAAATGGTCAAACTGTTGGTCAAAGCTTCTGCAAACATTTGCCTGTACCCTAACTGACCCTCTTCTCCAGAATACACTGAAGTGAGTAGAGTGCAGTCTCTCTCTCTTTCTCTCTCTCCTCTTTCACATGTAAATTAGTCTTTAATCTCCGCTGCTCTAATAGACAACCATGGCAACAGAGGCAGGCCTAATGAGGCAGAGACGCAGGTTAAAATCAGCCTGCATGCTACCACCATTCGCACGATCAACAGCTTAAACGCACACACAATCACTCATGCCCACACACATATTCTCACGTGCACACTCACACCTACATGCAAACATTGCACAGATGTGTATGTCCACTCTTGCATTATAGCACAGGAGAATTACAGTTTAAATACCGTGACACTTGCATGGAAAGCAAACTTCTGTTGCTCATTGTATTACTGTATGAACAAAAAAAAACAGAGCAGCGAGCCCCCAAAGCTTCCATAAATGTTAATTTGTAGGTTGTGAATTGAGAAATAAAGAGCAAACTGCAGTTAAAATTCAAAGCTGGAGCCTTTACAAGCTATTTTTGTTAAGTAGTTGTCTGAATAATTAGACAATCCACTCAAATGAAGCATGAAATTAATCATAGACTGACAAGAATTGCGTTCAATCTGTATGAAGCAAAGCGCGGCACATCAGAGGAAAAGAAATCATGAGAGAGTCGTCTGGAAGGTATGAAAGAAAAAGAATAGCCAAAGACATAACTGACCACAAACACATGCAACTTAGTCCGCTGACAGACACGTGGAAATGAAGATGCTACACACACACACACACACACACACACACACACAAACACAAAGGGATACAGCTTTGAATACAGCGTTAAAAGGCACTCAAGTAGTGCTCATTTCCATGTGAGTGGTACTGATGCTCCAGCACTCTGTTGACTGTAATTTACAGCCATATTAAATCCATTAGACCAACATGTGTTTTCAGAATAGTTCAACCCACAGACAAGCTTTTCAGCGTGCTGCAGTCCCAAACCTCAAACTCACAGACACATGCTTTACGTAGGCAGCAAGTTAAGAAGAACAGGGGGGGGATGTGCGTGTGTGTGTGTGACGCATGACAGCTACAATGCAACAGCAGTACGTTATAATTATTCCACGAGCAGATCTTTGTTTTCGAAACTGTATTTTTAAAATCCTGTTTTACTGGTTACTTGTGGAACATTTTGATTTTAGCTTCACAAACATCCCACCATGTTAAGCCGTCTGTGGAATGAGAAACAGTTTGCGCTCTACAAGACGTTCATGCTGCAGGAACATGAGACATACTGACACCCAAACTGACATGTTTGGTGTTTTCATAGCTTAGCATTTTTTAGCTCAAAATATATTGCTGATGCACTGCTGATCCGCTGAGTTTGTAGATTCTCTCTGCAAAAATTATATTTGAGTGTTTCACCGTGATTTTTGCGTTAAAAGCCGTGAAGCTACAAAGAAAAATGCTACAATGCAGTTTGCATGAAATAATACAGGTACTTATTATATAAGCTTTGTTGTAAAGGAAGTGAAATGTAGTTTATGAAAAGCTTCACACCGTTAAATATTCTCTCAGTTGTTGCTCTAAAATCTCTTTATCGACTGCACTGCAGCAAATGCGCAAATGCCACAAGTACAACCTGTCACATCTGTGAGAGCTCCTCTCACAAACCTTTTCTTGTCTTACAGCCACACGGGGAGCAGATGTTGGCACGCTCCTACAACACCTTCCATTGTAATTATTCTGTGTACACCGACACAGTGCTATCACCTCACACAGGGGTCTGTTGCTACACCAGCCTAATTAGCAATTAACAGTCATAGCCATGAAAACACTGTCTATTGGGATTCACCGGGGGAATATAGGCTGTAAATAAGAAAAGAAAGAAAATCTGAACAAAAGAACAATATGGATACATTCCCCATAAGATATAGAATATATGATGAGTATTAATAATTGCATCAATAATAAAATGTTCTATGACTGTAACATGATAGTGTAATTTTGTTCACTGAGAAAGGCGTAGGCTGCTGAAAGACAGAACACACTCGTTCTGTCTGTCTGTGGTCCAATGTTATTTTTGCCCTGAGGCCCAACACAATTAACACCCACTGCCAACTGGTAACTTGCGTGTATGTGTTGTGTTGAGAGCTTGTGCATGCATGTGTGTGTACATGCATTAATGTGTCTGCTCTAGACACATAAACCGGTTTAATTTGTTTATTCATCCAGGCAAAAATTACTGTTTTTCTGACAAAATGTGCGTTTTGCCATAATTACAAAGGCACATACATATCTGCAGATGCACCGTGAGGGAAATTTCAGTTTGATTGATTAAGATTTTTATACGTTCTGACTCCTAATTAATTGCTCCTCACAAGTTAATTTCTCAGTAAATGTAAAATAAACATGCAATGAAGCTCTGTTTAATTTGGCACACAGAACAAAGAAGAAAATTACAGTAACCCACACACACACACACACACACACACACACACACGCACACACACAGACATGCGTCGTTTGTTATACAGCATCTGTTAAAAAAACACAAATGTCCCAAGATTGATCACTCAAAAGCAAATCAATGGCATTTGGACATTTTGGAATGTATCAGTAAATCAGTTCAACCCACTGCAACAAGAAACAATAAACCTTTCTTCAGAGGTAATAAAAGAGCACAGCCCATTCCATTAATTTATTGTCCCCCCTCTGTGTGTGTGTGTGTGTGTGTGTGGATGAAATATGAGTGGATAATCACAGGCCAGGAATTCTTCCGGCGGTCCGGCAGGCAGGTCGGTATGCCGTGCAGAGGAATGCGGAAGCTGCAAAGTCAAAACAAGGTTGGGTAATGGAATGAGGGGAAAAATGACGAGGGACGCGACGAGGTTCCTGGAGGACAGGAGCGGGGGAGAGGAAAAAAGGAGTGGCCAAGAAGTGGAGGAGTAGGAGGAAAAGGAGTGGGGAGGATTTTAATCACACTGGAATGAAAATATTCCCAACCTTTCTGTGGCATCCAAAACTGTCAAAGTAATGGGAAAGCTACGGTAGGAGTCCAGATTTGAGACACAGCCTGAATTTAGACACTCTTGGAGCCAAAAAAAGAAAACCCCATTCACACATTAAGTGAACATGCCTTTCAGGAACCAAAATATGCATAAGCACTCACTCTGTTTAGGTGTTCTGTTTATTATGAAGCTCCAAAATCCCTCCATAAAGGAGGTTTAGCACAATGATCACTCTTATTCTCCACCTTCTCCCTGCCTCAAAACTCATCCGTGTTACAGCCTTCCATGCCCCATCCAGAATCACTCTAAATCTGTGTAAATAAGGAAATGCTCCAATTTCGATGCACACCACAGAAGAAAAGATGCATGAAAAGATGCGTGAGCCCCGTAACACAATACAATTGAGAGGTGTGGAAATCTCCCCTCCTTAATCCAGAAATCAGTGCTGTGGAAAGAGGGATTTGGGTCTGTCACTGCTAAGCTCCTTGTCCCTGGTGTATTATTGGAGCTGTGGCATAGAGGAGAAACACTGGGAGGATGATGCCGCCGTTCACTGCATTATAAACAGGTTTCAGTGTTTGGGAAATAAGCATCTTGCCATAACGGAATTTCCAGGAGCAACGTAAGAAGGATGATGGCATCGATGGCAGCCGACGCTTATCTCTGTGCTCCATCTGCGTACATATACAGCTCCCACTGCTGGGCTGCAATCTTTGGATGAATGTACAGACCGTGTTAGTGTCTGCTGCAGGAAAAGTGGGAGAGCATGTGCACAGAATGCAAATGAGTGTAATTATTTATTAGCTGTTTCAAAACATCATCTTTTCCAGCTCAAGAGCAGTGGAAAGATGACGCACATCACCTGAGACACCCACATTCAGACACTCAGATAAACTGCTCTTAATTAACTGTGCGCGTGTTATTCGAGAAGTGTGAAATCGTGCCTTGAATCTGCAGATTCAAAGGATCATTAAAAAAATTATATGATATGTAATTCTCTCGTATTCTGGTGTTGTGCATTTTTTGAGGGGGAAAAGGTGTCGAAGCACAACTACGCACAACTGCACAACAGTAGAAATAGCACTTGGGAGATTCTACATGCAGGAGCAATGCATAAGACATGAGCTTTGTCAAGGAGGTGAGTGGGTCGCAGCTCCAACCCTGTGCTATTCATAGACCATGCCGATAACAGGTTGACTTCTCTGGGAAAGCAGCAGGCAGGGAGCTGGGGGGGAGGGTGGTAGACGAGAGACAAAGGAGGGAGGGTGCAGGAGAATTCACCTGTGGAAAGAAACACAACAGAGCTGAGGAAGAGAGGAGCTTTAGGCTTAGAGCAAAAGGATGAAACGGAGGATAACGAGGAGGAGGCAGCATCCTTCCATCCACACACACACACACACACACACACACACACACACACACACACACACACACCTGCACATGACAGTTTCACATCTGTTTGTCAGAGACAAGAGGCACTGCCACAGAGAGGCTTGAATAAGATGGAGCGATTGGTAAAGAAAAGAATAAAAAAAAACTGTTGAGCTTACCCCCAAACAAACATCCACATGTCAGTTGCATTTTAGTATGTGTGCGCCTGGAGGTAAAATGTGGAGGAGCGCCTCCTCTGCTCCATCTCTCCCTAATGTGTGAAAATAAACTTGTGAAAGGAGGCGACAGCGAGGCAGACTCAGGACAGGCGCGACGTATCAACCCGGCCTCATTCAGCCGTGGCAGCAGTCACATTGGCCTGGTGTGACTAACTACAATCATGTCATCTGTAAGTCCTGTGACTACGCCCAATCAGTCTGTCTGCAGCAGCGATTTCACACATATCCTCACACTCCACTCTAAGACCTGAAGAAGGGATGGAAAAGTGAAAAACACAAGCTACATCTCAGTCTGTCCTGCATCTACCAGCCAAGCTGTCGTTCTTCTTGTTGGTCGGCTTCTGATAATGCTTCTCTACTTTTACTAAGGCAGGATTTTGAATGCAGTTACTTAAGTATTTTGGTACTTTTACTTAAGGAAGTAACCTAACATCTTCATCTTCCACATGTGCAATACACATCCTGCATGCACCACCATTTACACCATCTCACCTGTAGTTAGATGCCCACCTGGAAACCTACGTTAGACTGAATCAATGACATCACCCCTCACCGTTCTTTGGGTCCCAGTTGGCTCCTTTAGCTGCTGTACTCCATATCACAGTGTCCATGGTCTCCCCATTGAGGAGCTCTGCCAACGTAGCCAATCCCTCATGCCAACGGAAATGGCTGCCTCTAATTTAGCTGAACCGGCTGCATTCCTCGCCTAAAACAAAGCCGTTGCTGTTCACCATATTAAGGCGATCTTGCAACAGATACCAGCTCCATGTTGAAACGGACTCTAATCCCTCTTTTCATGCTGGCCTCCTGGTCCTCATCCAGTTGTGCTACAATTGACAACTGAACTCCCTCGGGCGGAGGCACTCTCATTTTTTTCTGGCCTTCATAATAATAGTGATAATGCATTTTATAAGTAACACATGTTTCATTAAATTCAAATCTCAAAGGAGAAATTGGAGAGTAGAGCCATAGTGTAATTAAAAGCAGGTAAAACAACAGGGAAAAGGCAAAATCGAAAGCTGTGGGATAAGAATTAGTGGTTTGCTTTTTAGTAACTTGGAAATACAGTGATAATTTGTAAGGACATTTTTTAGGATTTCTTTAAATGAGTGTCTGATATGCCTTCAGGTGGTTCGGGAAATTTGCTCAAGAGGTTCAAAGCAGCTGTCCCAGAAGTTGAAACCCCCTGTGGATCATGTTAGACCTGGAGGCCTGAACCTGACGGTGCAAATGGAGGTTTTTACAAGCTATTTTCTTTCCTTCTTCGTGGTTACATCTGTCTCGCTACGCTTCACTCTTATTTCTCTCATTCACACTCATTTCCCTTTGCTTCTCTCTTCCTCTCCCTCTCTTACACCCTCTCTGCCTGAGCCTGCCCTGACCCAGACGTCTGTTCCCTGTCTGAGCTCCTGCCAGATTCCTGCAAGGGGAGGAATGTGCGAGAGGGCCTCGCCGAGCCACAATTAACATTTCGTCGGTGCTGCGCCCACACCTATGCAGGGTGCTTAATGATGGCATATTCATGAAACACAAATATTTGCACAGAAAAGCTGTCTCCCAGCGACCGCCGAGAGGCAGGGGAAGATAATTGAAAGGAGCTTGAGGCACTTCTAAAAAAGCGAGGAGGGGAGATGAAAAAGAAAAGGAGAGCTGAGATAAATGGAGGACCGGGCTTTAAAGAGACTGTTGGTAGCTAGAGGATACCCTGTGAGGAGTGTGTAGTGACAGGAGAAAACCCCTCTCTGTGGGGGACAGCAGCACATGCTGAGAGGGCACCAGCAACAGTGGAAGAAAATCCTGGCACATCGATGTGGGGAGAGACGGAGAGAACAGGAGAAGGAAGACCGAGAGAGGGAGGGGGGGAGGGGGAGACAGGTAGGGTGTGATATATTGTTTTAGCAGATTGAGAAATCAGATACAGTAAAATGGAGATGTGTTGAAAAAAAGAGAAGAAGAAGAAGAAGAAGAAGACACAGCTGACAAAGGGTAGAGAGAACGGAGAGATGATACACTGAGCGGTTTTCCAAGAGGAGCAGACTGCATACCGTCCTCCATTTCCCCAAAGAACATCCCTCCCTACTGCTGCCCCCAGCTGGGAGCACGCACACACACACATACACACTCACACACACACACACACACACACACACATACATCCAGCCCGGCTGTCTGGTTGGGGGAGGGGTACGCTGAGATGCAGGGAGACGGCGAGGGATAGTGATGGAGAGGGGAAAGAGGAGAGCAACAGAGAAGGATGCAACAAGGAGGGAAGGAAAGGAGAGACAGGAACAGAGGTGGAACACTCGCAAAAAAAAAAAAAAAACAGAAGAGGAGAAAAATGATGTTACACATGGCAAGTCTGTGTGTGTGTGTGTTTGCCTCCACCTGCACTGCAATGCTTACACTGTAAATCACCCACCTGACTCAGCATCCCACTCTGTCCACACACACACACACACACACACACACACACACAAGCACACACACCTCTATTCATCATCCATGTTCTCCTGCCTGCCGCCGCCACACACACACAAAATTCCAACAAAATCCCCCTGCAGAGAAGTAATTCAGGAGTCAATAACACGGTACACATGCACTCACTCTCTCACACACACACACACACACACACACACAACAGCTCCCCCCCGGTGCTGAAAACACACACATGCACCATCCCCCCTCCAAGCACACACATAAACACATATATATATGTACACACACGCACACACGCAGTCCTAAACGAGACAGCTGGAGCTATCAAACCAAAGCCTGTGAGAGCCAGCTTTCTTCAGATGGATTTGAGATGTGGGCTTTACCGTATCATCTGCCAGCACGCTGCTGGGAATGAGACGTCACATTCATAACAGCCTACTGCCTTATAAGGCAATTATCTCTCTCTCTCTCTCCTCTCTCTCTCTCTCGTTCTCCCCTTCAGTGGGGGGAGGGATGAGTGGTTTCAATTATGTGCGACAAAGACCAAATTAGGCACCTGGCAATTTCAATATGGCCCCTTTCTCTGCATTAAGTTGATAGGATGTGGTTTTGATGGGGAGGTAATGTGGTTGCATGCATCTCGGGCTCATGGATGTCTGTGCAGTGATAAACAAAGTGCTTTCGAATTTACGAATAACAAGAACAAAGATCACATTTCCAAGCCTTGCAACATCTTGCAGAAAAATGAGCAATGGACACAAATGCTGAAAAAAAAATGGAGGTGTTCTTTTGTTCTGATAAAGGGAAGCAGAAACTGCTGTGCACATTCCATTATGCTGGTCACACAAAGGCTCAGCAGCAGGCCGTGATCGATCCATCCGCAGCAGCTCTGAGGGCACATTGAGACTCTACTCTCATTGACTACTTCACAATCAATAGCTGCTGATCACTGGCTGGAGAAACTAGCTGGGGTGTCTGAAGCTGCTCTGCTGCTGCGATCGTGCACTCGGTTTCACACGCAGACCACAATGAACACAAGATATACAAATGCAACCAGTTGCTGCTCTCAAACACCCTGTCTCTCTCACCAGCACGCACACGAAACACACTGTATAATGTGCAAATGTACACCCACACACACTGAAATGTAGATAATTTCTCTAATGAGGGATGGCATGTTGCAGCTGTATGGATGCTGTCATCTGTCGGGCTGTGCGGCCTGCACACAGGTATCGTGACTCAAATGTATGAATGCAGCTTCTCATTTCAAATTTCTTTTACTCAATTTAGTTTAGCACCATCCACCCGTAGAGCCAGCCATTATCTGCTGACACCATATCTGAACACCCCAAGTCAAGAATGGAAAAATCAACTCTTCATCGAGTGTGAGTGTGCACTCAAGCATCCCCTTTTTTCCATCTCCATGTATGGTGCTGCTGCTGTGTGGCTGCGAGGGGACCGGCGAGGCTCGCTGTTCCTCTGCACCTCACAGGCAGCCCGGCTCTAATCCACTGAGCTGCTGACGAAAGAGTGCTGACGGTGCCCTTTTCCACCGAATATCTCCTAATCCAGCTGGCTTCGGGTCTGGGAGAATAATCCTGGATTAGGAGCTCCTCCCCATGGAGCGGCCATAGGGTCCCTCTTGGGGGCCCCCTGCCACAGTCAGCTGTGCCTGAGGCGCCGCGCTTTTCACATCGTGAGAGAACATAACAGCCAATCCAAAAACGGGCAAACAGTGTCTGATTAGGATTGAATTGCATCAAACCTTGCCGTGTCGCCCTGAGGGTAGCAGCGGTGCTTATTGGAGATGAATACCGGTAAAGAGGGATAATGATGGATAGGCCTTGTGATGTTACAAGTGCTTTTCATTTGAGGTGACACAGATTTGGATCCAAGAACGGCAGGAATTGAGCCCCCAACAAAGCACTTTGTTAGCACAGGATACACTCTAATTGGCGCATTGTTGGAAATGACAGCTATTGTCTTAATGCGAGCGCTGGCGTGTGTGTGTGTGTGTGTGTGTGTGTGTGTGTGTTCCCACCTTAACCCTCAATGTCAAAAGCTAAAAAGAAAAGGTTGCGCTGGCTCTAAGCGGATCAAAAAGACCTGAGATGACTCATAACGCAGTCATGGTAATGACACATAGCTTATTTACACTCATTACAGACGTCAACATCTTTCAGGCCTGAGTCAAAATAAATACCAACATAGCTGTTTCACAAATAAATGAGGTAAAAAAAAAACACCTAAAGATGAGTTTGAGGTGACTACAAAGCGACCACTGAACGGTCTGCTGAGAAGTCATAAAGATTCTTCGGACATTAACAAAGAGTGACAAGTTATTCGTGTACAGAGGTTGGCTCAACTCAACAGGGGGATCATGATCTTCTGACCAAGATAAGATGTGTCAGAGCCACAGACTCGCTTGATGCAAGAAGTGGCAATTAGTCATCCACAGTACAGGCAGAGAGTAGAGATAAATTAAATAACAGGAGGGTTTCAATTTCTTTCAGTTGATCAGTAATTAAGGTGAAAGACTATATTCACCACCTCCTATATTGAAATCAATGCCTGGCTGCCGAGCACATGCAATTGAATACAAATGAACAATGCAGGTCTTTCCCTGTATTTGTATTTCAGTCACCAAACCGAGGATTGATCCAGAGCTCATCCGGAGGTTGAGAGTCAGGACATGGAGCGTTATTAGCGCGGCGGTCCGATCAGCAATCAACAGGCTTTTTCAGCTGTGCGTGTGATGTCCTCCCTCAGCACACAATCACCTGTTTATTTACCTGCATGGCTGCCCAAGAGAGACGAGGGCTTGCGTCAGTGCACATATCCCACGGCCCCAGTGAAGCACAACAGGGGACATCGGGGAGGCTTAATGCAGAGTGTGTGTGGACACATCATGGCAACATCGCTAATGGTTGTCAAGACAACTTTTAGCTCCACGCTTTGAATTTCATCATCAATGGTTGTTTGAAATTACAGGGAAAAGTTCATTTTTCTTGTTGTAATGGACACTGGAAAGCCTACATCAAATGGTAGGTGATTTTATTTTCAGTAGCTCAATTAGCTCTTAATGTAGCCATATGCAAAGATATGAATAAAGGATAAGACTGCTGTTATTCCATGTGTTTCTTCCTGCTAACAGATCCCATGGAAAAATGAAAAACAGCAACATTTTAGTCGACCTCTCAATTCCTCCTTAAGTCCATTAATTTCAGACATAAATCTAAAAAATGTCTCTCACATGAACAGTTTAATTCTTTAAAAAAGGCAAATGTTTAGCAAATGTTACTCAAACGGGAACAACTGGTGCATCTGTTGGAGGCAAATTACTGCACATAGTGGAAGATAAAGATGACATTATTCTAGATTTTCAATAATAATTCAATAGTCTAGATGTGAATTAGAAATAGCTCATGAATATAATGTGTCACTTGTTTAAACAGCTGGGTAGTTTTTAGCAAACGTTTCTAAAGAAGGAGTTATCAGCTAATTTTGGGGGGATTACTTTCAGCTGCGGATTAATACACATTTGGTGCTCTAATGAGAAGTCACAGCAGCAGGACGTTGAATGTGTGATTGAATCAGAATTAACTACGGTGCTCATGTTCATCACAATGAAGGTTTTGGAAAACAATGGAGCTCTATGACGCAACGGAATAAGACAATATCTGTTACGATGATTAATCAGTTGTTATTTTTGGTCTTTTCGAGGAATTTGTTGACAATATATAGCAAATATAGCAAATATATAGCGTCAGTATAAATTGAAAACACAGGGCTTTATTGCTGTATGTGACTGAAGCTCTGTGCTTGTGGCCTTTGATTCTATACTGTTCAAATATGCTTACATATGATAAGAAATTGTTGGGGATTTGTTTAGCAGCAATATAAAAGGTCATGCACACAGCAGTAAAACATCTTTCATAAGCTGACTTTATAATGCAAAAAAAAGCTCAAGTTCAATCTTCTATGAATCACGGAGCTTTTATATTAGAGATGATTAAGAGATAAATGCAAAGCTGAGTCTGAGTCATTCATTTCCTCCCTTGTTGTGCCTGCACCAAAATATGCAAACACATACACGCAATGTTTCACACGCTCACACACCAGCAGGAAGACCAGTGGGGCAAGGGAGGGGATGTGAAACACACACAATAATACAGATGTGTATTTGCATTCACAAGCACACACACACACCTGCACTATGTGTGTGTCTCTCACACTCACACCATGTAAATCCATTGCAAAGTTAATATGTCACAAACAGTACTGCGCTCTCCAATCCATCGTAGCACCTGTGACATATCTCAGAAGCATTCAGCATAGCAAAGACTCAAAATAACCCGTGAGCTCTAAAATACACAGAAAGTCATAACGTATATCTTCACCCCTGTCAACCTCAATCCACCGACTACCAGGCCCCCCACCACCACCACTACCACCACTGCCTGCAGCTATTTTGAGAAGGGCCTCATTTTCATTTCAATCTCCTGTATGATATAGAGCAGGCAGCCATAAGCCGACTCCTTCACGTAAATGCCGCTAACAGCTGAATAGAGCACAGACGCGCAGGGCTTGAAAGAGCGACTATTGTAATGATAAGACGCCAAGTCAATCTATTTGCATTCAAGGGTGAAAAGACGTCTATTTTTGTGTCTGCTTGCATGAATAGAAAGAAGAAAGAGGAGGCAACATGAAAGCAGTGGCCTATGCATGTCTGGTGTCATACTTCATCACTTAGCATGTATCAAGATCAGCAGCGGGAGAAGTGTTCAGATGCTTTACTTAGAAGTACTAATACCACACTGTGAAAATACTCCACTACTAGAAAAAGTCCTGCATTCAAAACCTTATTGAAGAAAACTTTACTGAAAGTGTCAAAAATAAAAGTACTCATTGTGTAGTAAAATGGTCCCTGGCAGTGTTTTTCTATGTCTGATGTTTTAGGATAAATATAAGTGTTGCACTAATGTGAATGTTGCATTTGAACTCATTTGAACTACTTTATATATTGTTGGGTAGTTTAATCTACAGCAATGCATCATCTTCTATAAGATCATCATGTTTGTGGCATCGTCCTGTGAGAACCACATGTCTTCAAAAAAATAAAAAAGTTTTCATGAGCTCAGAAAAACAGCCTGTTTTCAGCTTTGTGACGATTCATTTTCCTGCTAATCCAAGAGGGTTTGTGAGACATTTGCATGTTCAAATCCACATAATTTGGAGATACATGGTTTTCTCTGGACAGGAAGGCTATAAAACATTGTAATCTGAAAAGTAACTTGTTACTAAAGCTGTCAGACAACTGCAGTTGAGAAAAAAGTACAATAATGGAGTTGAGTAGAAGTAAATACTTAAGTACAGATAGAAGCAGTGAGGCAATAATTCAGAGGGCAGATTCTTTGTTAATGTTGTTACAAATCCTGGCTACAGCAGGACAAGGTTCTCACACTTGTTTAATTGGTCTTTCTGAGTAAACTCAATAGGTGATGACCCCACATTTCTCATGTGTAAAACCTGCTTTCCCCATCTTGAATCCTCAACAGATACAGTTAGCAGAGTACTCGAGCAATGAAGTACTGGACTTAAAGTTGGTGGACTTGCAAGAGATTTATTTATTGGTCAGAATCAGTGTATTTGAGGTTGAGAGTTCCTGAGTTTTAGATGCCAGCCTGGGTTTTATTTCTTTTTAATTTCCTCCTTTAAAGCCTGTCCACCATGGGATGCTGTAATGGTAAGTGCACAGTGATGTACAACATGCTGGCTTTATGGTCCTGATAACAACGGAAAATTTGTGTTATCACATTTATTCAACCGTTCTTAAGCATTTAAGTTCACACATTTAAGTTTTTAGATTGGTGAATATATTCATTTTATGTCATCTGTGTTTCCAGTGTGGTTATTTAACATTTTGGGGTTTTTGTTTTATGTGAGGTCACCGAAGTAAATTCCCATCAAATCCAATGAAATGGCAATAAAGCATTGCACATTTTGGATCCTCTAATCCCTGCTATGAGTCCAGAACCAGTGAAATCTGCACTTTTCATGATGCAACTCTCAAGTGCCATTTGTCAGACCTTCTTCCTGCATGGTAAACGCTCACTTCAGCTCCATGTCTTCAGTTTTTTTTTTTTTTTTTTTTCTCAATTCAATTCAATTCAATTCAATTCAATATTCCTTTACTAGTCCCGCGAGGGGAAATTCCAGATTACAGCAGCATCAGTAGAGCAGAGTAATATAAGAAGTGCATGCAAATTAAAAACAACATCAACATCATCTCAGACTAGAAAGTACTCTGAGAGCCATAGAAAACACTGTGCAACAGTTTTCATTCACAGTACGTTCAGCACTCCCCGTGACTATTAAAATGCCTTTAATGTGTAAAATTGGTAGAGTGCTGCTTTAATGTACCTCTAATAGACCTACAAACAAGGTAAAATATCAGGGCAGGATTGCCTTTCATTGCAATCTGTTCAGTGACCCTGGATGATCTCTTGGAATTCATGTCTGAATTAAAGCTTCAAAACTTTGAAACAGGACAGGAACATCTATGCATGCAATGGCAATAATGACTATACCAGAAATGAGCTTTAAAATCCAAACAGCAGTGCAGCATGAAGCTCGTTCTGTTATCAGACACTCTGGTGGATCAGCCTGCTGACTGTGCCCCTGGAAAGCCCATTAACACCTCCAGCGGGTAGAGCCCAGCCCCCTCCATAAACAGCCCAGCCGGAGGTCCATCCTAATGGGCTAAACTCATTCCCAGCCTGGCCTGCTCCAGGTGTGGAAGCTGAGCCCTGTAATTGATAATTAGGGGGCAATAACCCAGCATTCAGTGCAGGCCCCATGACAAGAGAGTAGCCAAGCCCTACACTGCCACTCAGTCAGGGGCAGGGGAGAAAGGAGAGGAATGAGGAGGAGGTGTCATAGGAGGAATCCAACAAGGGGAGCTGTTGGTGGGTGGCAAGCGGCTGAAGAAAAAAAAAAAAAAAAAGGACAAAATAACATGCACAGGTTTCACTGTGTGATGCACATGCAAAGACTGATGGAGCAGAAAGTATCTGAGTACAACTCAAACTCAAAGAGTGCTTTGCGTAGGTTACTGATACGACGCTTGCAGTATGAGGTTGTAGCTGGGGACCACAGGTCGGGCATATCACTCCACACACATGTTTCTGTCTTACTGTTAAACCACAGACCTTATCAATCATAATGACGCACTAAAAGTTCTCTAATCTAACGTTGAGTAGAAATAAGCAAAGTGCCTCGAACGAGCTCTGCAGCTCTCAGGCAGAGTTTACAACCCAGAGATGTAGTTATTATGGTCCTCAGTGGGTCCATGCGCTGCTCCATCATCCACACATGCAGTCATTTATTTTTTTCTGTGGATAAAAAACTGCATTATCCTCTGAAATGACACAAAGAGGTCAAAGATTTGAGTAATGAGAAGTGGCGTTTTATTCATTTATGTATTTATTGTCATTTTCCCTTTATCTCGTTTTCTGCTATAGCGATGCATTAGCCCTCAGAGAAGCTATCAATCAGGGGCTAATGGGTTGTAATTGCAGGCAGGCAGGCCCCCACATCAGAGGCAGCGGGGTCTCCGGATGGCAGAATAATAACACGTACAGTGGAGAATCCCTGGGTGATCTCGGGGGGTATAGGTTAAGGTAATTTCCCACCAATTTTGAAGCCTCTTATACTGATCTCAGCGATGTCTTGCATAAATCAACAAGGTTAATACAATGAGGGGTTAAAACAGAGAGACGAGAGAGTTTCAGACGTTGCTGGAGAAAAGACACTGAAAAATGGCCCAAATTTAGCTTTTCTGGAACAACTCTGAGCGACTAAACCAGGATACCTGCGCTGCCGGAGCCATTCCCTAAAGACAACTGCCAGCCAGACTCTTTCCCTTTCAAGAAGGCAGCCACCTGACGATGGTGTCTGATGCTATCTCCACAGCTGTCCGTGACAGTTAGTTGATCGCTGCTGAATGCCTGAGCTGTCACACACTCACTCACACACACACGCGCACACACACACACACACACACACACACACACACACACACACACACACACACACACACACACTCACAATGTCAAACAGCCACAAACAGCACAGGCTTATAGAGCTGTGCTATAGATGGTTTAGGGTTAAACTCTGGGAAACACAAAGTCTGCTTTGCTGCCTTCTCTCATGGGAGGCCTTATATTGTTTGTCAGAGAACTGGAATGGGAGTCTCCTGTGAGGCAGAATTCACACCTCATCTTTTGCATCTTTGCAGAGTTAAAGCAAGACACGCAACAAAACAACGTCTTAGCTGCTCAGGGGAGTGTCAGCGCTTTGGATTGGAGGCACCAAAGCTGGTCAGGTGTTGGGGATTTCTGAAATTAGGGAGTATAACATGAAGCTACATTAAAGCTTCATACAGATTCTCTGTTTTCAGGAGGCTGAAAGCCCAGAATCTACGAAATGCTGGCAAATTAGCCGTGTTACATGTCAAACTAGTTTATTTCTGGGAACTGCGGAACCTGCAGCTACAGACAGAAAATGACAGTGAGAAAAAAAATGTTTTATCAGCATGACAGTGGTTTTTGAGATGAACCTCAATACTCTGTACAAGTCACAAAAATTCAATACTAACGCAAGAAAGACTGGCAAGAGAAACTACACTGCAAATTTGAGCTTTAGTGTCTGTTAGGCCTGAGCATGGTCACAATCTGCACCAAACACAGGACACGTATGTTGAAAAGTTTTTTTGTAATCAACCTGGTTATGTTTTCTCACCATCTGCTGTGGCGTAAATTAGTTTGCTTTGTGCTAACGCAGCAGCGGCTCTGCTGCCTTCAGGTCCCTTGGTTATTATTGATGCAGAAGCTGTAAACAATATCAGGAAGTTTGAAACTCTGTCCTACACACGTTCCATTAAAACTGGTTCACGGAGCAGGCCGTTATGAAGTATGACCCCGATTCCAAAAAAAGGTTGTGTCTAAGCGCTGATTTTTGTGAATAAATGTTTATTCTGAAATTGATGGAGCAACAAAAGACTGGGGGGAAAAAAGACACGTGTTTGGAACCTTCCACAGGTAATCAGGCTCATTGGTTACAGGTGAGAGTATCATGATTGGGTAAGAGACGATGGAGCGAGGTTCACCACTTTGTGAACACATGATCGTATGAAGGATATTTCTACATGAGCTCAGGAACACTTCGGTAAACACAGTTCATTTTGCAAATGATTGCACTCAGTTTTTATTTACATTTCACAAGACATTCCAACTTTTTTGGAATCTGGGTTGTATAATCGAAGAGGCTTTCCAGCCGACCCTGATGCTGTTGCTTACATTTAAAGGGAAACTTCGCCCTATTGAATTGACATGTTGTGTTTCCTTACATGAAGTCAACACAGGACAACTCCCGCAGCTGCTCCATATTGTGTGAATTATAGAACAACTTCCTGGTTTGATATTTGAGATATTACTGACATGGAGTCTTTCACTGGAATGGGAACAGATGTATACAGTAAACGGATGTTTCCAGAAAACTGTAAAATAGGAGGAAAAAATCTTTAAAGAACAATTATTAGTATTATTATTTTATTATTGGCAGCAAAACTATAAAAACCTCCATTTATCTTTTTTGCATATTTTCTTTCTGTAATAATACTGATGTGTTTAATTTGATAAATTACAAAACAA
The DNA here is from genome assembly GCF_051107435.1 of Chaetodon auriga. NCBI lineage: Eukaryota > Metazoa > Chordata > Actinopteri > Chaetodontiformes > Chaetodontidae > Chaetodon > Chaetodon auriga. Next base: position 11,706,711 of record NC_135089.1, on the reverse strand, counting down.
TACACAGACTTTATCCTCTTACTTAAGCAGTGTTTAATGATGAAAAGGTGGTGGTTTTGTAAATCCCAGCATTGTTTTTACTTGGTATCAGATCACAATTACAAGTCATTCATTGTCAGAAAGGCTTTTATAAATTGTAGGCTTGGTACATTTCGGTGTTTGGTAAGACATGTTTCTTCAAAGTATGACTGTGTTTTTATCAATACCAAGAATAGGCTCTTTTTTTTCTGAGACGTGTACAGTAATACATCAGCATATCATGGAGCTTAACAGCAACATTGTACATTCGGTGATGACTGATCAAAGCCCCGTTAAATAGGAGTAGTCCTTAACTAGGCTCGTGACTTAGAGTGCCTGTGCAGACAATGTGATTTCAATGAGGATTTTAATAAAATTCATGAGTTCATCGAGGCACGCACACACACACACACACGCACGCACACACACACACACACAGTTTGATTACTTTCCCATCGTGCATCTTTAGACTTTGCTCATTTCAACACAGCCGGCCAGTCTTCACAACTCTGCATGCACTTCCAGCAAGCAGCTGCACATAATAACTGCACAAAACTAATAGGGAAAAGAAGCAGTTATGAATGTCATTTGCAGAGATTTCTTGCTGAGAGAGAGAGAGAGAAAGGTGGGGGAAGAGAGGCTGATTGAAAGTCTTAATGTTACATTTTAGCAGCAATTTGAAGATGTTTTCACCCTCGAGGCGTGTCACTCAGACGCTCTGAGGGAAAAGCCCCCAAGTGGAGACCATCTTTACATCTGGGACTCGCAAATCACAGAGGCAAGATCACTGTATATCCCTGTATGAAGCCGAAATCATCCCTTTCCTCTCCGTATCGCATGTTTTTCCAGAGCAGCCAGCTTTTCTTTCTTTCTTCTTTTCTCTCCCCCATGATGGCTGCTATAATTAAAGAGACTGGTTGGGGGGGGGGGGTTCTACAGCTGTTCTCCAACTCATTACCAGATGTTTAGAGGTCACTCCAGTTTATACACACACCCACGCGTACACCCAAGAGTTTCGTACAGTTTTTGGTGAGCGAGAAGAAGAAAAAACACAGATACATTCATGTGGACGGATTCTCAGTGTGGAACGTGTGTTTGTTACTCATTTTAAGGTGAAAGTGGAGAGAAAAGAAAACAAAAAAAAAACGATAACACTGTGCCGACAATTCTTCACAACCTGTTTAAACATGGTTCAACACAGAAGACCAAAAAGGTAAAAACACGAGGCCATCAATTTCTCTGTCAGGGTAACAACTTGATCTATGCTTTCTTTGGCAGACAGCGCTGTCACATCCATCCAATGCCTCAGACAGGAAACTGGTATTATATCGTATGATGGTGATGTTTAAATGGTTCGGCTCCTGTTGCTCGACTGGTAAAAGTAAACGTCAGACTTTATCAGAAGGAAACATACGCCTGGCTGCCTCCTGCCTGTCGGGAAACACCATTTTAACAGAGAGAAATTAGGAGAATGCTCCTGACCAAAATCTGATGAGGAAATATGCGGAGCCCTATCACGATGTGTTTGTCATGTAAACACGTTCTTAACTCTGTTTTGGGCTCGAGTGTTTTCCAACAAACATGTTGCGCCCTCTATAATGTCAAGAATCGCTCATGCAAGGATATAATATTGCTAAATATTTGTAACTTTGCTCATATAAACGCAAACATTCACTTGTTTGAAAATGAAAGCGAACAAAACTTAAAAGTACCAGCAATTTGTTATAATCCTATTTGTAGGTTAACCCTTCTTTGTTAACACAGAGGGTTTGGATTCCATGTTAAAAATGTCCTGCTCAGACTTGAGATATGCACATATAATCTGATATTCACACAAATATTCAGCTGTGAGAACGCAGGAACTTTTTTTTTTTTCTCCCAAGTTCAAGTTCAAGTCCTGTGAATGAATCTCCAGTTTCGCTTGACCCTCGGTCAGAGTCTGCACAAACTCAGGCTGGTTGCCTCAGACCCTGATGTGACCCCTGCCCAGAAAGCCCATGGAAGTATGCCAAGCCAGCAGCAGACTCGAACCTGAAGAAGCTCCAGACCAACATAGCGCCTGGTGATTGTCTGTTCTGCCTCTTGTCTTCGGGCCCGTCGGGCAGCGAAACCGTCCTCGCCGCAGATTTCACATGATGCTGAACTCTGTAAATAACATTCTGGTCAGACAGTGTTCCACGTTGCACCACATGAACAGATCAAGTGACAATAATCCTCAGTAAGAGTGAAACTAGAAGCAGGGGCTGTGGAGAGAAGGGGGGCAGCAAATAGTTCAGGAATCCAGCAAATGGATCCAAACCTTTGCTGTACTAACATGAGCCAAGACCAGCAAAGCTCCCCCTCGCCCCCACCTCAGGACTGTTTCCGGAAGGTGAAAATATCACGGGTTTTGGAGCCTTTCTTGCCCACCGGTGGAGGCGTGGTGGTGGTGTTTGGTGAGGGCGAAGGCGTGGACGACGGGGAGGGTGAGGAGGGCTGGGGGGTGGAGGTGCCTCCATAGGGGCAGCTCTGCGAGTCTGGGTGTTCACCAGAACACTCCACAGTGGGGATGTAGCGGCTGTCCCACATCCCCGGGCCACACAGTTTACAGAGGTCGTGTAGGCTGCATGGGATTCTGGGGAGGAGGCGGAACTGGTAGAGGAGGCTGCGGGCCTGGAAGAGCAGGACGAACAGTGCCAAGATGAACTAAAATATGTTGCAGATATTAAGCATAGTGGATTAAAACATTAAAATACATCAATACCCTGGACTCCCAGCTAAAACATAACAAAACAATGTCAAGGTCAGCATTGCGGCGCGTTACCTAAAGCTAAAAAGCCGGAGAGGCCGCTCTGGATGCAAAATCTCAGGCAAACAACAAAAGGAGTTACACCAGCTGCATGCTAACATGAACTCACTGCCTGTGGTTGCAGCAGTACAAACACAGCATCCATAAACATGAGGACACAGGCACAGGCTCAGTAGCAGGGATGCAGATCATAAATCCTCTGCATGGCACGGCAGCATCCCATTTAGCACCTCAAGGCCTCTGTGGGCAGGTTACAGTATATCAGAGCTGCTTTGCTGCAGTGCTGGGCAGGGCTGCTTGATGCAAACACAACACTGGTTTGAATTCAATATAATGCAGCAGTCTTTGCTCGTAAACCACCGACTATTCAGATATCCTGAGATTAATGGATACCCATGTGCCTCTGGGTGTACACAGGTGCAGAGTATCGTTAAACGTCACTACATGTTATAAAAGCAGGAAAACACAGAGCATCTACAGCTACATACCTTGCGTAGCACCAGTTCTCCATTCATGTGCATGGAGAGGTTGCTGAAGTGGAGCAACATTTGGTCAGTGGCGAGCTGCTGTTCGGTCACATCCTCCCCGTAGAGGACGATGATGGCCACACACAGGAACAGGTGGAAGTAGTCCGTCTATGAAGAAAGGGAGAGAGGGTTAGCGAGGAGGTCGACACTGAAACACAAATAATATCTGCAAACGATCCGTTTTTTATTCCAAAATGCACCGACAGCATGGTCTCTTTTAGTCATGCTTTTGCTGCAGGGAACAATTTGCAGGCTACCACAGAACAAGGAGAGACAAAGAGCAGATTGCACAAAATGCAAATTTAGATGGAAATCAAGGAAAATGCAAATTCTAAAAACATTCGCCACTTTAAACTCAAAGATATACATCACAAACATGGACAAGTGAGACTTTGTACTGTTTTCATGTGGGAAGTAATGCTGTTCATCATATCAAAGTGTCTGTTTTAGATGACGAGAGCAGTTAAGAACAATCCATTGTGACACAACATTACCTGATACCGCGGTTTTCACAGAAAAATCAGATATCAATCAGAAACTCTTCCTTCTGTTCGTTGTGCGATTCAACTGTCTAAACCGAGGTTGCGCTCTGCTATCTCCTCTATCAGCACCTGCAGCTGAAGATCACAACATCTCGCAGGGAGTCTGAGCGCATGGCATGAAGCAGAAAGGCTGATATTTGACTCTGCTGTTAAGCTCTGTGACAGTGAGCGTAATACAGACACAAGTTGACTGGACGGAGGGGGAACTGATACTAAAACTGACGACCTGCTTCAGCTTCCATCCATCTGACACTCCTGCTATAAACTGCACTGCATATATACAGTATATGTATAGTGTACTGTGTATACTGCCGTTTTCATGCATTTGTAAAGCCGCTAAGCTTTTAGGTAGTATTAAAATGCATCAATTTAAAGCGAACAAAATCAAAATGTGGGACTTCATATGAAGAATCACTAATCCCTGTTGAATTAAACTATTAAATCTCTCTGAAACCAACAAGCAATATGACATTTTAAAGGGAATTTAGGAGGATTACAATAGTCTGTGGTGCCAAGATTTAAAGGAATAACATGGACTCATCTTATTGCAGACAATGTTAACTGTGCATTTCTTAACACCCCCTGAAATGTCAGCCAGAATTCGGCGCTGTAGTGAAAGAGTTTATAGTCAAACGCCTCTGTGCGCTCATTTATGCAAAGTTTTTCTTACAAACTTGCGTATGCAAAGGAGCCGCTCGGACTTTGCCCTGACCTGGTAGTGTGCCCAGCAGGCCTCCCACATTCGCAGAGCCTCGGTGTCGGGGAACTCTCGTTTGAAGCAGAGCAGGATCCAGCGGTGGCAGAAGAGCAGCTGGAGGCCGTCCTCCCCCAGCCTGGTGAGGTGCTGGTGGAAGCGAGGCAGCATGAGACGCAGCAGCTCCCGCAGGTACATCTGCAGGCGGGTCAGAGAGGGTGCACATGTCTTACGAACACAATCAAACATGTTTGCATTTGTGTTTCTTTAACACGTTTTACGCATTGTTCCAGTTTTTCTTGGAATCAGGGTTCTAGCTGGTCTGAACAGAGAGTAGTATTCACAGTCTTTACAGGTGAAAAGTAGCAGAAATTGTGTCAAGAACAACTAAAGCCAGCTTATTTTAATCAGTTGACAGAAAGGCGTGACAGCTGTGAGGAAGCCATTTGACCAATCAACAGGCACTTCTGACTGATCACACTGGAGCTTTCATATTATTCTCTTCAGAAGCACGATTCCAGCTTTCTTCTACTTCTACCTTACACGTTGCTCAACTCTAACACACACGCAGAAACATCCTACCAGCTGCCTCTCCATGTCCTCATCACGAGGTGAGCTAATGAAGATGGTGTTCTCCATGAGGCCGACGAAGCACCAGAAGGTGTCGCTTTCATCCTGGATCTCAGTGAGCAGGGGGGCGACCAGGTCAGACATGCCCTGGCAGTAGCCCATGTCTGGATTAAACACTGCATAGTTGAGCAGAATCCGCCTGGAGGGAGAACAGCCGCAGACATCTTAGTGCTGCTGTAACATCTCAGCAGAAAACAGAATATCTAAGAGCAAACAGCCTCATAAACATTTCAATTTTTAGCTTTTTTTTTTTTTTTTTTTGTCTCTAATGCAGAAATGTTCACGTCCCTGCAGCCCGGCCAAACCACTGAAATGTATGGTCCCACCCAAACACTCTGAATGATCCAACATGTGTTTCAGCATTACTGGTAATGCCCAGAAAAACATGACAACTCCTCTGCTCACCAGGGAGTTAATGACCTCCCCCCTTCATGTATATGAACACTACTGTGAAGTAAACTTCCCAGGCAGGCCTCATACATTAGCAAGGATTGTATAAACAAAGGGAGAACCTTATTGTTACCAGTGCAATATTTTAAACAGTAAAAATGGACGTCGTTTGGAAAAACTAAAGGGGAAGCAGAGCGGTTTTATGTTTGGAAAATTAAAGATAAAAATAAGGAGAAGATGGCAGTATCTTGAGTGACCCAGAGAAAGTTATCTGCCACCAATCAGATGTGAGATATCTGAGGTAAGCGCTGGTATCACCCTTCCCCAGACGCAGCAGAAGACATAATACCTACACAAATACCAGGAGCCTCGATGAGAGTCACTAAACTAATATGCTATTTAAATCCTCCTGCTCCTCGTTTAGAAAGCCATTAGCTCTGAGTATGCTTCAGAAGTGCTCAGACGGCTTAGTCAGAGTCAATAAAGCATGAAACTCATTTGCGGCTCCCCTAGGGTTCAGAATATGAAATGAATAGGTGCGCCTGTGCGTTGGGCTGAGGAATGGGAATGATAAGGATGGATCGGAGAGAAGGTGACAGAAGGAGAGGGCGAAAGAGACAGAGATGGAGATCGAGAGCGGCAAAAAAAAAAAAAAAAAAAACGACGAAGAAGGGGGCAAATGAAAAGAAGCGCTCTGACCTCATGATCTCCACGTTGGGGTTATTCTCTCCTCTGAAGAAGTGGTTACTGCGGTCTGTTCTCACCACGTCTTTGTCCACTGTGAACTGGACCTTCCTCCAGAACTCGCTGTGCTCCTCCGGGCTCATGGACAGCCTGAAAAATACACACCGACACCAGACGGAGATGGAAAAATGAGACACACGCGGCAGAGAAAAGTGAATCCTAGCGCGAGACTAGTTTCCAAAGTTGCGACTGTTTAACACGACAGAAACTTCGAAAAGTTTTCACTGCAGAATCTCTGAGGAAATTAAGGTAATTAGGATAAAAAAAAAAATACAGCCGTATCAAATAATCTTTACCTCAAATGTTACTCTGGTGTAAAGCACTAATTGTTAGCTTTAAATGAGATAAAAAATGTGGGGGTGGGCAAGCAGTGGACTGAAGGGGTTTATCAGCAGGAAGTGCTCCATTGAGGATAATACAACAAGCATAAAACCCCCATCTATCCCTCCAAATGTTAGGGACTGCATTAGCAATGTACTCTGTGTATGGCACTAATGTACTCAAGTCCTAACAAGCAGAGGGGATTTAATTAACACTGTTTGTTTTCCATGTGGCCCCACCAGGAATAATGAGCGCACACCTGATGCAACGCCATGCAACTGTTTAGTTTCAGTACCGTGTGTTTGTGTCGTTGGACCCTCCAGAGCCCACCTTTCTACCTCGCCTTCTCCCTCCTGAGGATGCTACTCAGGAGCTCAGCGCATGTTTTCATCACTTTATATTTCAGAGGCTGGTGCGGCTACGCAAAAATATAGCTGTGTGTACATTGGAATATTAAACAGGAACATCATCTCAACACAGTCCTGGACTTATAGTTTATTTTTGTTCATTTTATTTAATGTTATATAAAGCATGGGCCAATGGTACATACCACAGTGTTTACAGACGAAGCAAGTTTGAAATGTCCGACCCTCGAAGGGGCCTGTAAAATACACACAAATCGACCGAAGAGCAAACAATGATGGACTGAGATCAACGCGAAACTCACTGACAAACACCAGATCATTCATTCAAGAACACAAAGCAGAAACGAGATTGAGCGCAGCCTAAACTAAACCTGAAACAACGGAGTGATTAGTCAATCGACAGAAAATTAATCAGCAATTCCTCTTTTTATTTTATTTTTTATTTTATTTTAAGGTAAAATCTCCAAACTCTGGTTTCAGCTTCTCAAATGAGACAATTCACGGCTTTTTGTCTGTTTTCTATCATTTTCAGCCCAGTCACCAGAACAAGATGTTGGCATTGTACATTTCTGCAAACCAGGACACATCAAATATGCACATTTCATACAATATCAACGTTTCTACAATCGGTATGAAAGTGACGTAGTTCAGAGTATATGAGCGGAGTTTGTCATCTGGAGGACGAGGGGTGTGACGGCCGGGCAAAACGACCGGCACACAGCAGACTGTTTGTTGTTTGTGGCGACAAAACTGAATATTTTAAGTCAGAATATGATGTTTCCCTAAACACTATCCAAGTGGCTTTTGTGCCTAAACCTAACTGGACCTTAACCACAGCGCTGCCACAACATGAAACTGAAAACTGAAACGTAAACAAATGTAAAGCTTGGAGGTAAAAAACAAAGTTTGAACATATCTGTGGTTTGCAGAAACGTACAATGCAACATTTATTCTGACTGGGCTGTTAGTGAATACTGCATATCTTTGGACTGTTGTGAACATATGTGTAGGCACATTTATTACTGACTGAGACAAGTGAACTTCCTCTTCTCGTTCACAAATCCAAACCAAAAATAAAGCTCTTTTGAATTTTAGTCAAGGTTGCACCAAAAATGAAATATGAGCCCTTCCTCTTCAAGCCAGCCAGAGAAGACGTTTCCTCACATTAAGCACGTAGCACTTTCATTCTCACCACATCTAAATTACTGTAAATTCAACTGCAAAAAAATAAAGTTACCAGGATTCCTTTACACTCACAGCAACCATTGCATTTTATCACTCTGCTTATTTTACCGGCTGTTCAGATTAACTATGACCGTACGCTTTGGTGGATGCTTCATGCTTTTCCCTGGAAACTAAGTGACCTGACCAGCTTTTATTATTTTAAAGGCTGCCATTTGTTCACTAAATGTGCACTCTTTGCCTGTTTACCTGCCTGTGCAGTAACCCAGTATTTGCTTAGTCAAAAGTCTATTTACTCTTTACAGCTGCATTCACTTGCAGCCGCTTCGTTATCCCAGGTCAGGGAAGGACACGTGGTTAGGAGACGAGGAACAAAACCACAGACATGTATCCTTGCTCCTAATGATCAACTAGTGGTCCTGGAGGCTGCTCTACTTAAACGGTCTTTAAAGGAATCCACATCAGAGTCAGAACAAGGGCTCTAATTACCTGACTTCGATGAGACCTTCTGATGTTCTCAAAATGTTAATAGGCCATACAGATGAAACCTGTCCAATTATCATATTCATCGTAGACAGAGAGGCGAGATGTGTGAAAATATGTGCACACTCAACCTTTTAGTCGTGGGTCGAGGACAAACACACTCAGGGATGTGCTCGTGTGTGTGTGTGTGTGTGTTTTTTCCGTCTGACCAGAGAGTATTATCTGATGAGCGCTGACATGTTTTTTCTCCAGAGACTTTTTATTTCACACCCGACACCTCCCCTTAACACTTCCTCAATTGTGCCTATTGATTGCTCGGCGCCTGCGACGAGACACTGCAACAGACTCACATATGGCTGAACGTTTGACTGACGGGCCGTTTGGCAGCCGATGCTGCAGCCGTGTAACAGTTTATCCGCCGTTTCGCGGTGTCAAGAATGCGGCTGCGTCTTCGTCAGACTTGTTTTTTAATTAATTGATTTCCCTCTCAAATGAACCATAAAATAAATGTATTTTTCCACACATTCAGTAGCCAGGAATCTTCCCATATTTCTGTGTGACAAACATATTTCTCCCCTTTCCTCACCTCCTCTGCTGGATGTCATGATAGTGCGTGCGTTTTTGCAGCCTCCAGGCCTCCCTCTCCTGAGAGGTGGAGTCATAGCTGTAGTAGTGCAGCAGGAAGGGCCACACCTCGCCACGGATGGATGGGTCGATACCACCAAAGAAGATGGCCTGGCGGAGGGTGAACAAATACAGTGAGAAGAAAGGGCAAACAGGGGGCACCACGGCGAGGGACTGCCTCTGGTGGATGAGAACAAACGGTATGCAAACAAGATATGCAGACAGAGGTGCACATGACACAGCCTGCACTCAACTATCGTTTTACTGAGCCACAGCAGATGTGTTTCTTCATGAGTGTTTGCAGAATGCTGCAAAAGAATAACTCTGTACAATGTGCACGTCCGGCAAAAACACTGCTGCTCTGTTCCTGCGTGTGTGTGTTTACTGAGGAAATGACTTGGTCACAGTCTAACTGCCACTGAGTCATTTCAGTAAGATGGTAAACCTTGAACTGAGTCAAACCCAGACAACTCAAATGACTCACAGGGGGACACTGGCCAAGACCAACACACTCAACACTGAGAGACTGGAGGTGCTGATTCAAACCGAAAGCTGTACATGGTGGGGATGACTTTCAAAATGACTTTCAGTTTGTGTGATTCAGAGGGAACGTGCAAGAAAATGCGACCGCATGGGCGGCGGCAGGAGAGACTGATGTGTAGACTTCTATTTTTCAAAAATTATCCCACAGGACTGTAAAAACATGCGTTCCCACAGACGTACCTTGCGTAGCTTATACTCCTCCTCCACCTGCCCACTGTGGTTGAGGTGGCGCAGCCAGGTGGTGACGTCCAGCCGCCGATAAAGCTTCTCCTCTGGGTGGGTCTCAGCCGACGGAAGGGTGGGCCTCTGGATGGAAAACTGCATGCAGGATTTCTCAACTGTCACCTGGTAGAGAGTGAAAAGCAGAGTAAGCCTGGGAACGAAAGGATCCTCAATAAAATTAGATGCCAAACAGGCATTTTTGGACTGTGGCCTGACCTGGTCTTTAAGCTGAGTTTCCCTGCAGCACTTCCACTGTTGGAAGACCTCAGCCAGCTTGTCCAGGCCAGCATGATGGAAGTGGAGGATCTTATATTGGCTCTCTCTGCTGGCTATCACCAGCTGGCCACTGGTACACGCCTCATCACTGCAACAGCACAAGAAAGCATGAAAAAGATGAACAAAGCCCTTCTTAAAAAGGAAATTTGGAGGAATGTGTTAACCCAGGATTAATAAACCACTACACTCATGACCTTGCTCATATCTAATCATATCCATTTTCCACAAATGATCATAGAACAACACCTGTCCTCACAACAGTGAGGTGAGACATTGCACCGTGGCAGGACAAGGTGACCCCCTCATGACTCCCGGCTGACCTGAAGAAGAGTCTCAGCGACCTCATGTGACCCAGGTCCACCCTGAAAACGCCGCACAACTGCTCCAGAGCCAGCACCTTCTGCTGCTCCTCCCACCGCGCGCCCTGCGACTGGCCGCTGCTCTCGGACGGGGCGTGGCTGTCCAGGCTGGAGGCGGAGCTCGCGGAGTGGGTCATGGACTCCTCGCACAGCTCCCTGGCAGAAAAAAAACAAAACAAAGGCGTTTCTATGAATAAGAATTCAATTTGGAGCTTAATTGTGCAAAAGCGAACACAGTCATGTTTTCAGACTGCATGGTTTAACTCCTCTGCACAGAAATCGCTCCTTTCTTGCGCCTCGCGCTCAGACACAGAGCCATTCTCCTCTGTGGAACAGTAATAATAAACATCATGTAGACAGCGGCCAGCGCCGTTTAGCCCAGTGATAACTGTGCAGACATGTGGGCTTATCCCGAGCTCAGCTTTGCCCTGTTGTTTTGTGTCTCAATACGGTTCAGCAAAAAGGCTGAGAATGGGAGGAATGCATGGAGGCTTCTGAGGACACACACACACACACACACACACACACACACACACACATAAGGAAATCTGTACACACACAAATCACACTGTCTGCCGTCCACTTTCTCCTGTCATTCCCCCCATGGCCAGCATGTTGTTCCCGGCACTGAAACCTGAGCCGAGGGTTCCACTGCTGCTGGAGGAGACACACTGCGCTTACATGTAGAGAGAAACACACGTACACACACATGTGCACACACACACACATACACACACACAACACAGAAAGCAGACAAACAACAACACAAATACAAATCCTGCACCACAGCAAGCACACACAAGTTTTTTTAATTAGAAGAATCACTGGCTGGCATGTTCAATGTCTTCCTCTCTTCTCTCTCTCTCTCTCACACACACACACACACACACACACACGCACACACACAGTGAATGGACCATAGCTAATGACCATGATGCACTCTCGAACACGTCTCGAGACATGCTAAAGCTGAGAAACAGACCAACACAGAAATGCGTTAAACCCGCTGACATGTGAGAAGCAGACGTCTCAATCAGGTTTTCTGCTTACTATCAAATGCACTTATCATCTATTTAGAAAATTAAAACCACAAGTCATTCCCTCATCTTAAATTTCAGCTTATTATATCTCAATTATGTTGGAAAAAAAAGAACCCTCTGACTGTTTCTCCCTCCGGTTTGGGTGAATGTGCGAGTTCAAAAGTATTTTTCTATAAAATGACAGAAATCTATTTTCTATTCTGAAAAATTTTACAGGTGATGACAAGTGGCCTGTTGGTACTTGGAAAAGACGAGGCAGGGAGGCAGGCCAAGTTTAATCTATTACACCCTGGTTCAATCATGTCTGCCTAATCATTTCCCCTGTCAGCAGATGGGAAAATAACAAGGCTGATCAATCCAAGCTGCACAGTTTCCTCTGCTATCTAGTGATTTACTGCTCTCTGCCTCATGTATCATGCCACAAACCAGACTGTGGAACACAAGGAGACTGGGAGAGAGGCACAGAGGGCTCTGGTAAGGGAGTTAGGCAATCTGAAATACGGAGAAGCTCCTTTAAAAAGGACTACTGTACCCGCTTTTTCAGAACTCCAATGACTGTCAAGCTCGGGGTGTTAACGAGGCCTACGAGTCCATTTACAGCAGACATTTCCTCCATTACAGGTTTCAAGTACAACCGCTATTTTTCTGCACGGAAATAAAAGTGCAAAAACCATGGAGAACGCTGCAAGAAAGCACATGATTCTTGGCTTCTTAGTGCAGGTCGTCCGCTGTGCTGCATCCAAGCGGAAACTGAACGACTGATTAGCAGCTTCTGTCAGCCTGATTCTGTTCAAGTACCGTGGGCAGGAGCCAAGCTGTAAAGTGTACAGAGAGTACATTATGTAAACAAGCTGTTTTGACGGAGTCAGGCTGCTGCAGACGGCGAGTCCAACCAGACCAGGGTGAGATCAAACTGCCCCGAGACCCTTCGTAACACCTCTCCGCATCTACATGAGGCTTTGACCTGGGGGAAGGTGCTGCCAGGTCATCCTGAGAACCAGGACCGAGCGCTACAGGCCTCCAGGGACTCCAAGGCCCTTCAGATAATCCCTGGGGGGGAGCACAGAGAGATGAGGGAGGGGCTGTGGTGAGGGGGGCGGTGTGGGCTCTGCAGGCCAAAGTGATCAGTACAGTTTGGAGAAAAACACTGTCATCTGTTATTCATGCGGTGCTTTAATAATCTCAGACCCGAAACAGCAAACTCCTCTAGAAAGGGGTGCCAAGACCCTCAAAAGGGATCGTAAGATAAATGTGAGGGGTCCTGAGATTATTACAGTGCTTGTAAAAAGTATTCTCCACCTTTTAATGTTTTATTATGCTACGGCATAAAATAAATTGGCTCCACCAGTAACGATTTATGTGTGTTCTATTAAATAAGGGGTGTAATTCATTTAGATCACTTTGTAAAGATCTGTTTTCATGTTCATATTAAAGGGTCTTTCTCTGTTGATGTGTGTAAAAAAAACCCACACACACATTAAATCCACTTTGATTCAGTGGTGTAAAACAATAAAATGTGAAAAAAATCCCAAGAGGAGGTACAACAAATGTTTGGCACTATAGCAGAAAGGGCAGAGCAGAAACAAAAAAGATATTTCTGCTCAATAAAGTTATTTGGATGATTTATTTCGCCTTCTTCAAGCCACAAAAAACGATTAAAAAAAAACAGCACACAACCAGTGATAAGTGGCTTAAGGCAGCGCAAACCAAAAATGTAGGAAACCACTTATCTGAGATCTAATCACATGATAAAACTGTACGAGTAAAACCTCAAGACAGTCAGCGTGCACACACGCACAGTCAACAGTGGTCTCATAAACTACTGTTAAACTTGAAAGAAACTTGTTAAGAAGCTTGACAGAGATTGCTGTGGATTTCTCTCCCACCGCTCTCCTCTTTCTCTCCCCCCCCCCCCCTTTTCATCCGCTCTCGCTCTCCCATACGCGGTTCTTTCTCTTTGAATGATTCCAAGTGACATGTTTCCAGTTCCTGGCCCCTTAACAGTGTCAATTAAAGCAAGAGAGAGAGAAAGAGAGATTGAGTGGGTTCCAGGGTTTTGGCTGCTGCTCCGCTCTCTTCAGTGCTCTAATCCGGAGAGCTGACATTCAGCCCAGCACAACAACCCCGGGAGCACTGGGAATCAAAGGGCTTCACACAGACTTTAGTAAGGGAAGGGGAAGGGGAATGGGGGGGGGGGGAGATATTTGAGAGGTGGGCAACACCGAAAGAAACAATATTGAGAAAAACAGAGAGAATGAGCAAGAAGAAAAGATGCAAGATACAGCGGAAAGAATGGACAGATAGGGGGGTAGAGGAGAGTCCAAGAGAAGGAGGGAAAAACAGAGGTACGAGTGCCAGAGAGACACTAACAGCGAGTGGAGCGCAGAGGAGCAGAGGAAGAGGAGGACAGAGTAAAGGTTAGAAGCTGTGAAGCCGAGAGCGCTGCCAAGTCACACACTGACTGCACTTACAGCAAGCCGGGGTCTGAGAGTGGTTAAAAAAGGCTTAAACACACACTGGCTCGCCCTCTCTAGCCCGCGCTCTCTCTCTCTCTCTCTCTCTTCGACACACACTGACACAGGCTCACTCACACATTCTGGGCAACATGTCAGGCCAAATAGCTGCGTGAGGAAAACGACCACGGAGGGAATCATAAAGTCAAACGGCCGTGAGGTCCGAACAGCAACACAATCACGGACCAGATGGCTCGCTTGATTAGAGAAGTCTCTGGAAGCACTGAGGTTTCGGGTTTGTGGGATTTGGGGACTTATTTTGGCTCATCTGTGATATTCTAAAACATTAAAATTAAGGGCTGCTTTAAGTAAACCAACACATCCTGAACATGATAAGGTTTCAGGCCTCCTGCTGAGGTCATCTACCTGCTGTCAGTCCCAGGGGACATTCAGTGGTGGTGCAGGAAGCCACCATGTGGCCTCAGAGTGTAAACCAGCCCTCATGCAATCAATTCTTTTCTTTTTGGCTCCACCTTGTGGAGGTTTGCAGTAACTGAGAAAGTAATCTGGGTTAGTGTACTAGAGTAGGCTATTACAGCTTGTCAGGCAAAGTTTCTCTGATGAAAACTGCTGATATTTGACGTCTGAAAGCGTGGAAACGTCCTGTCCTCTGAGAGCAGCGCATGTGCACTCACATGTGGATGTGACAGCGTGCTCAGTTCCAGGTAAGATCAAATACGAGAGGCACATCAACTGACATTACATTGACTTACATTCATTTCCTGGAGACGTGCTCTAACCAAAACCATAACAACTGCTTACCTAACTCTAACCTTTCCCTGAACTCAAGCCTTCACTCTAAAAATCAATGACTTATGTTTAGAAGAATTATGTTTTGTCCCCACAAGGAAGGACAGTGCTTATGATGTGACTGATTTATGTCCCCACAACATTAGTAGTACACACACCCATACTTCTCTCCTTGTGAGGACCCTCATTGCAATGCATTCCCTTGCCCCTCACCCTAAAGTTAACCATAACAACTAAATGCCTAACCTCAACCCAAAAACTGACTCCAAACCAAGTCTTGACTTTCAAGCCCTCTGAAGTTGTGAGGACCTGTCAAAGTGTCCTCACTCTGTGGGTTAAAAACTTGTTCTGTTACACATACACACACACACACACACACACACAGTGTCACATTACTTTACGGCACACTCTGAGGATTTATACATTTTTTCCATAATCCCTAAATCTGGCTGACAAAAATAACCCAAAAATAACCTTTTCTGTCAGTGAAATATGTCTCACAAGTCGTAACATCAGAGCAGCTTTCACTAGAGGCCGCAAACACTGTGTGTCTTTGTACTGAGGACATGTCCTCTACATATTTGGGCGAGTTTACAACCACTTAAATGCAGTATTTTGCTTTGATTGATTCCACGTTTTTAACCGAAAACTTTCAACCTGAACATGACGGCTTTTAGGGTAACAAAAGCAACCTTGCAGCTCTTATCAATCAATAAATATAAAATGCCCCATTTGAATGTCTGATCAAATCTTACTCAATGTGAACTAAATCGTTGTGTGACTTTTCAACAGTTTTTAATTGTGCTCAGTTAAAATGTATTTTATTTAGTCCAATGTAGGTCCACAATACAGGCCTGGACGTCGATTTAAAGACGACTTCATTCGTCATATTGGTCAGCCCTCAAATCATTCTGCTGCTCTACATTAAATATAAAAACCCAGCTAATAAATAAATGATGTCAGTTTCAAATGCCTGAGGTGAGGGGCATGAAGTGGGCTACAGCCGTGATTATAGATTAAGTTTTTCACAGTTGTCCTTAAAAATCTGAATATAACTGATTTGCATAATTAACTTTGGCAAATGTGCTCCAGTTACAGTTTGCAGCTGACATTTCACGCTGTGTGTCTGTTATCTCGTCCACCTCTCGAAGGCTGGCTGCTGCTGTAACTGTTCACCGTCACAATTACAAAAGCAGCCACGCAATTAAACCTTATTGAGTTGAACAGCATGTGTCAGCTTAAACAAAAGGTCTGACAACAACCGCTTTTATTCCTCTTACAAACATTAAACCATACCGAACAGATGCTTTCATGTGTGATCGAACAGGCTCTGCTCTTTCAGGTTCTCCTCAGCAAATTGAAGTGGCAGTAAAAGATTAAACAGTGAGCACAATTAGACCCCAAAGGGCTATACAGACCAGAACCCACAGAGACATCACTTGATATTAAATACACATAATGCACAGGGCAAGAAGATGCCGCCATCACAAAGTCCAGGACTACAACAGCTGACGACAGCTCCATCAGAACGAATGCTTATTTCAAGGACTTTTCAAGGCAATGCAAAGCAACTTAAGGAGGTACAGTAACACCAGATAGTTGATTCAGATTCAGCTACCAGGGGGCCCAAAATATTCGTTTTTGATAGGATGTGGGACAGAGGTAGAGCGATGACTGGGGTCGACAGGGGACCTATTTTCCCCAACGCTGAATGACAAAACAAAGAATAAATTTAACTCTGCTGCGTAAAAATAATCATACAGGTCGCAAGCGATGTCTCACTCTCACTGACCTGCTTTCGCTGTCCAGGAAGACAGAGCCGCTGCTTTCACACAGGGCCTCACTGACGGGGGACAAGCAGAAGGGGGAGGAGAAGGTGTCCGAGTCCGAGCCCATGGTGCTGTCCCGACTCACTTCGTCCGACAGCTCGCAGGAGCCCTCGTCGCCTTCTTCCCCCGCCGAGGGCAGCTGCTGCTGGTGCGAGGAGGGATCCGCTCCGGCCTCGACCGCCAGGCTCTGGCTCTCTGCGGAGGTGCTGCTGGTGATGTTCCTCTCCTCATCCTCATCTTCCTCCTGGGCTGCTGGGTGACGGGAATGGGGTCTGGAAGGAATGGTTGGTTTAAAGTGTGTATGCAAGACATTTTATTAGGGGACATTTCGGTGAGCGGCTTTCTTACCGTCGGCCTCGGCGGCGTGCGTTCCTGCGTACAGGGGAGCTCTCCGGTGTGATGTAGCGCAATGCCTCCTCATCCTGTCTCTGGATGCGGGAGTTGGGCACCCAGGTCAGTATCAGGGTGGTGCCCAGGCTCTCATCCTTCTCCGTGTGCACACACAGGTAGCCTGCAGGGGGCAACACAAACGACAGTAGTTAGGAATAACTATGATGAGAAAAATCAGGTAACATAAGAGGAAATGACAAGAGTTGTTTGTAAGCAGCAGGCAGCTGCTACACAAAGACAAACATGAGACCACAGAAGAGATAAAGACACAAAGAGATGATGGCACAGAGGGAACCTGAGAGGTGAGGAATGACCTTGCAACACACTCACACGTGGACAAAAACGGAGGATCAGGGGAGAGAAAAGATGGAGATGCTGTTAGTGTTCATCTTAGAGTTACATATCCTTCCCATGCATAAACAAGGCAAGTTAAAATATTAGGAGGAGGAGGAATATTTACAGCTAGCCGGTAGCAAAACTGAAATTGCTATAAAAGTCTGAATGATGCTGACATCAGAACATCTGGCCTGCAGCTGTAAACATGATGTAGGTTGTAAACTCATTTTTAATCTTAGACCTCTACATTCTGTGTACCTTTTATACTGTGTATGTGTTCGTGTGTGAGAAGCTGGTGAGGGTCAGCTGACTCCATTCATGCCCCAAAAAAACGCAGCAGGAAACACACTTTCTACATCAGCCCCGCCTAACCTGGGTGGTGCTCCGCCAGGCCGGGCAGGTGCTCCGCAGGGTGCACACAGACATTATTTTTGGAGAAGATGACCTCGCCATCCAGGCCCGTGCGCAACGATGTGCCCCCCGCCCCGGGGTTAAAGGTCAGGAGGTCGGAGGCCTTGGAGGAGGCGCGCCGCAGGAGCCGACCCAGAGACATCTCCTCAGGCGCCGGGACACTGGGCCCATCCTCTGGATATTTGGGAGTAGGAAAGGGAGTTTTAGGCAGAGGAGGGCCATGATGGGAACAGCACGGGAGTGTTACAGAGGAGGAAAAGACAAGCGGAAAAAAAGGAAAAGCGATGGTTAAACATCTTAAGGACAGTGAGCCAAGGCTTGGCACGATAGGACCGCACAGATGCTCACCTACACTTCGTCTCCTCTGCAACACCTGTGCCTGCACTTACTGCAGTGTCCTTACTGCAGAATCCTCTCTGCACTTGTTCAGCATTTCCCTGAGCCACATTTTCTTTGTCGCCGCCTGCACCCACTAACACAAACACATTTGCAGGATCTGTGGATACTGGACTACCGTGTCACTAAAAGCGTCCCACCTTCTGTAAACAACACACACAGACACACATACCGGTGTGCACACACACAGAGAGACATGTGCAAACACACTTCATCCGTGTGAAATTCCAAGCCGTTATCAGTAGCCGACAGATGTCGTGAACATCAGTGCTGAACTGGGATCAGCGTGTCCCGGCACCAGTGTTTCACTTGTCTGCTTCACAGAGAAAGTCTGCTGTGATGAGACGAACTTCAAATCAAGCGAAAAGTAAAGCAGCTCTTTGATGCTGCAGTGTGATGTGTTGTGGAGGGTTTTCTTCTTTGAAAAGGGAATCTTCCTTTTCAGGCTCAAAAAACTCTCAAAGTGAAACTCTTTTTTTTCAATGCTCCTGTTTAGATCTCATTTTTTCATTTCCTTTATCGTGGGTGTCTGTGGACCCACTTCATGTGTGCAGCCTTATTTTCTTGTTGGCTGAACGCCGACACGTACTCCCCACTCCATCTGAAGAATGTTCCCTCCTTTTTCCTCACAGGGCATGTTTACCTCCGCCTGATTAAGCAGGCACCCCACTTCCTGATGCCAGGCCCCAGACAGGAAGTCTGCTGGCATGCCATCCCGGCATGACCTCAGAGCAGAGACTTACCGTAGGCCATCATTTGGCTCACATTTAAAATTGTGGGAGTTTTTTTGGCATGAGTTTCACGTCTTGCACAGTACATGTTGTAAAAAGGGGCTGCTGTTTCTTGCAGATGTCAATAATCTTGGGCTGCAACTAAGTTATTCAATCGTTTAGTCTATCAGATGTCAGAAAATTGTGAAAAATGCCCTTCATGAGGTCTGAGAGCCCAAGGAAGTATTTTCACATCTTTTTTTATTCACAAACAGTCCGAAAAATCCAAAGGCATTCCATTTAAAATGATATAAACCAAAGCAAATGACAAAACCGTCACATTTAAGAAGCTGAAGACAGTAAATGTCAGCATTTGTGCTTGATAAACGACCAAAACAATCAATCTAAAACAGGAAGACAAAATATTAAGTAACTGCTTCTCAATCCACAAGTCACAACATTAGACTACGGCTGAATATTAGCCGCCGCAGGGCTCTCTGCATGTTAACTGTTTCAAAGTAACACTTGACTAACCCACGTTTATATAAGACAAACCAGGCGTCCACATTAGAGCTGCAACAAGTAAATCAATCTAAAACTATTTTGATAAATGATAAATCAATGAGTATTTTTTAAGAGAAAAAAAGTCAAAATTCTCCAATTGCAGCTTCTTAAATGTGAATATTCTCCAGTTCTTTACTCCTCTACGACAGTAAACTGAACATCTTCGCGTTGTGGACCAAACAAGACATTTGAGGACGTCATCTTGGGCTTTGGGAAAGAATCTTTGACATTTTTCACCATTTTCTGACATTTTATATACCTAACAATCAGCAAATAATCAACAATGAAAATACCGGCTAGCTGCAGCCCTGGTGCGCAAACTGTGACTCCCTGCTCGACACTCACTGTGACAAACACGCCACCTGAACGTGATGTGCGTAATGACTGGATGGGATCTTCAACACGACACACAGCTGTTTCCAGTAGCCTCATAACAGTAATAACACATTTGCTGCTGTGCTGCCCTGCGGTGGTTATTTTGGTCTGTATGTGATTACAGGGCCACTCGGGTCAGTTTGATAGGGCTCGTTCAGGCCGGCTGTTAAAGGACATTCATCTTTTATGCTGTCAACGCCTCAGTGTGCTCCCACTCCGCCTCTCCTCTCTGACCTTTTATCAAAAGACTCACATCCCCAAACTAGTCTCACTTTGGCCTGCAGACTACTTTAAATAAGAACTTGAAACCTACATCGCAGAAGTTTAACTGTGGCTACGTAAGCCACAAACTTCCAGAGTCTCAGCTTCTCACCTCTGGGCTACATTAATTAAGCTGTCACGCTGACATCTGAATAGAGGAGCTAATACAGAACTGCACTGTATAGCGACGTGCCTGGGGCAGCTGAAAGGAGACTAGCCACAAAGAAGCCTGAAAAACAAGGTTTTTGTGGACTTTGCAAACGCTGCATAAGTCATGAGGAAACTCTGTGAGAGTGTGTGGACTTTTAAGGCTTTGCTACGTCTGGAGATACATATTAAAGCATATAAAACATATTTCTTGTGCAGGAGGAGTGTTGCGTTGAGCTTCATTTCATAAAGTTATACATAGTGTGCCCTAAATACATAATCTGAACAGGAGGTTAAAAATAAGCTAGTAAATATAAGTCCTGCAACCACCAGCTGGTACTGAGCGATGTAACTATTATTGGTGTTTATATGATGATTTCCATGATTACATACTATTGTTGTGCTTAGATTTGTGATTATTTCCTTAAATTGTTTGACCCTGCATATACTCACTGGGCGGATATATAGGACAAAATTAACTTATCAGCATGTCAACTGATAAGCAACAAGAAACGCTGGAGGCGGGAGACAAAAGAAATAGTAACTATGATAGAAACTGTCTACCGCAGTGCCACATGTTTCATTTTCAGCTATGAAATGTCCCACTCTGCATGGACAGATTGATTTAATGATGAAAGTCAAAGGATGCCTGTTGTAACTGTTCATGGTGGGTGTCTCATGTAAAAATCATCAGTGTTTAAACTCTCAAATATCAGTGTCTGTGTCCACCTGAAGCTGCGGTCAGGCAATCCACCTCTACCTCCTTCACCTGTGTAGTGGAGAAAAGTAAAAACACCTGACACAGCAGTGCAATCCAACACAAAAACACCACCAACTACAGCCTGAAGAGTCCTGATCAGTATACTGACCCTCCCCCCCCAAAAAAACCCTGTTGTATTGAACTGCAGGACAATGCACAGGTGTTTACATTTAACTGTTCAGTCAGTGTCTCCTGTGCATTGAGGTGACAGGTGTGAGACCATACCGTGGGTCAAATCTACCAAAATAAAAAGGCTGATTGGAGGTGGTCTTCCACTGTCCGTCACAGTGGAGCCTGGGTGGCAGAGGTGTGCCTTAATGTCGGGGGCTCCATCAGTCTGACAGGCAGCATCCGTCTGACAGGAGAGGGAGGATGGGACAAGGCTTGTGCCACCACAGCACTATTTTTACACAGGCCCGGACTCATATATCTATGTTTTTGGCCCGAGCGAGGACTCGTATCTGTACCACATACAACATAAATATTTTAGTTTAGCTGCCGAGACCATGGCCGAAACCCTTAGCTAGTTACATTTGACGGTGTCCGCGTTAACAGGCAACTTTAAAGTTTGTTTTGATACAAAACACAACGTTACATTAGTGGCTCGTACCGGAGAAACGTGTCGTTCTTGACTGTCGGTGTACACACCTGTTCCAGCAGGAGAAATGAATGAATAGCAGAGCAGCCTGTAGAGAGAAACGGGGCCAAGCGGCTCACCTTCAGTCCCGCCGCAGAAGTCTACAGCCCATGTCGGACATCCATCTCAGCGGGCAGCCGGGGACCGAGCAGCGTGAACCGGCGTCGTTTCACCGCCTTTCTCCCGGATTTAGCTCAGCTGTTAGGGGTTGTAGTCTTGTTTGTATCCCAGTGTTTTCCGACAGTGACACCACACGTTTGACTGCTGCTCTCCCTACAGTAAAAAACACACTTCCGGTTGTAGCTTTCA
The DNA here is from genome assembly GCF_051107435.1 of Chaetodon auriga. Classification (NCBI taxonomy): domain Eukaryota; kingdom Metazoa; phylum Chordata; class Actinopteri; order Chaetodontiformes; family Chaetodontidae; genus Chaetodon; species Chaetodon auriga. The sequence goes on along the minus strand of NC_135089.1, from coordinate 11,684,575 downwards.
AAATAAAAAATAACTCTCATTGACACAGCGCGGTGTTGGTGTTTTAATTTGTAAGTCGAATTTTTCTTACTTCCTGCAACTGCCTGGTTGTCTGTGTCTAGCTTGACTTGACAGCTCACCCACAGACCAATCCCCCAAATCTCGCTGCTTCCGGAATGTCAAAGGCTTTTTCTATCACACAAACCGGGAATTTTAGATTTCAGATCGAAAAAACGGAGGGACATCAGAGGATGACTGCACGCTAAAATTAAAGTACATACATTTTATATTAACCCAAGTCATCATCCGACCCTTTTTCATCATAAGTGACGTTTTAAAGGTCACAGGCAAATGCTTGAATGCAGTTGGTCCATCATCAGGACCAGAGCTGGATTCGGAGCATCCTGTCACACAGCTGCCAGCTTTACCTGTCCATTTCAAACCCGTTTTAGTTTGGGCAATAAATAATTTCTCTCCTCACTACATTAAAAACAATTTACTGCCTACAACCTTCAAACTGAGTTTTTTTTTAAACCCTTCAAACTCTCAAATTATATATTAGTTTTGAATACAGTATATAATTTCTATATTTATTCAATATATACTGTACAATGATGGCGGTACATGCAAACGCTATAGATCGGGGGCAAATACACACATCCACTAAAAACTATGATAAAACTGAAGCTAACACAGCTGCAGTATCCTCAGGGAAGCTGGCTTTAAATGTGTAGCCCAATTAGATGTTTTCTGTCCAATTCTGTAAAACTATTATGTTGACAAAAGTAATGATATATGTTGCCAAAATGCATCTCATTTCAGATAAATATGAATGAAGGCAGCGTGAGTCAGTATATCAAACATCTTTGGAAAATCATGATTAACAATAAGCAAACCTCCTGATGAGTGCTGTAGACAAATATACCTCTTTTCAGCGGTCTTATTTACAATGCCTTTCAGTAAGAAAGATGTACAAACATGGTTTTAAAAACACAAAAGAGATTGCAAACAGTTTTCTTGATTCAGTGTAGCAGTTAGAGGAACAAATGACCTAGCAAGAAAAAACAGATACAAGGTGATGGTGGCTTTGGTTTGATATCACATTATTAAAAACCAGCTGCTTACAAAGCACTACTTTCTAATTTAGACAAAGAGGACAAGCAAGCGTTGAGTGCATTTTGAAAAAAATAATGCAAAGGCTCCCAGAAAGTCTGGGGGAATAATTTCAGTGCATCAGAGAGCCCATTGGACTGTAAACACCTCTGACATTGGCAAAGCCAGGCTGGTCACTGTCAAAACCTGTGGGAAGAGAAAGACACAGAGTTGAACTGATGGAGTGGTTTGAGAGATGACAGACATGATGAGGGAGAAGGGAGGAGAAACACACTGACTCTTATCTGCAGAATGACATCATTATCCTCCTGAGGAAGACAAACATCAAAGGAAGCAGTGCTGAGTCACAAGAACTCACCTTGGTGTCACTGCGGTATGTGAAATCCCTGACTTTGTCCCCATTGGCTAGTACATAGAAGGGTGGTGAGGGCACCCCGAACACCTGCAGCCCCCCCAGCACAAGACCGGCCAGGGCCCCATTCAGCTTGAGAGGATCACTCACTACCTGAGACTGAAGAAGACCATTATAATTTTTTTTTTGTCTAAAGGTAGCACAAGAGAACAGTAAGCATTTATACTTAATTGTATCATTCAGTAAAGGGACTTTTGAATCAAGTAGTAGTGCAATAACATGTAAAACATCTCCTTGTCATTTTTCCCAATGCAAATATCACTCATCTTGGCCCTACCTGTCCAGCAATGAAGATAACGTAACAATAATTTCCAGTCTCAAAGGTATCAAGACTGTCCCCGTCATCCCAGAACAAGTCGCCGCGGGCCCAGCCGCCTGCTGACAGTGCCACCGTCAGGAAGAAAGGGTTTGTGCGCGTGGCTGCGGTTGTCAAAGCAGGCTCCTTAACAAGAAAAGACAAGTCAAAGAAAACTTTGTTTCAGGTCATTTTCAACTTGTCAGTCAGGATGTCGTGATCGTTATACTTCAACGCAACCTGGTACAACACTCGATCAAATGCATCCATGTCACAACCATTTCACTGAAAACTGAGGTTACCGCTCAAATACAGCAGTTATGTTTAGAAAAATGCAAATATCCAGTGGAAAATGTCCAACAGAAAATAATAAACAATATATGTCAAGTGGGCCCAAATTTCTATCTTCTGTCAAGAAACTGCCTCTATTATCAGACAAAGCCTAACAGTGTGAACAGGTGTACCGTACTGATGACAGCAAACTGTAATATTTGTCTGAAAAGTTACTTGTGTGCACTGCCTGTTTATTTTACGCCGGCCTCAAACATGATTCTGCTACACGGAGTTAGAAATTATAAGTAGGACTTCTAAGTACTTGTATCACCTGTTTCAATTATGTATTGTGGGTTTTTCCCATCCTCAAACATTTTATGCATAATTCATCTGTGTGCCATGCTCAACAAAATGAGCTGCATACAGGCAGGTTCTCCCGAGCAGACGCCCACCTGCTGGGGGATAATGTGTCCCTCCCTCACATGGACGTTGATGGTGTCCAGAGAGGCTGGCAGGAGCAGGTATTGACCCTTACTGTAGAAAGGCTGACCCTAGAGAGCAAAACACAGATGACCAGGTGAACATGCTGAAATGCAAACAAAAACTGAATTTTGGCTTAAGACTCATGTGTCAGTTTTATTGTGGTGTAGGTTTGAATGACTCACATCGTGCAGGCTGTACCAAGTGCCAGGGGGCAAGTAAGCAGCCAGCTCTACAGCTCCTTGCTCTAAGACTGGGCTAATGAGAAGCGAACTCCCCCACAGGAACTGTCGGTCTATGGTCTGACTGTTAGGGTCAGTGGGAAACCTAAGAGGGACAGATAGTTATAGAAAGTGAAGCACGTGGTCAGAATCATTTCATTTACGTAGAACAGCAGTAGGACACACACTCCATGAAGAGAGGCCGGGCCACAGTGTCAGCAGAGGCGTGTGCATGATGGAAGAGTGTGTAGAGGAACGGGAGAAGGGAGTAACGAAGGTTCAATACACTCCGCATGGCTTCCTGGGCCTTCTGCCCAAATACATAGGGCTCCTGAGGCTGTAGGACACACACACATAGAAACACACAGACAGTGAGAAGATAGAGTTACCTCTATTCATAATACATGAAACAGATGGACTGCTCTAGACACAGTGGAAAAAACATACAGTGCAGACCACTACATCCTAAAAAAAAAAAAAAAAAACAGTGTCTCTGTCTCACAGTGTTTGCCTGGTCGTTGTGGTTTCTCATAAATGGGTAGAAGGCCCCAAGCTGCATCCATCGTACACACAACTCCTCGTTGGTGTTACCTCCGAAGCCACAGATGTCCGCCCCGACAAGGGGAACCCCGAACAGGCTGAACTGCAGCACCGCTGGGAGGGGGGGGCACAGGTGCAAGAGGTCAGTCTAAAACCCTCAAATGATCTGAGGTCACTTCAAAAAAGATCTTTCTGATGGTCTGGATGAAACTTTTATTCCACCACATACAGATCTGTCAAAAACCAGAGCAGAGCCAAAGAGAGAGCCATATCCGTGACAACAGAGTATTACGACCTTTGAGAAACCGCATCTCCTCACCAGGGATGGAGTACCGAAGCTGCTCCCAGTCACTCCTGACGTCACCTGTCCACACGCCAGAGAAGCGTCCGATGCCAGGGAAGGAGGAGCGAGACAGGACGAAGGGTCTCTTCGCTCGTACCTTCATAAGAGCGCTGAGGATGGCAGCCAACCGCGCGGTGAATACAGTATACAGTCCAAACAGTTTGGCTAGAAAGTCAAAGAGTGAAACACCCCAGATCTCTGCAAACCACATCTGATGGTCTCACCTGTGCGTGGCATAGGCCTCTGTCAGTCCATACATGTTGTGCAGGTTGTAGTGAGTGGACAGCTTCTGCTGAGCCGACATACAAAGGGTTCCTGAGTTTAACTGGCCTCCAACCACCCCTGTTTGTATAGCAGCCGGAGAGACACACAGGCTACAAATGAGTGCATCATATTTTGCAGGTATATACACAACATACTTAAATATATGAACTGATTATGAGTGTAAAGCCAACAATGTTTGTATGTCTTAAAAGGCTAGTAAGGTGCGACACTGATCCAGGACACTTACTGGGTGTGTAGGGCGGGTTCTCAAGATCACTGTCAGGACAGCCCTCCACTGAGCCCTGCACAAAACTGGCTGGTTCATTCATATCCTGAGTGGAGTATGGGAGAAGAACAACAGGATAAAATAGTCTTTCTGTGATTCTGGGGTGACGAGCAAACAACCACAAATCCATGTACATGTTTCAGAGCTGAAAAACTGACATTCCTCTTAATGTCAGGATCAGTGGCTGTTCAGGTTGATAGAAAATTACATTTTCCATTTTGTCCACTTTAGAGCATGTTGATATGTAAATGTGAATGCAATAGACTGAGGACATTGTCCCCTTTAGAGCAGGTTAAGTCAGTGAAAATTAAATGTCTAATGTTATTGTCACTAGAATTTTAATAATGTCATTGAATGAGTATGAGTATGTGAAAATGAAAATGCAAATTGGATTGCTGCATTTCATTTTGACCCAAATAACACATACAGAAATGGAAAATTATGACACTATTGTGGAATTACATTTTTATTTTTGAGTTTGCATTATCACTTTAATTAACTGCATGAGTGTGCGCGCGCGTGTGTGTGTGTGTGTGTGTGTGTGTGTGTGTGTGTGTGTGTGTGTGTGTGTATGTAAATACTCACAATCCACAGACCATCCACTGGCACTTTAGAGTGAAAATCTCTGATGCAGTCCTCCCACCAGCGTCTGGTCTCTGGGTTGGTGAAGTCTGGGAAGGCTGTTGGGCCCGGCCAAACCTGGATACACAGTATGGGAATGTGCATGATATACACACACCTGTCAATGGGAAAGAACGCCCCCCCCCCCCCGAAAAAAAAAACAAAAAAAAAACAAAACCCAAAACAAAACAAAACCTAACCTTCCCTATCAGGACGTGTCCTGTGGCATTTTTAATGAAGACATCTCGTTTCAGTCCATCATCAAAGGGCGGGTATGTTCCAGGGGGGCTGGTGCTGCTGATCCCCGGGTCCTTAGGGCAGAAAACCAGGAGTACAAGACTCAGGCACAAGTTAAGAAAGATTTGCCGCCATCTACTGGACAACATCATTAGTGATTACATATGCTCATTTAGAGAATTACACAATACTTCAACAAATTTAAACTGATGAATTGTCTGTTTTAGTTTAGCTGAATCAGCATCAGCAGTTGGTGAGTTTTTTTTTTAAAGTTAAAAGATGTCTCACCAAGATGAGGATGTACTTCATGCCACGATTGTGGAACTCCTCCACCATCTCTGGGAGGTCCCCGAATCGCCAGGGGTCAAAGGTGAATACCCTGCGCTCATGTGCATAGTCCAGATCATTCCACTGCACATCCTGGGATTTAAAAAAAAAAATGTGTTCAAATTAATACGACAGCTTTCACACCTTCATAAAACCTCTCTGATTATGGTCAAATGTGAACATAATAAATGCACATATATAGGAAAAACGTCCCGTGTGCCTCAATTATTCTTTCCGTCTCACAGAGCTTTGTGAGTACTTCACTTACCATGGGAAACTTTGCATTGTGCATACGTTGCGCCACATGCCGGGTTGTATTAGTGGTGGTGTAACCCCAGCGACACAGATGAAAGCCCAGAGACCAATAGGGAGGCATCATAGGATACCCTAGGGATAAATAACAAGATATGGCAATCCTTTAATAAATAGAGAAATGACAGCAGAGAAACACATCTACTCTTTTCCAGGTTGCCTCTGGGATCCTTCATATACACAGCACACACAGCGACATGCTTTTACATGTTTTCCACTTAAAACTACACATTTCTTTTCCTGGTCTGTACATACAATATGCCTGTTGCTCTTGCTACCTGCAGATGTGCTACTGAATCAGCTGAAGAGACTTACCAATGACCTGGAGGTACTGTCGAATAACACTTTGAGGGTCGGGACCCAAGAAAACATACAGGTCCAGGATTCCTCCGACAGCCACCCAGGTGAGAGCGGGGGCTGGCTGCAGCATCACCTCTACGCAGACATTGGGGAAGATATTTAGCAAAAATAAGTATTCTCAAAGAGAAAAAAAAATCTATACATCTAAAAATAACCAGACAAATGGCAGTGGGATGCTGTGTGTGTCTTATTGGAATAGATGGCTCGGTACCGACTGCATTGCTGTTGAGGAGGAAAACTCCATGTGCCGAGCCGTCCTCCTCCTGTACTATGTAGAATGGGTGGGAGCCATAGAGGTTAGCATCAGCCTGCAGAGGAAGACAAGTGTCAACATTTCCAACAAGAACATGCAACAGGAAGGACTACTACAGGCAATGACTACTTTGTCAAAGGTTGTATTTCTTTTGAATTGTGAGCGGTGCACCCACAGAACAATGTTCCCTTCTCACACAAGGTTTGGTTTTATTTAGGTTTTTGAGACTGGAAAAGGTTAAACTATCCAGTATTTCACCAAGGTAAAAGACAAAATACGTTAGAATTTTTTTATAACAATTTATGCAGCAGGAATGTGTTTTTTATTTTCCTGTTTCATTTCCCCTGGAGGGGTCCTGACCCTCAGGCTGGGAACCACTACAACAGACTCACATGAGGCGCCATGTCTCTGTTCCAGAGCATCAGTGAAGTCCAGTTAAGGTCCAGGAGGAGGGAGGTGTAATGCTCCCCAAGGCCAGACACAAGGGAAGAGGCCAGCGCAGTGGACAGCTGCAGGTACTGGTCAGCAAACAGCAGAGGAGCGACCGTGGTGTTCACACTGGACGGGACGGACAAACATGCACCACACGAGGATCACGTGTTACCCCAGACTCAAAGTAGTTCATTCCTCTAGATGTTTATCTCTGAGGTTATATTATATAATATTATAGTAGTTCTCAGTATTTGTATAAACCAGACAATCAACCAATTAATGGAGAAAATAATCAGCAGATTAATCCATAATGAAAATATCTTTTAATACTTAAAGGACATTTTCCTTGTGTATAAATACTCACATACTTCTACTTAAGTAACATTTTTAATGCTGGACTTTTGCTTGTAACGGAGTATTTTTACAGTGTGGTATTAGTTACTTTTACTTAAGTAAAGGATCTGAAGACTTCCTCCACCACTGACATTTGCAGTCCTACATTAAAACTGACATAGAAATATATGTTATAAATGTAAAATGAAAAGCAAAAACTATATAAACTGAACTGTATGTATGTATGAAGATGGTACTGGGCACAAGCTGATGAACCAAAAGTATATCTAAGTAAGTACATCTATATAATGCATCCTGCGTAGATTAAAACTGAAAAGAAGCACTCACATCACTCTTCCACTGGATTTTCGCCGCACTATGAAGCCAAATGGCTCAGGCTGGTATTCAGTGGTATAGAGAGCATCTCTGGGATCAGCTTTGCTCTGAGGAACACCAGCTGGGAGCTTCACTTCATATCGCTGAGACGATAAATCCTTTAACTTGAGAGAAAACAAACATCAGTTCACCATTTGCATTTCCTTCATGATGTCTTTTTAAATGATTTCAGCTGAAAAACAGCGTATGGGGCACTCACAGTGAGGTGTAAGCAGCCTGCAGATTCCTCTATGACTTCTAGATGTAGAGAGGAGATGTCTCTGGGGAGGTAGGAGGAGGTGGAGCGCGTCAGGGTGGCAGCCTGTCCTCGCGCGGTGGGAGTCAAGGGACCCATTTTATAGCCAGGGTACAAACTGGGGTAGAAGCACCAAGGTGGTCCTGCAGAGTCAGGCATAGGGGCGTAGCAGCACCCCCTCTCTTCACACTCTGTCTGGCCGAGGAGCCTGTCCCTGGCACAGTCAAAGCGGCTCTCCGGGGCCATGGCGCAGCGGGTCCCTCTGTGAGTATCAGCGTCCTGGGAGCCTCCTGGGCGCACTCCCCCTGTCTCATCTGAACTGTTGTGAGGTTTTGCTGGATTATTACTAACGAGCACTTCGTGTGCTTTGGTCTCACTTCGCGTAGCAGAGGCTGAATTAACCAGTCTGGCAGACAAATAGGCGAGGAGGAGCGCAGCTGCAGCCCAGTGAGACAACAGCGCCATAACCTCAGCAGACGTCAAAGGGCACCTGAGGTGAACCTCTGGTGCTTCGTGTCGAGTAAATATTCAGTAGCAGAGTGAGTTGTATCTATTACAAAGAGCTATTATGGACATGTAGCTAATGCAGAGGCGTTCACACTCACAGTTTTATCCATTTAGTGGACTTTGAACCGCTTTTCATTGGCTCAGCGGAGCTGGAGTGGTCAGATGTGAGCTAGCAGTTAGCTAGCGAGCAGTTCAGTGTCGGAGCTATCATGCAGCATTTCCCTCTAAAGAAACGACTTGTGAGCAGTGGCAGACAATCAGTTCGAGAGAGCGGAACAACCAGAATCAGAGTAATATTAGATGTCCATGTTATAATGAAATAACCTGACTACAGAGGAAGAAGCAAGTGCATAACCATGGGGCATAAAACTAGGGCAAGCGCACTAGGACAAAAGTGCATAAACAAATGCTGCTGCTACTTACTCTCCTCTAATTTTTGTTAATTCATAACAACAACTTCACCATCATTTCAGCCATGAAACATTACAGTTTCAACTAAGGACCTAACATACATAGCCTAGAACAACAAATGGCATTAGGATATTGTTAGGGATATTGAATTAAATGTATTTTTTTTATTAACATGTCTAAAAAGTTCCACTGGTTTTCAGGCAACTTCATAAATTGTATTTATTTATCTCTCTTTTTCTACATGGTTTGTCTTCAACATATCTGGTATTACAATGAAGAGATGAACAAACAAAGTTCTTTTGACTGTTCTCATGTCTAAAATAAAAAGATCATGAAGTACCTCCAAGTTTTTTTTATATATGTATTTTTCAAGAATAGGACTCACAATTTGGCCATATACAGTCTGATAGCTGCTGTTCTGTAAATTCACCCACTATCACTATCAGGTGAACTTGAAAGGTCAAGGAAGGAAAACATGAAACTCAATGGAAAAACAGTTTATTGTATTTGGTAACATACTTTATACACATATTTAAGAGCACTAATGTTTAGAAAACAGTAATAATGAAACAAAAATGAAAATACAACAATAAAAGTACTGGTATGCACTGTGGCATGATTCATTTCATTTGTTCGTTTGGTTGTGTAAAATACATTAAAAAATATCTACACAACTATTACATTCTGTACTTTACTACACGTTTGTCTGTTGCACATCAATATGTATACACATTTATTGTCAAAACACAAATACAATACCCATGAAAATACTTTTTAAAAAATATATCGTTGCACTGACGGTTTCTTTCCACATTGTATCATGGAAAATAGAGAGTGAGTATAAGAAAATATGAAGTGCATAAATGTGAACAGCAGTCCATCTGAACTGGACCTACAAACAATCTGAAAATAACAGGATAATAGATATGAGTACAAACAGAGACTTAAAAGCACTTGTGTGGTAGAGTAGCAAACATAGACTGCATTGTTATTACTCTGGGTATCCAGTCAATCATAGTCCACATCCATTTATACACAAAAAACTAGTTAGCAATTGTTCTGGCTTTTTAGTTTTCTTTTCAATACACTTACATACATACATACATATATAAACAAGTATAACACAGGAAAATGTAAATATCAAACGCTCTTACATCTTAAGAAACAAAACAATACTCATACCATGTGCTTCAACAATATTTGTTGTCTTTTATAAGAGAAGGTAGATAAGATATATTGCCTGCTTGACCAACTTTTACAAGAAGGCTTGTGTGATCTGAACTGATCTTCTCGTAATCTGTACATGCTCTCAGTAATGATACTGGTCCAGTGCTTCAGCAAGCTGGCACGCAGCCATGTGTGACATGTGAGCGCCATTGTTCAAGACAAATTATTTTTTCACAACAATGTTGCAGGCAACAGGGCCTCTAAAGGTAAATCCCAGGTAGAATGTGATGTTTTCATTACCATGAGGCACCGAAAGTACATGAAGAGGCTTCAAACTGAACTTCTTCTCTTTTGGAGGGCCCTCAAGGTACACCACTCCATCTTCAGTCCATCCAGAGACACATTTCAGCGTCTCGGCAATCTCAGGCTTTTTCCAGGCCTCTCCCCTAAACCACTTCATGCGTTTCTCAGAGACTGAGAACCCTTTTGTGACATTTTCAATCTTTTTCTTGTGGACAAACTTATTCAATCCATTCCCACTGCCCAGAAAAAAATGGGTGTAAATCCTTCTTTTCCGCTGAGGAATGTCCTTCTTCTTTGTCCAGTAGCCTCTTTCCAGGTGTTCAACAGCCGATTGCACAATTTCATATTTTGTCTCTTTCTCATGGTCTGTGTCATGATCCTCTGGCCAGAATAGCAAGGTAAGCAAGAACAGGGAGCTTGGTAAACATTTCCTTTTGTCAGATGGGAACTGACGACAAAGTGCCTGTAGATCTTTCAATGGAGCTACCTCTCGAGCCTGTGGTGACAAAGAATTCAGAGTAATGTGGGTCACTATGTAATTGACAATATCCTTTTGGCCAAATTTGGCATTTTTTGGATTGCTGGGGTACAAAGACAGGATGGTCTCTAGAAGAGACACTGTATCCCTTGGGTCAGTTAGCTTGGACAGGATGGATATTAAGTTCCCCCCACCAAGGTGGTAGATGATCATGCGTTTCTGGAAAGGAGTTAAATTGGCTGGGACAGATTTCCCCTGTTTTTTAAGTGCAGTTGAATAAACTTCGCTGAAGTACTTCCCATACTCTGAAGATTTTTTTGCCAACCATGTCAGTGGATGGCTGATCTTCTCTTCAGGACTTTCAGGGCTATGTTCTTCATCTACACCAATGTCTGTCTGGAAGTAACTGAGATCTTCTGAAATCCATTCCAAGGCATCTTCCATTGTCTTGTGAAGGTTTTTCAAACAGTCATGAAATGGTTCCCAGGCACCTTCAACTTCCTCTGGTATGTATTCTGTTAACAGGTACTTCATACACTCTGAATGGCCACTGGTTTTGTTTGCAAATACTTCTAATGAAGAGATCAGTTTGAGCAGGCTGCATCCAACCTCAACTTCAGCAAAAAACCCTGAACTGTTGACATTTTCCGTATCTGCATCAGCTGCTTTCTCACATTGTCTAAAACACTCCACGGCTTTCAGTGCAGTCTCCACAGCATCTGCTGTATTTTGAGCTGTCTTTGGTACATTGTCATTCTCAATAGCTTTGCATTTTGCTTGGAACCATTTTTTGTACACCTGCCCTTTTGTATCGAGTATGTATGAGTTGTTGGGCAGCTGTTTAGCTGCTGTCTCTGCCCAGTGTTTTGCCTCTTCAAACTTTTCATAAGTATAAAGAAGACGAGCAAGTTGTTGCGCAATGAATGGATTTTGATTGAAACGCTGGAACGCTTCCTTTAGCAGCTCAATTGCTTTGTCTGGCCTTTTCTCATTTTCACACACATGCTCAATCAGAGGAGAGAAAAAACTTTTGACAAACTTGTTTCCCTTTCTTATTATGGATCGCGTTATGAAAAGTGCTTTCAAAAATGACAGATATTCCTCCCTTCCAAATCTGTGTTCGAAAAGCACAGTCTCACAGAGCAATTTCATGGCCAAACTGCTTTGGGTCTGTTGGCTTCCCAAAAGCTGCTGGAGAATCTCTTTTGCAATGAGTGGGTGGATGATTTTGATTGATTCAATGTGCGTCTTGTCATCTCTCAGGTGCAAGAAGACTAGTTTAGCATGAGGGCTGAGTGACTTCTCAAACTCATGATGGCGAAACCTTTCCAAGTGAATGGTTAAGGCAAGCAAAGCTTCACAATGGGACTGAGAGATGAAAGAGTTTTGAACATAAGCGTTCAGTAGTGCTACATAGAGAATGAGCCGAGTGACAACAGATCCATGGTCAATGCCTTCAAGCAAATGTGTCACAAAATGTTTAAGGTAATCCTCTTTGAATCCTTCAGTCATCAAAACAAATGTCAGGATGAAATCAGGCTCATATCGTTCCTCAAGCACCTTTCGTTTTCCAGAAAACTTTCTCTTCTCTTCAGCAGACAGTTTGTGAGTGACAGACACATTCTGTAATGGAGACTCTTTGCATTTCCCCTCTGGATCATGGGATCGTCGGCAGCTCAACAAAATGAAACAAAGGGTTCCAGCCTTGATTTTTTTGGTGTTAGATGCAATCTCTAGTTCATTCCTGAGATCATCTAGATATTCTCTGTCTGAATCTTCAATGAGTAGCAGCACTGGTAGACACTTCTGTGGATCTTCTTCATATTCTCTTAGTTCAACTGCATGTTGCGCAACAACAGCAGCTGAGCATGAAAGCTTCACAACTGCACACCTTAGATCTTTCCTGTTGTCCCACAGCACTTGTCTTGCCACAGTGCTTCCACCACTTCCTGGATGATGGTAGATGTTTATACTAATCACCGGAGTTTCATCTGCATTGCATTTCAAAGCGCCATGGACAAGTTTGGAAGTATCGCGATATGCATCTCTTTTAATCACCCCTCCAACATACTTCTTCTCAGCAAGCCAGAAATTCAACCAGTTCACCCTCCCACCATGGTAGAACTGGCTCTCAATGTTTGCTTTCTCCTCATTAATGAAGTCTTCACTTGTTTCATCACAATGATTAACTGTTAGAATTTCCAGAGAATACATCTGCTCCTCTACTTGTGTTTCAAGACGACATGTCCCTTTCACAAAAATTGGCAAGTGTTTGCTGGTACATGCTTTTACAAGTTGTACTTGCTGCAGAGTTGCATTAACGTGACTCATTTTCATCCCAACAACACTGGACTTGTTCACAGTTTCTGTTCCGCATGACCCCTCTGCAAAGCTCTGCCACTTCTTGAAGTTTCTCTCTGATTCACAAATGCAAATGATGTCTTCATGGCCTTCCATGTCTGTGAAAAACTCATTAAAGGTGTGCAAGAGTGGTTTCTCAACCGGTGACGTGAGAAGAAAAATGACCTGGAAAGTCCCTTTCGGTAAGATTTTCTTACAGATCACAGACACAGATTCCCGTAGGAAAGTCATTTTTGTCTTGATCCAAGTCATTTCATCACATGGAGTTTCACTCCCTTTGAAGTCAGTATGGCCATTGCAAAAGATCCAGCTAGTTTGCTCAAACAGATGCAACTGGTTTGTGAAGTCTTTGATGGCTATGTCACCAGACATCCTATAGCTCTGCAGAGAATGCATGTTTGTAGCATGGTGCTGGCGGTATCTGTTGCAAAGACCTGATATGTTTGACTCTGGGTCAAAGTCAAACACGCAGAATATCTTCATGTTAAGCAGCCAGTCAATGTTGCAAAGGTCATCAGGTTTGAATTTGTTTGTGATGAGTATGAACCATTTCTCCTTTTCAATGAATTTCTTCCCACTTGTCATTAGCATTGTGAGTTTCCTTCCAAGGTCTTGGCAGATCTCTGGAGCATTGACAAACTGACTTTTCTCAGCTTCTTCTCTTTGAACATCCCGATCTCTGACTCGCTGGTAAAAATCACTAAGCTCTTTGTCAGTCACTTGCTCAGTTTTTGAACCCACCCTCCGCAGAATCATCTCTTTCTCATATTCTATTTTGTTAGCTGACTCCTTGAAGTTTGGCAGACGAACTGCATACACCTTGCTCTTTACAATACTTATTGAAGGCACAATGTCAACCTCTACCACATACCTCTTTTCTGTACTTTCTTGACCCATAACTTCAATGAACCTTGGTGGCCGCACACACTGGCGTACATGCTCCTTATCAGAAGAGATACTCTTTTCAATGTAGTCCAAAGCATCTACATACATGTCTCTCTCTTTTACAGGGATACCAATTATCTCACCATGCACGTATCCTGCATCCTCCTTACTGTCCATCACACCAAAGTGAATAGTGCCATTTGATCTGATATTCATACAGCCAGTTGCAAATTTAAGAACCTCTTTGGCAAACTTAGCTTGGAGTCTTGTGCGATCCAATGTAGCAGCTACAGCAAAAGACTTAAATTCATGGCATGGGGATGTAAGATTAAAAGCACCTGATTCAGGTTGCAGGACTCTGTGCTTTACATAAATGAAATCAATCTCTTCTTGATCAAATGGTCGTGGTCTGCAGTCATCTTTTGAAGTCAACACACATTGTTGCTGAGCAGTTTGTCTCTCCTTTAAGACACTGTCATCTTGCTGAGTCTGTGCTGAAGGACCTTCACTTGTAGACAGGCGCTGAACTGATTTCTCATTAATGTCTTTCTGCTCCAACTCAGTTTTTCTGCCACCCGTGGGCTTTTTCTTCTCTTGAGTCTTTTGTTTGCTGTTGATGAGCTCATCTCTCTTTTGAATAATCAAATGAGCAGGCCCTGGCTTCATGCCAATATTTGTCTTCAGAAAGTCCTCATTCAGTGCAAGAAGGACTATTCCATCTACTTCATCCTCATACATCTTGTCTATGTACCGGTCTTTCACTCCAATAGATCTAAGCCACGTGCTTACTTGAGACTCAGTCCAACTCTTGGGTGATTGGTCAAGTTCATCAGCTGTATTGTGGGAAAAAAAGCAATACATTTGATTATACAGACAGTAAATAACAGAATCAGAGAAGCACTATAGTTCTCTTGTACACTTCAGGGATGTTTATAGTTTGCAAAGTTAGAGATGTTCGATAATAGTAGCACACATTTTAAATGTGGACAATATTCAAAATTTTCCATTTTGTCAGCAGATCCCATTAAGTCCAAAACCAACAATACTTTCCAACTGCTCCACACTGTCTGTGGCACTTTGCCCCAGGTGTATTAATTCCTAGACTTAAAATCTTCAAAGGAGTAATTGTTTCCTTTTTTGTGGCCTCATGGGAGTTAGCCAAACAAACGGTAAACACAAGACTGACATGTGATCACCTTGTAAAACTGATATGGTAATCACTTTAGCAAATTTAGAGTGGTGTTTCTAGCCACTGTTAGTTACGGTATGGTTTCCACCAACTCTTATAATATAAGAAATATATAAATATAAATATTTGGCTCTTTAACTGATAAATGTTCCACCAGCTTCGTGGGGACCAAATTGCTGGACCCCTTAAGGTAAATCATTACATTTTAAGGTCAAGAGTTGTGTTAAGGTAAAGGTTAGGGTGAAAGTAAGGCTTAGACGATTAGTGGTTACAGTTAGGCTAAGTTTACAGGAAATGTCAGTCTATGTAATGTTCCCACAAGTGATGGAAACAGTGGTATAGATTATGGTTTGTGTTTCCCTAAAATATTAAACGTATTAAACCTCGTATAGAAGACCAAATTAAAACTCATAATACAGTGTTGGTCGAGCCAAACCTGTGCTGCACAAGAGAATATTTTATCCATTAGCACTTTAAAAGCAGACGAAAGATCAAATACAGCAAATTTCACTGCACATTACTGAAAGTACTACACTCCATTGCAAGTACTGAAAAAACTGACTTGTTACTCACCCATGATTTTTTTTTCTTTTTGTCACATTAGCAATTATGTTGTTTTCTTGTTATCACCTTCCATCTGCAAATGAAAAGATTATACAGTTACATTCAGTCCATTATCATCTATATAATACCCATCCCACCCACAGCCTGTTCACCCTACTGCCGCCTGATAAGCACCTGCCACTTATCTGTATACAGCATTCAGTAACACTCAATTTACAACCCTGTTTCCAAAAAAGTTGGGGCACTGTAAAATGCAAATGGAATGACAAAAATGTGAATGGGATGACTTGCAAAACACCCAAACCCCATATTTAAATTGAAAATAGCACAAAGACAACATATCAAATGTCAAAAAAAAAAAAAAAAAAAAATAGATGCCAGCAACACATTTCAAAAAAACACGGCGTCCATGATTTCCGAAAAGAATTTCAAATTTTGACTCATCAGACCACAGGACAGTTTTCCACCTCACCCCAGTCCATCTTACATGAGCTCGGAGAAGGCAGCAGCGTGTCTGGATCTGGTTTATAGATGGCCCTTGTGTACAGAGATTTCTTCAGATTCTCTAAATCTTTTAATGACATTACATACTGTAGACAACGAAATCCCCAAATTCTTTGCAATTTTACACTGCGAAATATTATGCTTAAATTGTTGCCCTATCTGCCAGTGCAGCCTCTCACAGAGTGATGAACTAAAATATGACAATAACAATATAATGAGTTGGAGAGAGTATTTTGTGGAAAAATCAAACATTCAGGTACAGTTTTAATAAACTCAGGACTCCTTTTCAATACACTGACTCCTAATTGTTGATTGTATACTGTTTTGTCTTCATAATATGAAATTATCACTTACTGTTATTGCACGATGTTTGTAGCCAGAACGCCCCAATACATCTGTATGTGTCAACAGCCAAAATGGCCTTACCCTAAAAATGGCTTAATTCCAGGCCTGAATTTTGACATTTAAAATACAATTTTCTTTCTTTTTCTTTTTCTTTTTTTTTTAACAGAGTCTTGTGAAATATATACAATACAGTCCTGTGTTGTATATTGAAAACGAAGTTGATCACAGACGATGTAGTTACGGACACTGTCTCACAGGCAGAACTTCATTAGGAAAATTTCAAACCTTCAGTTTCGTTTCACCTCACTTGACTCCACTTTCACCTCACTTCACTTTCGTCTCACTTCACAAGAAATTCCTCGACAGCCATGCCAAACTCCATGTAAACACGCTTTAATTATCGTCTTTTTGGTGTAATGCCTCTAGTTTCTCAACAGACGCAGTTGATTTGTATCACAATTTAAAACGCATCCGCTTCGTCTTTTATGGCGACTCCATTTACAGTTCAACCCCTAAAACAGTGAAATAGGTTTTCAGGTTTTAACAGACACTCCGCTTCAAATCCCTCTTGGAAAATCAAACACATACCGGTTTGGTCCCTAGAACTTGCAGCCAGGCGAGCCTTCTGGAGTCCCCGCGCCTTCACAGGAGGCCTATAAAACATGGGGGGGGGGAGTAAGCCTTCCGCGCGGTTCAGCCCAGCCTCAGCTCCTCACTGTCCCGCGGAGACAGAAGCACCTCATGCTCCAGCGAGTCCACGTCCATTGGCGCGTCTGCCCGCGCGGAAATCCTTTCAAATGGCCAGCAGCCGTGAGTCCGACTACCACACTCGGTATCACCGAACTTCTCGGGTCTGATGTCAAGGATGTTTCTCCGCTATGATTGGATGAGCAAAATGACGCCCCGTCGCCGTCCTAGGAAAAAAAAAAAAACGCACCCCGTGCCCACGCAGCGCAGCTCTGCACGCACCACAGTCACAGCTATGGCGACATTATTCTAGCTTTTGACACCACAGACACACAGAAACTGTTTTTTTTTTTTTTTTTTTTTTTTTTTTTTTTTTTTTTTGTGGCCTTGCCCTAAAAATGACTTAATTCCAGGCCTGAAACTGCCTCTTCAGTATGGCCGGTTTCTGATGAAAATGAAGTTGATCCTTGATCTTGAACACAGAAGATGTAGTTAAGAAAACTGTCTTGTTAAACTTCATGAGGAAACTTTCAAAGTTTCACTTTCATTTCACATTACAAGGAATTGTACTTTGAGACAGCCATGCCAATATGCAAAACAGTTGAATTATCGTCTTGTATTGACTGATATCAGTCAAATTGACAGCTTTAATTGATTTGACATCACTGAAATAAATGAATTAATTTAAAGAGACTAATGCAAGAAATTGGAAAGGGAAAGAAGGAAATAGCTTTGTAGCTGACGACATTCAATACAACATACACAAATAGTTGTCATGCTAATACATCAAATTAAAATTGATATCAGAGTATGTGGGGTCCGTGTAGCCCAATACCACCTCAGGTGGATACCACCAGGCCAAGGTAAACAGATATAATGTTAGTAAAAATAAACTTCACTAAACTTTTAATGCTGCAGGCAAGAAATGCAGAATTATGCAAAACGGCACAACAAGCTCACTTCTATTTTATTTTTTATTGTGTGCCACCAAAGGAAATAATTAAAATTTACTTGTACATGAGTATCAAGACAACTGTAATGTTAATCATACACTATTTAAAAGCGCCGCACACTTATTATGGGCTCCTGTTGAAGACAAACACATGAGGTGAGCATGAAAGCAGTTATACAACCACAGAGCCTTTGAAGTAAAGGAAGTGGGGCGCAGAAGAAAAAAGAGCATCTAAAAGTTCCAAGCTAGTTTTGTTCTCAGTCAATGCCTTTCTAGTATTGAATTGGTAACAGAAGCATTTGGTCATACAGAGGGTTATGAACTGATATGTATTGAGGCCATCAGTCCTCTGCAGTGGCCGCAGGTTCGACTCCCACCTGTGGCTCATTTGCTGCGTCGTCCCCTCTCTCTGCCCCCTTTCCTGTCGTACCTTCAGCTGTCTCTCTATCATAAAGGCTAAAAAGCCGAAAAAATAATTAAAAAGAAATATAAATGTGTCTCATTTTAAGTCTGTAGCACAACATGTGGGAAAAAATGAAATGTGCAGATCAAAGCTACTGTAAGGCAGTCAAATTTACAATTAATGAAGGTCCACAGTAAGCCAGAAGACACAGGCTGAGTACATCTGACTGCTGGAGATTGCTCAGTATGTAGGTGAGTCAGGGATTCGACGTTTGGGCTGCAGGGCAGTGTTCATATGGTCCAAATAGGAACAAAAATAAAACCTGAGCAGTACATAACATTCATCAACACATTGTATAACTTTGTTGAGCCACCTGCCAGCATTAACCATGGAATGACTGTTAAAATGAAATAGTACCACTGTGTCAAGTCCATGGGCGTTAACAGTGTTAATCATACACAAGGACCATTGTGACCTATTGTAGAAACCACATGCAGTGGGGTGTGGGGCCTGCTCACCAGGTGCCTGCACCAGTTCTACTGGTGCCTGTTTCCTGTTTTTGAGCCGTGTAAACACAGCCCTCTCTGTACAGAAGGCACAGAGATAAAACTGATATTGATCTTCTCATCTGCAGCGGAATTCCCACAATGTTGTTTTTTTGATTGTTACCTTCTGGCTAAATTGCATTTTTAAGTTCATTCATATTTAGAATCTGATATGTGAGTTTGGTCTTCAATGTATTAACATGCATGTCAAGTCCTTGGAGAGGGCATAATGATTCACACACTGGCTCTGTGTTACTGTGCTGATTCTTCGTGGCAGAAGCCTGCTTCAGTCAAGAAATTCCTGCTTTTGTTGGGCAATGGTCCAAAACTCAGAGAAAGGTTACAGTGTAGGCTACTTTAACCAGTGTTAACTGCAGCAAAAGCTAAGACAATCATAGATGTAGACAACCAGGGCACACCAGCTGCTTGGAGCACCTGTAAAAAAATATTTATTAAATGTAACTGTGTCTTTTAGGCACTGACTGCAGTTAAATATTCCATATTTTCCCAATCCCAACCTTAAGATGCAGCAATCTCAATCAACACTCACAATCTTAGCATTAAAAAAAAAAAATAGAATTTAATGTGAAAGTCATTAACTTCAAGTTGACACCCATGAAAAGTTATCATACATGAGAGTTTTGCAGCCTGACCTCTAAATGCATCTTTGACTACATGATCACATGAGAATAAAATTACCTACTGTATTCAGATGCCACCCTGAACACCCTTTGGAACGGTCCACTCTTACCAAGTCGGCACAATAGTCTTGATTGACACAAGAGAAGCAGTCTAGCAGCATTAACTGGAATCAAGCACATTTAGCATAGTCAATTTTAAAGATCTGTACCCACACAGCACAGTGATATCTTTTTAAAAAAAGGCACATCAGCCACATTAAATGATTCATCATCAATGATCCAAATGCTGAATCAGTCTATACAAAAATATACATACTGTATCTGTTCAGTGAACAGGCTCACTGAGAAATACAACATTGCACAATAAAACTACCCAAATGTTCAACGACATCTAGACATGTTTCCCACAATAAACAGAGGCCAAATGTTTTTGGGACAAACACGTTTTTGGGCATGCTGTTATAAAAAAAAAAAAATACAATAAAAAAAATCTCTTTACTCAGTCCAGCTACAAGAGAATGTCCAACAACTCCTTCTTGGCTATCTGACTTCCTCGAGGCAGAGACGGACTTGTGGACGGGTCTGTGGGGGAACATTTTAACCCAGGTGAGCAGAAGGCACTTAACTAAGGGTGCAGCTGTTGCACCTGGCAGTGGATCCCAGGCACTGCAGGCCTGGTCCTCACCAGCTCAGGGTGCAGCAACCAACTCCCACTTGATGTCCACTCTTGAAGGCAATGCTCCCGTCTGTGCTGGGTCCACCTGACTCTGGTCCAGTTCACACTGGCTCATTGTCCACTGTAAAAGGATCTGGCAGAGTGTGTATCTCAGGCTGACTGGACTCTCTTTGTCCGAGAGGATCTGTAGGGGATTCTGAGGCAAATGTGGGGTTCATTGTTTGACTGTCTAAGTCAGTCTGTGTGCACAGTGCTGCTGCTGCTGGCTGCGCTGTCTGAACTGGCAAATGTGAGGATACAGGCTCATGTGGTGATGCAGAGGGCACTGATTCAGCAGGTGTTGAGTGAGAGACCTGCGCAGGCTGTGAAGAACATGTAGGTTCCTGGGTTTGTGAGGCGGGTGATGATGTGTTTGTTGGCAGCTGTTGTGTGTATGGCTCATTTTGTCTTTGTGGTCTGAGATATGTGAACTGGGCCTGTGTTTTTGCAAGCTGCTCTGCAGCGGAGTAATAAGGCAGGAATGGCCTCTCAGATGCACAGGTCCGCATGGCCAGGTAGGTGTGCATCAGCAGGTGGGGGAAGCGGGATGTGAAGTAGGAGACAAAGTCATCAGGGATGGAGCCCAGAGTCTCCTGCACCTCAGCAGGCAACTCTCGGTAATGATGTTTCTGTTGAGGGAAGGTCAAACGTTTGAGTGTAACAGTCGAGACCAGTTTCTTTGAAACACAAAGCATGAGATTTCATTCCTACCTTGTTTCTCATTGCACGCAGCAGATCTCTGACTGACCCTCCCTTGTAGGAGCGAAATTTCCGCAGATCTGCCAAAGAAAGAGAGAAAGATAAAACCCAATGCACCAGCCAGTATGCCGATGTGAGAATGTGTCACCTCTCACAGACTTCAGACCAGACGGACGCTCAGTTTTTTTTTAGAGATAGATGCAGGTGGTTGGTTATGATCCAATTATTTCAGTGATGAATTTTATCATTTTAGGCAACAGGATACAGTTTCAGTGTAACTATGAACATACATCATGCTCATCAAAGCATTTCTCCAATTAGCTCTCTAACATGAAATAACACCGGAGTCATTATTTAATTTAATTAACCAGGGGCGCCAGGAGCTTGTATGTGACATGAAATGTTAGCCAGTCCCACACCTGTCTGCAGTGGCACTGTGATGTGTTCTCTCCAGTCACCCTTGACAACAGCCCTCCCTCCTCTCTCCAGCTGTCTCACAATTGGTCCGTCCAGCGGTTCCTTTTCAATTCGGTCGCTCACATCCTGCAAAGCAACCACAAAAAAAAACTTGAATTTCAACTACTATGCCAGGCAGCCTGCAGTCTCATTCTCACTCAGAGCATTAATATATGCAAAAAAAAAAAAAAGACGAACAGATCTATTATACAGTACATTAATGAAGTTCTGTGGGTTCATAAGCGTCTGTAAAGACTTAGTTAACTGAAGAGGGTAGTTTACATACATCCAGCAACCATTTAAAGTAGATATTGTAAATAATCAGCTCTTTATACAGTCCAGTTCAGACAACCTGGCATTACCGCACAAAGCACCATAAGATGCATGCATGTGCACACATGTTTGCCTAGATTTACATGCACTTATGAAGAGGTTTACTCATGAAAAATAGAATGTACAGGAGGATTTTTACAAATTTCAAAAACACTTGAGCGTGTGCACAGACTGGTCTGTAACAGCGCAATGCACTGTCTGCATCGCACCAGGATGTGGTTTGAGTAAGCAGAGGTTTAAAACACATCGAGGGCAGACTACGACATGTGATACAATAAGCAGTGACACTGTCTGATCAGTCAAAAAGAGCTGACCTGAAAGAACTGCAGCTCCTTCTCCAGGCTCCAGAAGAAAGGGTGTTTGAGAACACTCTCAGCTGACGGCCTCCTGTGTGGCTCCACGCTCAGCATCTGCTCTATTAGATCTCTGGCTACAATGTCCCCTGGTAAACGACACAGACATGCTGGTTTTGACAATGTGCTCACAAGGTATGATAATACAGAATACACAGCAAAATCAAAAGTTCAGTCCTCACCATGTCTGTCAGTCTGCAGGTGGTCGAGGCTGTATGTGCCCAGTAGGATGTTTGCTTGCCTCTGCAGAGACTTGCCAAAGGGGTGACTTCCCTGAGACACCACGTAGTAAAACACACAGCCAGCAGAGAAGATATCCACAGTGCAGGTCTACAAGGGACAGAAGAAAGATATGGATGGTCATAGTGTGGAATAAAATGAAACACACATTTTAACAGTAGTATTATGTGTATACAGTGGGAGTTTAAGAGTACGTCTGTTCATCCTGAACAGTTCTGTACAGGAAGATCTGTTCGGTATTTGACTTCCTTGGTTCGGCACACCCTATGACTCAAACAATTACTGTGAAAATAGACTATTTAACAGTGCTACCTGAAAGCTTTCAGCTGTAGCATGCTTCGTTGGCTTAGCCCAGTTAACCACATTAGTCAGGCTCACGTATGAGTATGTTAGTGGAAACACTTCAAACATGTGGAGTCATTTAGGACGGCATCAAACAAATGTGTTGATTAGCAGAACGAGACAAAGACAGATGAGAGGGCAAGTCCTTCTGCCCACAGCGTTCAGGCAGCCGCTCACTGCAGATCCAGACTGAAGCAATAACTCACACTGTAGAGAATACAGGATTTAAGCATATGGTGAAAGTGCTTGTACCATCTTGTGTGTATTTTCACTCATGCTCAGCTGCCCAGTATAAACAAGCACAAGCTGCAGTTGTTCATATCAAACAGTGAATGTTGTGTACAGTTATACCACCCAGTATACAGTATCAAGTTATATATACAAGTGCTGCTTTATTTAGTCAGTTATCTGTTTGCTATGAGACAAATGGGTACTACAACTTCAAACAAATCCCCTCTAAGGAGTCCACTCCATTAGAGATCAAAACACTTCTTCTTAAACTTTTAATGTTCTTTAATCAGCTTTTATGTTTTGATTTTCTGCTCCTTTTGGTCCTACGTTCACCCTATGGATAGTTTTTAGTTATTGGTTCTGTCAAAACTGGAGAACTTTTGGGTGACGGCTTCTTAGATGCTTCTGTTTTGTCAACTTCAGCTTGTTTTTCATAGTTTTATCAGACTTTTAAATTAGGTGACTGCACACCTCTACACAAAGCATACATTTCCACCACAGGAGCTGCTGCTCTGCCACTGACTCACCGGGTTGTCTTTGCAGTCCTCGCTGAGAACCTCGGGGGCAATCCAGCCCTCAGTGCCCGGCACCCCAGACCTCCTACTGAAACTGTGGCGGCCCACTGCTAGCTTCTTACACAAGCCAAAGTCAGAGATCATGGCCCGGACCCGACCATGGGCATTGGGCATGGAGACCAGGATGTTGTGGGGTTTCAGGTCCCTGTGGACTGAAGTACAAGTATGAAGGTGAGAAGAGGAAAAACAAGCTGTCCATTACTTAAGGGCTTTCTGTACTGTTTGGTAATACAGAAAAGCAGATAATGATGACAAAGTGATTTTGTACTCAGTGATGGATACCTATGTTGAGAGAATGCAGATGGGCCAGTCCTGACATGGTCTGCTGAAGAAGCATAACTGGCTCTAGTCCATGACGCTCAAAATCCTTCCTCTCCACATACTAGAAAGATGAAAGACAGTGTAGTACAATAATTATAATGGGGCGTCACATTTTCACAACTTTGAGGTTGTGCACCAAATTAATTTCAGCATGGGAGTCCTTGGAAGTCCTTTCTTCACAGTTCAGTGTTCCATGAAAAATGACACAATGACATTGAATCCTTACTAATTCCTCCACTTACTGCCAAAATTTAAAAACCGCACTCACACTCACAGTACTGCATCATTAATGCAACATCAATTAAAACTGGGCCGCTATTAACAAAATACTTGAGTTCTGCTAATAGCAGAACAACACACCACTAACTCAACTTTTCCCAGACTCCAAAAAGGTGCTTAAGTGATCTGTTAAGGCATTCATTACCTCCTGAAGTGAGGCAGCACACAGCTCAATGGCGATGTACTGGAACTGACGGTCCCTCTCAGTGCAGAAGTAGCGGATGACATTTGGATGCTCGTCCGACTCCCTCAACAGCTGGACTTCCCGGTCTGCAAAGCTGAAGCACTCTGGGAGAATCCTCTTCACTGCCACTGGACGATTGTCAAACCGACCCCTTGTGGAGAAACAGTGGAAATACAACTTAAATTCCTTCAGTATTTTACAAATTAAACATCATGAAAACATGCTGATTGGCTGTTCAGACTTACCTATACACAATTGTGCCCTCAGCACCATGACCCAAGACCTCTTTGGGATGGAAAGTTATGTTGCCCACTCTGACAATATTGGAGTCTTCCTCTGAAAGAACAAATCAAATACAAAATTACAGACAGTGAAAACTGGGTTAAAAAAGTGTTCAACAAGCATCAACAAAGAGTGTATGCATGTGATCTTTAATGGCTCAATCCTTACCACCATCTTCGTGCTCATTGGCAGAGCTTCCCAGCTCAGACACAGACAGGTTGGAGTGGTTGGAGGCGCGGGGGGTGATGTTGGGACTGCTGTGGTCTGAGCACTCGGACCGAGTGCGGGCCACCTCCAGATAGTCGCTGTCTGGGACTAAGCCCAGGCCCACGTCTGCAGGGGGGAATGGCTGCTGTCTCTGGAGGAGCTCCAGCCTCTCTTCCATCTGCCTCTGAAACTCCTGGTGCTGCAGCTGCTGCTGCTTGTGAACGCTCTGTGGTGAGTGAGGAAACTCTGTGTAAGCCCAACAATTTGATACTGCAGCGTGTACTATGCGTACTCTGCAGAGTCCACTAGCAAATGTGACACTTGTAGTCTTGGTTCTACATATGAATGATTTTCTGTCGTCACTAAGTAGTGCAGGCACTCAACGGTCCACTAGGTGGTGGTGTCTGACTTACTTTTGGGTAGGTAATCACGAAGGCCACCCAGCCAGCCAGGAGGAAAGTGGAGAAGATGATGGTGGCCATGTCTTTGAGCATAGAGTCCACAGGCGCCTCTGGACGCACAGTGCGACCACTGTTCCTGGGCTCTTCGATAGATGTTTCTTGCAAAGGAGGAGGGCCATCGTCCATGCCACTATCATTCACCTTCTACAGCACGGTGGGAAAACAGAGTGAGGAAATGTGCACAGATGTTTTGATGCCTGAAAAATCTTCTCAACAAAATGCCATGTGGCACACACCTCCTCCACTTTTTTGTCAGTAGTAGGTGGGATGACATTGCCTTGATTGCGAGGGAAGCTGTCAGGGAACTTCTCCAGGATCTTGGTGTGAGCTTCAGGGGGCGTCTCATGATGACCTGAAATGCCGAAATTAGCGAACTACTTAATCATCAACATTATCATCAGAAACACAGCCACACACCGAAACCAAACACAGAATTTCAGCTTTGATACTCATAGTGTTCCATGTTTAAATGGCAAGGAAACACTGTATAATGTTGTTAAATCACGTGATTCATTTTATCATCCAGCAGAGGGCAGTCTCACTGCAATAGTCACTCAAAGCGCAGTGGACCATTCAAGGCCCTGGACTTCAAAATGTGGTGAGTACGGAGTGCCCCACACATTGTTAGTGAAACTAAGACTTCTTTTTTGGTGGTGACTCTGAAACTCTCCCCCTCACTGTACCAGGAAAGGTCACAGTAATCAGAGTAGGTCGTTTAGACCAGATATTGCTTTGTGTTTTATGTACTGATTTAGTACCTATGAGGAGCAGGTAGTTCCTCATGAAGTTGATACGGTTTCGCTCTCGGAGTGCAGCATTGAACTTGACACTGGTACTGGGTGTGATGACACACTCCTTGTCCTCTTCAGTCTCCTTGCTGTCAGGGCCCTCCAGCATGGGGAAGGTGCTACCACGAGGCTGTGTGTACACAAATGAGCATGCACAAACATTTAAGACATTCAGACTTATTTGCTGTTAGATGTCCCACAGGATTAAGGTAGAAAATACTCTGAGGCAGGCCAGTGAGGCAAAGTGACTTGAGTTGGGGCAAGCTAAGACACAAACAGGAACAGGATGTCTTCATGTGAACTCACTGGCATACCTGGAAACTACTAACCAAAAAATGAAGACTGATGACGAAACCAAAGAAGAAGAAAAACAACTGGTGAAGTTTGACTCAATACAAAACTTACACACACCTTAATATTCATGTCTTACTTTTTTGACTTTTTAAGCAATTCTTGTATACATTCTGTGTTCTGTCTGTATGTTTAATTGCTACTGCAACAAATCAATTTCCCAAATTGGGATCAATAAAGGAGCAGTCTAAATCTAAGTCTTACTGATAAGGATTGTGTTTTGCCTAAATGGAGATATACATGTAACTGCCACTCACCACCACAGTGACTCCATCATGCACCAGGGAGGGAGAGGCATACAGACTGGTGGAGTATTTGCCCACATACAAAGTGGCCCTGAAAAAGGAAAAAAAAAAAAAAAAAAAAAAGCACAGTAAAACAACTGCCTGCTTATTTTTAAAAGCACACTACACTGTCCACATTTCATGCTAAATGTATGACAGAATACAATCTTAAGAACACATCTGGAGTGTATATATCATTACAGATTAAAAATAGAGACATTTCAAAATGGAGTTCTCCATCATTTCTGTAAATTGGTGAAGCTTTCATAGAGAATCAACCACTGAAAGCCCCATTTGTCCTTTCCAGCAGAGGCAGGTGTGAACACAATACATAAAAATAAATATAGTACTGCAGTGTGAAACCAGCGCTGAAACCAGGCTTGTCGGCACTCACTTATTAGTTATTACATGTCTAGACTCCATCCCAACATTAAGCAATCTCACGTCTTACAAAACTATATCTTGATTTCACCCTTTCAGTGATTAAGGCTGTTATGATTAATAGGCAGAAAGTTCCAACATGTTTAAAAGAGTGTTTAGCCAACGTTTACTCCCTGAATGATGACAGAATTCAAAAACCAAATGAAACTACTACAAAGAAAAATGTAGTAGTAACAATCATACAAATAAAAGCCTTTAAAAATGGACAAAAAAAGATGGGATCAATCAGTCATTTCACTCATGTCTGCTTACATGAACTTGTTTTGAGGCTTCTTCTCTTTGGGAAACGGGTATTTCCACTGGGTGATACGGCCAGCCTCTCCAGACATGAAGGTGAGGTAACGCAGGGTTTCCACGGCCACATTAGTGTGAGCAACTTTGCGGAGGCCCTCGCGTTGCCAGATATACATGGCCACCACCGGTGAGTTATAGTTCTGCACCCACTGAACGTCCCCTGATTCGCTGTCCACAGTCACCACAAGGCCGTCACCGTTGGACACAAAATGAGCCATCTCTGTGGGGAACCAAAGAGCAAACAAATGACTGGCACCGTCTGTCAGAAGCTAAACAAAACCAAAATAACTGGCATGTCCAAGGGTCTCACTGTATTTGGTGTCGTCATCAGGAAGGGTGGAGGCGTAGTCAGAATAGGTGGCATTCCAGCGCAGTTCCCTGCTTTTGGTGTCGTACATTGTGATGGTATACTCTAACAGGGATGAACAACAAGGGATTATTCACACGGGGAAAGAAAGTACTTTCCTTATGTAACATACACAAAAGCCGGGCGTTGAGTATCCGTTTCTGGGTGTCAGTGCAAAGTGGTGTTGAATTTCCTTTGCTTCAAAAAACGGGATTCATAGGGTGGAAAATGCGGAGACATGGTGAAACAAAATCCAGCACATATGCTGCTGGATGACAAAGGGAGTGCTGACTTGACACCAAGTTAAGGATATATAGTGTTCATTTTGAGGGCTCTTACGCACTTGGTCCTTGTCTACAATTACCATCCCAGCTTCCCCAGCTTTAAACACTGCATGGACAGACTGGGGGCTGATCTTGTTGAAGCAAGGGTGGGGATAGCAGACGAGATGAGCAGTAGGTAAATAAGGGTTTGCCAACACCTTTGAGTTAGAGCATGCAAAACAAATAGGCCTCTTGATTAGCCAGATTAAATCAGTAATTGATTGCTGCAGTCATGATGGGACTTAGGATAAGGCTGGCCAGGTAAGGGCTGGTTTTGTTTTTACCTGTGCGTCCCAGATACAGAAGAGATGAAGAGGGACACAGCATCTCGGCAAAAGAGGAAGTCAGGGTCTGCTGTTTTTCACCAGTCAACAGGTCCACCACGTACCACAAGTCCTGCTTCTTGCCTGCACACGAGAACATACGCAAACACACACACAACATTATTTACCTCTGCCATAATTACAGCATTTATGTTGCCCCTGGAAAATGCACGACCATGGCTTTGTAAATGGGCTCTCTGTGGCTTTTTTCCTTCACAAAATCGAGGGTATAAAGATTAACAAATTTGTGATTTTGGCTGATCTAAAGAAAACTGACTATTTACATGAAACTGTAAACTGACCGGAAGGCGCACTGGTGGAATAACATGTAGCTATTTAATCTCTCCAGTGATGCGTGTTACCATTCTATCACTGAACAACCAAGCCGTCATGGCCTCTTTGTAAAGGCATCTCACTTATTCTGTCATTGCAGGGAGTGGCAGTAGAAACCTAATCATGGGTTATTATAGAACAATGATAAACTGATGAATAAGGAAAAACGGTCATGCCTGATATTCCTGCAAACTCTACTCTTACACACAAACAGATTTAGAGAGTGAGAATTCCAGTCCAGTCTGTGACACTGTCAGACCTTTGCATCTCCAACGTGCCTTGTGCCAGCAGCAGCAGCAGCTTCACTTGAATGAAAACAAAAGCTCTGCTGATAATGACTACGGGGCGGCAAATGTCACCTGCTTCCCTTTAAACAAAGATACGCAGTCGCTACGGTAGATTAGCTTTAGTCTGTTAACCGTTTTAAATTCAAAAGAACACCGGCTGCGACCGCAGGTTGAGTGGAATTGAAAGGTACTGTAAGATATTCGGTTTAAGCCAGATAAGACCAGTTCATTTAGGTGAGCACACACACTGGGACATGGACTGCACGTGTTTATGGATAAGACAACTACAGAACAATGTGTTTAACCAAAAGGCATAATAAAATCCATATTGGAGAGCTAGCCTTACCCATGTAAAGGACTCCATCAGAGCTGCGACAGGGAGAAGCTTGGACCAGCTCAGGGATAGTGAACGGTAATTTCTGTTTGAGTGAAACGAATGAACATTGGAAAACAATAAGATGCTCTGCACCATGATACATGTTGCATTCACCACCACAGCTGCAACTTCAGAGTGATTGTGCATTTTCTCAGCATAACTTGTATCTTCCATACACATATGTGGTGAGAGGATATGTTTTTTTTTTTCTTCTTTTCAGAGAACAGAGGACACAGTGGTATTTCTTTAAAGGGAGGGAGATTGTGGTTTGTGATAAAAAGATTTCCTCTTACTGTGAGGCCTTCGTTGTTCTTTCCTCCCAGAGAGTACAGGCTGCCATCATTGGGGTCCGGCAGAAAGGCTGGTCTACAGTAAAGATTTAAGAAGATTCATTACATCTCTAGACCAGTAAAGAGAGTGACAGATAAGACAAGCTCAACAGGTCACCATATCCATTTCCATTCACCATCTTTTGTTACAGACAGGTGCAGTGCACAAGGATGTATACACATACACCCATGCAGAAAAACAACTCAAAGGTACGTACTCTGCCACATGTGTCGGGACCTGAAGAACTGGATCTGTGAGGAGGGAAAGGGAGACAAGATGCAATTCAGGACTGACAGGAAAATTAACCAACAATGGAAGTGCTACGAGTAGCTATTGAGAAAGAGAATGACATGAACATCAGTGACATTCAACCACACAGAACACAAAGTCCAGATGAAGATGAATTCCCCTGGGGCAAACATGCAAGGCAAACAATCATGTCTGCAAACAGCTTTCCATGAAGAAGTCAAGCATGTAACACCAGTGATGGGAACAAAGAAAATAAAAACAGATTGAATATTTTCTTAAAATTGTATTTTTCCACAACATGATTAGTCACTCTTATGATTAGTCACTCTTATGATTAGTCACTCTTATGATTACAAAATGTGCTTAAATCATAAAACGCGGAAATCAGGAAAAATTAAAACGGGATGTTGTGATGCGCAGCGGTCTGAGGCCATCACCCAGTCGGTGTGCTGAATGACTGAGACCAATATGCTGCCAATGTGTGTTGGAGAAGGCATAGGATACAAAGCAAGTTTGTACCTTGGATCTGAGTATGTTATGCTGTTGAGAGCTACTGTGACTAAACACACAGAGAAACACTTGGAGCACAAGAAGGACAAGCAAAAGTCAAGTAGGGCAGACAAGCTGGCTCTGACAACTGCTGGACAGCTCTCACTAATGAAAACTACATTACAACTACCTACCACTTCATCAGTGCTGACTGGGGAATGCAGTCCAGTGTGCTGCTCAGCTCAAAATTAACCATGTAGTTACTGGTTAATGGGTTTCAGACTATCAAAAGCAAAATTAACTGAAAATGACATCCCTTGTAGAAGGTCAAGACACTGCGATAGCCCTTTAAGACAAGAGCCAAAGAGTAACCTTAATCCAATCCTCAATTGCTACTAGACAAACACACACCTCCCGACAGTGTGAACATACAGGGTGTGGACCAGATGGTGCTGATCTCTGTGGAGGTGCCTGAAGGGGTCAACAATAGTAGGGGGAAGCATAGGATTACCTGAAGGTGGTCAATGACTCCTGCTCAAGAAGCACCTTTATTCATAATGTGTAATTCCAGATTGGTGGTGAGAAAACAACGGTTCTGCATGTTGGACAGATATACAGCACCTCTGGTTGGCTGATGTACAAATATATGTTCACAAAGTCAACAGAGAGTGACAAGCAAACAGTGAGAGGATATACATGTGGGCTGAGCTGTCTTGGTCCAGGGAAAAGATTCCTGCTTCCCCCTCATTACGTGGGTGTATGGTTGCTTGACTGGAGCACAACAACAGGTGTGTGCACAGCCTGGTAGAGAACCAGTCAAATTTATATTCAACAGCTTTTCCAGAAAAACAGATGATGTGGAGGAAGCAGCCTGTGACTATTAATGACATAGGTATTAGGTGAACCTAACCGGGACTCGTAGGTTCAAACCACAGTAGTTTCACTATGCCGTAAAATCTTTGAGCCTTAAAAATGAGAGGAAATGTATGTTTAAAACAGGAAAGGTGTTCGACTGTCGTACTACTGGTATGGCTCTTATTCTAAGATAAATTCCCCAAAACAACAATATGACTTTTTTCAAGACATGTTTTTCCTACATGTGCCTACATTAACATGGTAATCATGGTACATGCTGTGTGTGCAGGTGATACTAAAGCAAAGTTGCTTACCCTTGTCCACTCTGACCTTGATTACAGGCTATATTTGCCCCTCTCTCAGTTAATAATTACCCAGTTTCCATGCCTAACAGAACATCTCACAGTATTTTCTTTGGCTCAATCTCACAAAACATTTCCTAGTCAATAATAACAATAAAAAAGCCCAATCAGGATTCTTTGACCAAATTAATTACAGTCAAAGTTGTAGATTAATATATATCTATATCTAGATATAGATATAGATATAGATAGATAGATAGACACACACACACACATATATATATACATATATATAAGGCGTGTTTTATTGCCATGTTCACAAAAACGACTGGTATAAACAAACCTTGGACACCACTAGAAAGCATTAGACTTCTTGTCAACTATTAGGAGTGGCAATGCATTCAAATCCTTTTGTTTAAACCAGGGGTGGAGAACCTCCCGCCTCCAGGCCACATACAAAACCGTTGGATCCGGCTCCGGAGGCAATTCATGAATGCAATATAGCAACTCAGAAACACAGTAATTACTTTTTTGAGCAATACGAAGAAAATTACATAAAATAGCAGACCATTACATCCTTCCAAGTGGTCCCTGAACGCAACATGTACATAGCTATTGATGTCATCAATGCATCATGGCAACTGTCAAGAAAACGAAAGCAGATGTGTAGTGTCACATGCACAAAAGATTATTTTTTGTTCAAGTAAAAGGCAAGCCAACGTGATGAAGTCATGAAAAAGTCAAATATTAAGTATCATTACAGTCCGAAACATGCTAAACTGAATGAGCCGCAAGGACAGATGCCCTCAGATAAACTTAGTGCTCTTCAGCAGAGTTTGGATGCCCAGCAAGTACCTCTCAGAGTTAAACCTAAAGCTCTAGCCAGCTTCTCAGCTCTCTGCTTTCATATGTGAAATCACTGAAGTGAAATTAAAGCTGTGGCAAGTGCAACTGGAAAGAGGAAACACTGCATTTTCCTACTCTGCAAGAACAACAGCCTGCTCTGACATCTGGATATGATGATGAGTGTGAAAACTCCTTCAGGCATTTGATGGGAGGTTTTCAGGACATGAAAAGTAAACAACAAGGACTGAACATGTTTGCTATAATGTTTAATGTGGAACCAGCTGATGTGCCTGACAACCTACAACATGAAATCATTAAACAGGAGCAGTTCTTTCCAAATCTGCCTCGGTTCATCTCAAGACTGACTGACCCAAACCTGGAGCACCAGATGCAAGTCGCATCATCAACATTCACATTCTCTTCTTACCTTCTTTCAGAGTCCATTTGATAGAGCCCGACTTCTTGCTAACAGCGTGGAGGTTTCCATCCAGGGTGGAGACAAAGAGCAGGCTTTCAGGAAGGGAAACTGTGCTTGCACTGCAAAACCCCTACAGACACACAACACAAAAATTAAGGTGATGAACTGTAAACAACAACATCTCTACTCAGGACTAAAATAACCCATTTATAATGCACATGAGTAAAAGCGATAGCATACTAAACTCAAGTCATTAGCAGGCAGGCATGCGTGAGCATGCATGCTCCCACTTAAGTTCATGGGTTAGGTCAAAATGTTGTGCTCCTGCATCAAGGCTGTGAATAATGACTTCAGCTACAAACCACTTAATCATTTCCTATTCCTCACACACACCTGGAGCAAACATTAGCAACAAGTTGAAATTACATCATGCTTATTAAATTATTCACACCCTGAAAACTGGCAGAAGGTCTAGTGTTTGACAGAAAAGAGACGCCTGTCTTCATCATCACTCCAGTAGCCATTTACTGGACGGGGGTGGGGGTGGAGGGTTGCCAAAGGGAGTGTGCCATCTTGGTTTTCTTTACAAATCAATAGACTTCAAATCAATACCTTACAATGACAGCTGTAGGAGGGGACTGACTGGCTAGGGTTGCTACGTAGTGGAAAGTAAACAAACTGGGCATTTGGTTGAGCATGAGTGCATGGTCTAAACTTCAGCATTACACTCACACTACCACCCAGCACACCTTATACGGTTGGTTTGGTTGATTTTAATGGATTTCACAATGAACTGAGTGAAGACAGTGCTTCATCTCTCTCTGCCCAGATGAATAGTGGGCAGACAGGCCATATGGGAACACTTCTTTCCAGAACCTTTTACTCCCACTCAGAAATACGGGCGACACTTGGATTGGTTCATAATATGACAGACAGTGTATAAAAGACGGCAGTACAATGGTAGTCATCGGGGATATACAAAGAGAAAACCAAGAGAAAGGAAACGCAAAAGAAGATACATCAAATCCAGTGAAAACAATTGAACCCTAAACCACAACAGCAGCAAAACGACCCAGCCTCATGACTTGGCTTATGCCAGAATTAACAACACTGTGGGTGATGTGTGCTCCACTCACCCACTATGGAATTCTAAAAACGCCGCTCTTGATAACCAAGCTGTGGGCTTCTTATGGTTTTTGGCACCAATGTGCAGGAAGAGGTCCAGTGGGGGTGTTTGAGAACTCTGACTTCCCACCAAACCTGAGAGGACTGTATGAACTCAGCCTGACCAGTCTGTGTACTTTGATAGAAACTGCTCAAGATCATAGGCAACTGGGACACATGCGCTTTCTCAACCAAAAGAACTGAGGAGGGCATCAGTGGCCCATCATCAGGGTCAGAGTATGAATAAAAAATCCGGGAATGCCAGTAAGTCTACCACCTTTACCACAGGAGGCCTGAAAAGCTGAGAAGCTGAGACAGATCTCATTCTCCTGCTGAACCATGGTGATATTGATCAACATCCCTGACTAACCCCCCCCCCCCCCCCCAAGAGCTCCGTGGGGGCAGCGCAAATAGCTCCTACATATAATGCAGATTAGCAGTGACGACATATTACTCTCCTGAGCATCTAGCTACTTTTGAGGAAGATGTGGTTTAAGTGCTCTGAAGTCAGACTTGAACAAACCACCAGAGCTAGTAAGTCAGGCCTGGGCATGGAGAGCACATGCAACCACCATCACAGACTCACTCAGGGGGTTCCTCTTTGTCACACAGCTTGCATTTCCTTACAAAACCAGTCAAGTCATAAAAAATACCCGATGCACAACAATCTGAGAGTCACAAGCTGTTATTTCACAACTCTCATCATTTTCTCCCTGTGTTCTTCAGCTTAAACTTAAAACGGGAAAATACTATCTGGTTAAAACTGAGCAAACAGAAACCAGTGCCAAAACAACCCCACAAACTGAAAGTTTCACATTTGCCTACGGGTCCCATGCTGTAGTCTCACATCCTATACAAGCGTTTGTGTCAATATTATGCACCTGTGACTGTTCCCACTGAGCTGTATACTCACGAGCAGCACACAACTGTACAGGGAGAATCATAACCAACTTGTTTTTGGACCCCCCCGTAACCTCTATCAGGGTTCTTGGTTTCACAAGCAAATAACTTTCTTACCATCTGTTAGCCTCTTAGTTTGGGGTGGATGCTGTTGTTCAGCAACTGTTGAATATAACATAGTATTGGGCCATCACATTTACAAAGTATGGCTGTTATAAAGCTTTTTTTAGTAGACTTGCTCAATGTCGGGACATTACCTCTCATTTCCTCATTCTGTGTAACACAGAAATGTGTAGTTGTTGCGTAAGCGTGTTACATAATACTACAGAACTGGGAGAAACCAGGGTCTTGGCAAGTTCTGAGGTCTTCACTTTGTTGTCTGCAATGAGGCCAGACATGCTTAAAGGGACACCGACTACAACACTCATGATATCACCGGTAACGGTAAGCCTGGAGTCTTGCATACCAGACCAACCTGCACAGAGGACAGGCTGTAATTGGCAGCTTTATACACAAGCACTTCAGTAGTACACCAGCATTATAGCCCCTTTGTCCAATACTCTCATCTCTTCAAGATGGTAGAGTATTTCATCACCATCCAACAGTTACACCCCTATCTCTGACTTAAACCAGTGCACTGGGGCAAAGACTGTAAAAAAAGCAACTACTTGTCTAGACGATCTAGAGATGCTCCCACTATTAGCTGATCGTCATTACAAAGGATCTGATTAGCAGCTGTGAAAGTCTTCTGAAAAACACATCAGAAAGTAAATAAGGCAAACAAATGTATGCCACCCAGCCACTCTATCATGACTGCCCTGCATCCTCAAAGAAAAAAAAAACTTTTTGAGTGTCACTTTTATGATGCATCAGCATCATATGTACGAACATAATAATGTACTAACATGTCAGAAGCAGACATTGGGCGGCCGCTTACTGCAGCACAGCCTCTCATAAAGGTTTGTGCCAACAGACAGACAATGTTAATGGTAGGCCAGATGAATTGGTAGTGTCACCTGAAACACAGATTCGGTGTTCTGTTTACTGGGTGTGTGAAATGCACACACAGATTTTCATCTATTATCTGACCTTTGAAGGCTGGTACGTGGTCATTTAGAAATGCATGCAGGAGAGAGAGGCAAATACCGAATCTTAACGATAAGTACATGGTTCGACAAGAGGTTTCGTGAAGCACCACTTTACTATTCTATGCTATTACAGCAGCTCCCTGAAAACTGCATGGGAAACTGATTTCAAAACTGCATTTGGAGAAAAAGAAATGTATTTGTTTATATTCCTATGTCATTCTAGGGTTTAATAAAATGCCAATCACAAAAAAAGGTAAGCACGTGGCTGGCAAATGCACTGAAACTTTATGAGAATTTAATGAATCACTCTTGAAATTTGTAGTGAGTCTGACTAAATCTATCCTGGATATAAGATTCATTGTGAAGTGGTAGCGGGGTCACTTATGCAGGAAGTTTCTGTGAAAATTTTAAAAAAGAGGAAACATTCAATTGGTGATTGTTATCAGAAATTACAATAACAGCAAATGAGTCATCAAACGGGCCCTAAGAGGCCTCACTACAGTGTCTCTTTAACAGACAAAAACAAATTTTTCTACATGACACTTGTACTACAGGATATCATCTAGTCTGAACTCTCCCATGTATTAATTGGGCCTAACCTAAATGTTATGGCTTTCTGTTTAAAAGTGGAACAACTCTCCTACCACGAAACTGTCTGCAGCAATAAGCAGCCTGTTTGCAGCTTGCTTTGGTGGAGACAAAAAAACCAACACAGGAACCAAGAAATACTTATCTCACACCTGGTAACTTGTCATGAGAAGTGTTGTGCAGCAACAACTTCAAGCCATCAAAAATATGTTTTAGAGTCAACTAAGAAACCCCCTCATGCACTGTACATGAGAAAATGTGAGCAACACAGAATTAAGAGCAGCCTGATGATCAATCAGTCCTACATGAAAGCAGTCATTAGAGGTCTCCATTTAGGGCTGCATATAAATGACACAGGCTTGGGGATGTTTTATTTTCATCACAGTCTCAGACACCAATGGGCTGAATTATACTAGGATGAGACCACAAAGGGAGCTTGGGGAGATTTTAAAATTTAGTGGAGAAACATCTTAGCAACCTTCCCTGTCAACACTGTGTATCAGCTGCACTCTGCGTGGTCTTGCTTCAGCGGGGAGAATGTCACGTGTTGGCCCTCGTTCAGGCACACAAAGCATAGCCAATCTACTCTTCAGATAAGATAGTCCAAGATCAGAACTGTTTTATTTTTGCAAATCAGCCTGTCTTAGTTCAATCTGAATGTCTTCACAGGCAAAAATCTAAAGAAATAAAATATGGCGATAGTGACAGAGCAGTGGGTTAATGCTGTTATAAAGGTCCAGCAGAGTGTGTGAAGAAGCATCAACAAACAAACAAACAGTAACGGCTGCTGAAGCAGTTAGTTAGATTTTAGTCACTGCTGGCACATCCTCCTTACAATGGAAAATCAGATGGCCTTAAAAATAGTCCAACTGTGAAGAACAGAGTGAGAAGAGATGAGTCTTCTTTTCTGTTGCTCTTTTATTTGTATCTCTCTCTCTCTATCTATCTATCTATCTCTCTCTAACACACACACACACACACACACACACACACACTTATGTAAAAATCTATAGATAGCCTATCATCATTTGTCGCACCCGCTGCACCAGCAGACTGTAACAGGCTGAGAGAAGAACCTGAGACATGATATGGGATTAAAAGGCTACTTTAATCTGCTGCTTAGCTTCAGTGGTTTGCTAGCTTGGTGGCTAATGTCTCTGCCTGGAGATTTCCTGGGGATCTGGCTCAGTTTCAGCAAGTTAGCTGGCTCCCTTTTGTACTATGGAATCCATTCTCTGTTTACAAGTTGCTTTGGAAAACAATACATCTCAACCAGATTTATTGTATTCCGGCAATCCCTTGTGAAGTAACTGGTACTTTACAGTCATAACGTTTGTGTACCACATCATGCTGTGTGTCGATGTGCACAAAAACATAGATGTTTGTGTGGTTATTTTGTACTGGCCTGCCGCAGGTTGTGTATGATTTAATCAGAGTAACCACAAACGTTCACCATGGGTAACAATGCCATGCCCTGGTGTGGAACTTTTTAAATTAGAGACTACAGATGAAGCACACATACTGCCTCTGTCCAGCTAACTTCAGATGGCTGTAGAGATCTAATCAAATGAAAGGGAAGGCTTTCATGAAGTCGAATGCACGTGTGGATGAAAGACGCTGTGGGAATCATCCTTTAAACTGTACTTCAGCAGAGGGACAGGTATTTTCTTGCATTAGGCTTCTATTCTTACCGTTTGATCTAAATGTGTCATCTGCTTGGAGCATCTATTTAAAGTATTTATGTCTGCAGGCATCTATTGGTGAGCCAAATGTCCAAGACCCCAATTTCACCAACACATTAGCCCCTCACCTTTGCACCGTGCACTGTGCAGGGCCAAATAATATCAAATGATTAGTCCTAAGGTTGCAGCTGTTGTGAAAGTAAATGACTAGTGTTCAGTCTTGTCAAAATAAATAAGTGTGAGTTAACATGCAAGTAGTACATATATACGTTAGTATATTTTCCAAATCTTAACAACATCAACCAGACCTTAGTGTTAAAGGTATAAGGCCTAAGTTTCAACAGTAGGAATAC